>NW_024412405.1:23555846-23708577 GCF_014898765.1 Herpailurus yagouaroundi
AGAAAGAAAGAAAGAAAGAAAGAAAGAAAGAAAGAAAGAAAGAAAGAGAAAGAGAGAAAGAAAGAAAGAAAGAAAGAAAGAAAGAAAGAAAAGAAAGAAAGAAAGAAAGAAAGAAAGAAAGAAAGAAAGAAAGAAAGAAAGAAAGAAAGAAAGAAAAATTAGGAAAGTCAGGAGCAGACATTTCTCCAAAAGAGACAGCACTGAGATGCTGGGTGTCAGAGGAGTCGATTAAAGTAAAGACCAAAGTGAAAGTTTCTTTCTGATGGTATAAGCAAGCTAAAACCAGAGAACTCATTCATTCACCTTGTTCCATTTTTGTTCATGGAGTGGTGCACAGGTTGAGGGTCAGTTGGTCAGTGAAAACCTGGGAGCTTTTTCACTTTCAGGACTTAAGGGCACAGCAGTTTTGTGGACCTTGGAGTTGCAGGAACAGTAGAGAGAATGTGGCAGGAGTGGAAAAAATACTGTCTGCTAAGTCAGAGCAGGGCAACATGTCATCAAGGTTTCCCCCATCCCTCCATTAGGAAACTTCAATTGAGGTGCCTGAAGAAGACCTATGCCTCAGGCCGCAGATAAAGAGACCTAGGAATGGGCTAGAAATACAAATACATGACCTGCCAGAGAGGTCTGAACACTCAACTTTAGTTCCCTTCAGAGACTGTATGTAGTGTACTGGCTGTGTGCCAAATCTGGTGTGAGGCAGGCAGCTTTCCTGGGAAGACTCTTAGGTAAAGTCTCTGTAGTTGGCCTGTGAAGGAGGAGAGAGAGTGAGAGAAGGAGAAGGGGAGGGAGAGGGAGGAGGAGAAGAAGGAGGAGGAGGAGGGGGAGTGGAGAAGAAGGAGGAGAAGCAGGAAGAAGAAGAAGGAGGAAGTAGGAGGAGAGGAGGAGGAGGGGGAGAAGGAGGAGGCAGAAGCAGAAGCAAACACAGGGAAAATGGTTACTGAATGAAATAAAAGAATGCTAGCAATGCTGGAGGCTATCAATCAAGTGAGAACTAAGAAAGAGGGAAGTTGCAAGGGCAGTAGCCAGGGTGCAGATGCTATTCACTTTAAGGATCAAGATGTTTGCAAAGTATTCTAAGGACAATGGAAATTCACAGATGGCTTTTAAGCTGAAAGGTTACATACTTACATTGGTCATTTTACAAAGTTACACCGACTGCTTGTGGAAAGTATATTACACTGGCTTCAAGGCAAAACTGGAAGTAGGATGGCAAAGTAAGTTTATTTTGCAGTACTTTAGAAGACCTGCTAGTTTCTTAGATGGGAGGGGGTTGGCTAATTCAAGCAATATGTTCTGAATCACAATTTATATTCTTAATTTGGGGGCATTTGAAAGTAAGGGACAAAACAGGAATGACTTCTGGTATCACGGCATAATTAACAGAGAGTATAGAGATTTATTATTATTATTATTATTATTATTATTGTTAGCTCTGGAAATACAAATAGAAAGAAATATTTAAACATATATAAAAGTATTTAATAGTTTAGACATATCTTAACTGGCATAGACCAAATCACTACTTAGTTTATTCCATTTATAAATTAAGAAATTTTAGAGCCTGCTTATAGCAATGAACTGAAAATAGTAAGGGTCACGCTGACTCTTAATTTATCAACTATTAATTTCTTTGTTTACTGGGGTTGACCACTGAAATTCTGAAAACTTCTAGAATGTCCAATTTGAGAATTCATGTCAAACAGTAAATGGAATGCTTTTTGTTATGAGGCATGGACAAGGACAAAGTCAAGGTGTGATTTAATAGTTTCTATCCAAGTCTCCCTTGTAGAATAGGCCATGATACTAGGTGAAGAAAATATACTAAATCATTTGTTGACTATCCTTTTTCTGTCCCATGAAAATGTGTACTTATAATAAAATGTTCATCTTTGAGATATCTGTCAAATAGCTTTGTGGGAGAAAAAAAAGTTTAGGTGAAAGAGTAAGGTTTTATTTTCATATAAGCTTATCAAACTACTGATTTTTATTCCTATGGGTACCATGTTTATGGGTACTCCTTCTAACTGGGGAAAACTGCATGATAATTAAATAATGTAGGTAGGAAAACCTGAAAACATATCATTGCATATTCATAACAAACTTGAAAGTTACTGTCATTTAATATTTTTTGACTGATGATGTATTTAAAGTATTTCTTTAAATTTTTTTCATGTTTAGTTTTATTTATTTTGAGAGAGAGAGAGAGAGAGAGACAGAACACGAGCAGGGGAGGTGCAGACGGAGAGGGAGAGAGAGAATCCCAAGCAGCCTCTGCACTGTCAGCACAGCCCCCATGCAGGGCTCAAACCCATGAACCTGAGATCATGTCCTGAGCCAAAAATCAAGAGTTGGACACTTAACCAACTGAGCCACCTAGGCACCTCTGATGAAGTATGTAGCTTGTTCAATATCATAAAAAAAGGTCCATGACAGGATAAGGATTCAGAACTAATTCTCAGGTTTGGAATCTCATGTTCTTTCCATTACTCGTTTAGGTTTCATAATTAAAATAATGTTAATAGAAACAGTAACAACAACAATATTAATTACTTCCAAGCTCTTTTTTGGGATTTGGATTTGAAATTTCTTTAAATTTTTTTTAATGTTTATTTATTTTTGACAGACAGAGAGAGAGAGAGAGAGAGAGAGAGAGAGAGAGAGAGAGACAGAACATGAGCAGGGAGGGGCAGAGAGAAAGGAAGACACAGAATCCGAAGCAGGCTCCAGGCTCTGAGCTGTCATGTCAGCACAGAGCCCGACAAGGGGCTTGAACTCACAGACCGCGAGATCATGATCTGAGCCGAAGTCGGACACTCAATCAACCGACTGAGCCAGCCAGGCACCCCCGGATAGATTTGAAATTTCTTAATAGAAAATATTCTTGTAGTTGATGTTATTCTGAATTTTTTTCTAAATATTTTGCAAAGAAAATGCACTTTTTTTTAATGCATAGTGACCTACATGTATACATTTTGTTATTTGCTTGGACTTAATTTCTCTGCAGATTAACATTTTCCTGTTTATTTTATTCATCAAATATTTCTGGAATGCCTTTTACATTCTAGTCACTGTGACACATATTAGGTTTTGATAATTTCTTCATATTAAATTCATTTGTTAAATGTATTTCAAAATTCACCTCAAATTAGGCACATATCAAATAATATTTATGATATATTCTAGTATATTTTTACTGTTTATTAATTTTTTAAGAGAGAGAGAGGGAGAAAGAGTGAGAGAGACCATGAGTGGGAGAGGGGCAGAGAAAGAGGGAGACACTGCAGAATCAGAAGCAGTCTCCAGGCTCTGAGCTGTCAGCACAGAGCCCCAGGTGGATGGAACTCAAACTGGGAGATCATGACCTGAGCTGAAGTTGGAAGCTTAACTGACTGAACCACCAGTGCGCTCCAATTATCTGATATATCCTAGTTATTGTAATTATTTTATGCCATTTACTGGCTATCCATTTTTGAAAACATATATGAAATAACAATAAGGCTCCTTGGTGGCTCAGTCAGTTGAGTGTAGGACTTTGGCTCAGATCATGATCTCCTAGTGTATGGGTTCCAGCCCTGCAGCCAGCTCTGTGCTGACAGCTCAGAGCCTGGAGCCTGCTACAGATTCTGTGTCTTCTTCTTTCTCTGCTCCACCCCCACTCATGCTCTGTTTCTCTCTCTCAAAAATAAATAAAACAACTTAAAAACTTTTAAAAAGAAATAACAATGTACCATAATAAAGTAAAATAAATGAATTAAGTGAAGTCTGATGGGAAGATATTGCATGCACAGGTGGCTTTGTCCTGCACAGTCCTACTTCCTACACCTCCCTGTTTCCCTGAAAAGGTTGGGGACTGTTCCCAGTATCTTGGTGCCAGTGGACCTTCCCAGCTTCCCCCACCCTCATCCCACCCTCCCTCCTGCTCCATCACCTCTGCGGCCCTGCACTTGAGTGATCCCTGAGTTGAGAAGGAAGAGGAACAGAAGGAAGAGGTTGAAGAAGGAACAGGGTAGTGAGTTAGCTCATGTTCTGCCATCCGTTGGGCATGCCGGTAGGCCCAGGAAGTGTTGGGAAGGCCAGGGATGCCATCAGTTGGGCATTCCAGGGGCTGTTCTAACCCCAACTGGAAGTGCCAAAGGCTTTCAGGAGACAATTTGGTGAGGTAAACCCCTCATCCTCCTCTGATTCAGGTTGAATGCAGCCCAGCAGGGAGGTTGCAAGCTCTGTAGGGTCACCTATCCAGGAAGAGTTAGGGAGAGTGACTAACACACCTAGTGTGGCACCTGTGGAATTATAGGCTGGGGCCAAAGTGCAGTGGTGAAGGGTGTACATTCACCCTGAGTGTCCTCGTATGCAAGGCTGCATGACATTAAATACTAAGTTAAAAAATCAGAATGAAAAGTGAAAAGAGAGACTGAAGAATAAAGAAAAATATAATGTCGCCCATACTTTCATTTTGCACTGAGTCGTACACACTATATAGCAGCTAGTACAGTTATTGTGAAGAAAAGATAATTCTTAAAATATAAGAATCTTTAAAATTGTATTGTACCCTTTGTTGGTTTTAAACCATTTTTCTATATATTATGTCATTAAACATTCACAATATTCCCATAAATTAAGTTGATTGGATGTTACTATTTTTTGTGCTGTGAATTTAGGGAGAGCAGGGTCTATGTGGAAAAAAAAAATCTGTGTGTTGAAAAGTGAGTGAATAAGAATTTTCCTAGTTGTTAATCATCTAAGATAAATTAATATAAAATAAATTACCCAAGTTCATTAGTGCTGTAACACAAATAATTGAGACTGCATTTTGTTTTATGATTATTATGATGCTTCTTTATAATTCTACACTTTGCAGCTTCAGATTTAGCTTTTAAAAGTTTCAAAACCAACAACTTTACCTTCCTCCCTAACTCTAATCTTTCCATCTTTGAGGATCACTGATGTTCTAAGGATTTGAATGATTTTAAAACCTGTACCAGCAATTCAAGTACATCCTTCTTTCATCCAGAAGAGAAAACAACAGATTCATAGATGGAAATAAAATCAAAATCAAATTAAAACCAGAAAAAAACTGGGGCGCCTGGGTGGCGCAGTCGGTTGGGCGTCCGACTTCAGCCAGGTCACGATCTCGCGGTCCGTGAGTTCGTGCCCCACGTCAGGCTCTGGGCTGATGGCTCAGAGCCTGGAGCCTGTTTCCGATTCTGTGTCTCCCTCTCTCTCTGCCCCTCCCCCGTTCATGCTCTGTCTCTCTCTGTCCCAAAAATAAATAAACGTTGAAAAAAAAAAAAAACCAGAAAAAAACTATACAGACAGTCAGGGACAGAGACAAAGACAGAGAGAAGCTTTAATTTTTGGTGCATACAGTTTTAAATCTTGTAACTCTTACTTTCAATTTGCCATCCATTGATTCATTGTTATCTACAAATAAAAAACAAATGCCTTAAAGCCATCGAGATACCCTATACTGTTTCTAAAATCTGGTACTAAGGAAGCATATATGTATTCAAAATTAATAGATCCTGTGTATTCTTCCTTTATTCAATTATCTTCTGACACACATAAAATCCCCCCAACGGTTGGTCAACTCTGATCTGCACCTGTTGTTCTTCTCCTTAGTGTTATTCTCAAAGCAGACACAGAGATGTCTTCTACATGCCTTTCTTTTTTATGGCCTATCCTTTTGATATTCACTATTTTTACCCTGTGGTTTTTCTCCTTTCCAGGATCTCCCCTTTCCTACATTCTCTCAAAGGCTAATTCTGTAAGTCTTCTTTGAATTTATACTTTTCATTTTCATGAATAAAGTGGATAGTAGCATGAAATCCTTAGAAAAGAAAAACAGCAAGTAGCAGAAAATTATCCTATTAATTGTTGAGACATATTGTCCACTTGGATCAGAGGTTCCAAAAAATAATTATCATGTTCGATATAGGTAAAATAGGAGAGTTTAAACAAAAATAAATGCCAAAGTGAAAGAACTGGTTTATATCATCTCTCTTGAAATGCTTCAATCAAGGCACACAGAATTTAATGGTGCTCCTTTCTGTTTCATACTGCATAAAGAGCAGAAAAGCCATTTCACACTTAACTTGACTCTAAATTTAACAAATACCCTTAAAGTGAATTTTGTGGATTGTCAGTAAAATAGATGAATGAGAATTAGCACTCACCTTTAAAAGTCTGAGTGGCAGTTAGGGAATTAGTTCACTCCAACTTCCAGATTTATTTGTATTATATAGTATAAGTAATAAGTGATTCATGATTATGATTATCTAAAAGAATAGACACTTTTGACACTAAAAGAATGATTTTTAATGGCTTCTCCATGTGATATACTGAAACCACTTTCATAGAGGCCCGAGGGAAGAATCAAAATCACCTGACAAAAAAGCAAATGACTAGTAAAGCAGCTTCAACATCATAAGGATGGTCATTGGTTTCGCCAGTGATTCATTATTCTTAATCCGTATCCTACTAACAGTGGAGAGTATTCATGAAATTGAACCTTGCATTCCAAAGAAGTCAGTGAAGTGTGTCAGACAGTAAGTACTAATGGCAGTCAAATGGCAGAGTCCCTAGTTTAAGTCATCTACTTAAAAAATATTTTAGTTGGGGCGCCTGGGTGGCGCGGTCGGTTGGGCGTCCGACTTCGGCCAGGTCACGATCTCGCGGTCCGTGAGTTCGAGCCCCGCGTCGGGCTCTGGGCTGATGGCTCGGAGCCTGGAGCCTGTTTCCGATTCTGTGTCTCCTTCTCTCTCTGACCCTCCCCCGTTCATGCTCTGTCTCTCTCTGTCCCAAAAATAAATTAAAAAAAAAAATATTTTAGTCAAAAACCACTGGTGGTAAAGTAATACAGGTAGGGGTTAATTATGTATTTTCAGAAAAAAAAACCTATTCTTTCCTGTTTTTTGACAACAAAAATTGACTTTCATTTGTTGAATTAGCTACTCCACACCTTGGACAGTCTTGGTGGAACTATTATTAGCTAACCTGCCAACTCCACAGGATAGCAGTGGCTGCCTAATTTGAACAGTTTCACAAATACTTTAAACATACATATTTATAAGACAGGAAGAAAAAAGTCATCATTTAGTATTTGTTGTATTACCTTCCTTCTTTATAGAGAAAGTAATACAACAAACACTATTTTGGATATAACTAGGAAAGTAAATATCTGAAACCAAAAGACCAAACTACTGAGAACAAGCCTGATTTGCGATCAGGTGAAGACTGCATAAAAAGAGCAAAGAGGAAAGGTTTAGATACAAATAGAGAGACTCCTGAATGGTAACATTTGAGAACAGATCTGGGGATACTGGCCACTAGGGAATTGAAAATAGCAGGTTTAAAAGCAGGTAGAATTTAAAAATAAATCAAACAAAGAAAACAAAAGACAAAAAAAGACTTAAATATAGAGAACAAACTGGTGGTTGCCAGAAGGGACGTGGGTGGGGAGAAGGGTGAAATAAAGGGGAATAAGAGTACACTTATCTCCATGAGCACTGTAAAATGTATATAATTCTTGAATCATTATATTGTACATCTGAAACTACTGTAACACTGTATATTAATTATACTTGAATTTAAAAAAAGCAGGTGGAAGCAGGGACAATAGAATTGAAAATGCATGACTTAAAGGAGAGAAGGATGTGGATTGAACACAAATGCAATCATTAGGGGTTTGATTATGAACACAAAGAAGAAAATATATTTTCTTGACCAATAATATGTAATATTAACATAAACATTAATACTCACATATTCAAAAATAAGTTTAACATAGAAATAGAAAAATAATCTGAAGACACACTAGCCACATTCATGGGAAATACAAATACATGAGTAGCATATATTATTATATTAAAATTAAAAATATTTTATTTTGTGTTTCTTATGTGTGGATCAAGTGTATGATTTTGTGGTGGTGCACTGAAATTGTGCTGGCCTAAATAACCACCAGTTGACTAAAAACCTCTTCTAATTAAGAAGTGACTGTGGTTATAACAAGTATGATAGCTTTAATTTCTTATCTTTGATTTGACCTGAAAGTGAAATGTAAGAAAATTTAAAACAGAAACTATGACTAAAATAACACTGTGCAGAAATAGCAACATTAAAACGGACAGGTATGTAAAGCAGTATTTAGAGAGGGTTTGTTGTGCATATGAGAAGTTGGCAAACAGCTCTGAAACTGACAACAGAATGAGGCTCAAAGGTATATTGTTACAGCACAGTTTATACAGTGAGAATGCAGAGCTCAGTCTTTCTTTGCAATGATTGGTTATAGCATTACAATTTTTATAGTCATTGATGATTGGTTAAAAGTGGTTACCTCATGCTAATTTTGGGAAACAGATTAAGTTTCAATTATGATTTTCAGAGGCATTTATAAGAAGCAGTCTAAATTTCACTTGTTTTGCAACATAAGCCAGATTAAGCCTTGCTTACGCATTTTAAAAGGTTTTATCTGCTCAGGGAATTTTCAAATTGGTTTCTATTTTGTATTTTACTTTATTTTTTTAATGTTTATTTATTTTGAAAGAGGGAGAGAGTGTGTGTGTACACGCCCGAGCAAGCAAATAGAAAAGCGGCAGAGGAAGAGGGCGAGAGAGAATCCCAAGCAGGCTCCACGCTGTCAGCCCAGAGCCCGATGAGGGGCTCAATCCTATGAACAGTGAGATCTTAACCTGAGCCAATCAAGAGTCGGGTGTTTAACCAACTGTGCCACCCAGGCACCCCTGTATTTTACTTTAAAAACACAGGAAACTGAATTCCAAACAGTATAATTAAGTCATTATTTTACTCATTCAGTCTTCACTTTAACAAATATTGCATTCCAACTTGTGTAGGCACAGAAGCATCAATATGAAATATGAGAAAGAAAGTATAACTAAGATTCTAATTTACTAACTCTAAATACTCTAATTACACATGTTCCTCCAACTATTAAAAGTATATTGTCTTTAATGAAGCAGATGTCTGGATATATCCAATAATTTTAGGTTTTTACCACTGAACTCATATTTACAAAGAAAGTTATCATTTTGACTTGATCGGGGTAACTGAAATGTACTGTGGAAAAATGCTAATTTTATGGACAGAAAATTATTTTTTCCAGGAATAAAATATATCAGATAATTTCAGAAAAAGTGTGTGACACTTTTATATTTAACATTTCCTACTGATGTTTTTGACCTAAAGATATAGCATTAGTGGAGAAAAAATTAACATTTACAGGTATGTTCTATTCCTGGATGCAATTATTTTGCTAAAGGCTCAAGTTGCCTATGAAACCAAGAAATTGAAAGTGAAATTCAACTTTGAATTCATTTTTAAAAAGCTCTCACATTGCTAAACATTTGTTTGCCAAAGGAATCAACATTTGTTTATCACATTTAATTTAATTAATGATTATCATTGATTTTCAAGAGTTTTCTTTCCCTCAAGATAATCATAAATGAAACGGCTATATTACTAGTAGCATGGTTGTTACTATTTGATAGGAATTCCACATGAAAAGAAGAGGAATTCATCAAGATTACAATCGTTTTATAATAATTAAAGATGCATACCTGTTGACATAAAAGTTGTGATTTTTGGCTAATGATCTGAGCAGGGTCATGTTGTGATTAGTGTGTATCAATTCTTCAACCTATATACCAACTGTTTCAGGTGTATATTAGTAAACAATCCTACTTTACATATGAGAAAACTAAGGCACTGAGAGGCTAAATAGCTTTTCCAAGCTTATATAGGTAAGAAATTTTAGATCCTGGATTTGAATCCAATATTACAATCTCAAAAGATCATCTCTATTCCTTTCTAAGCCCAATAACTAAAACTGCATACAAGCATATCAATGTACAAAGTGGTACAGTGGCACAGAAAAGGGGGTTAGTACATCTTCTAGAATAAAAAGAAGTAAATTATGGACTAAAGCTTAAAACAGCAAAATATTTAATTTGCATTATTTTACAATAATCCTTAAAAGTAAAATGAAATTGGCCTTATTTGTATTGTCATGATTCTATACAGCATATAGAATACCAAGATTTGAAATTAGCTTCAAGAATAAGAATAATAGCTTTTTGTCACAAACATTATATCTAAGACATAGGACAGATTAGAATAATGTGTTATATTTTCATGTTTTCATGGCAAATTTTGATACATTTATGAATTAACCCAACTTTATACAGTGCATAACTTTTCCCAAGGACTTCAGTTATGTATTGAAATAATGTAGCCTACTCTTTCTTGAATTTCTTGTGTATGATACATCATCACTGATTTTATCATTACATCATTTTACTATGTATTTTTTTCATTGCATTGGATTATTTGATAATTATAATTGTCACGGCTTAAGTATCTTTCAATCTCTAGATTTCACTAAAAAGCTATTATGCCTTAAAAAGAAATATATGAATCTAATCATTATATATATTTGTATTATTTAATCACTTTTATGAATTATATTTTTATTGTTACTCTTTTAGCAGTTTTATAACTAATAGGTAATATAATATATATCACTTTCAGATATAATAAATATCACTGTCTGATAATGATAATAGAAAAAAGTAACAAAAACAACAAAAGAGATGCAAATGCTTGTTTGCAATTGTTTTATAAGAACTAAAATATAGGAAAGTTGTATTGTCAACATGTTAACATAGGGTCTTCAATCTCTATACATTGCATCACTTTATGCTCAGTGTTCCAAGGGTTTAAAAAACATTTTCTAAAATGAGCCAGATGCTAAATAGATCACACTTTAAAAAAATCAGGGTTATAGACCAAGGAAGAAAATTGAGAATATTATATAAGTTCTTATATAGGCATTTAGAATGAGCCACTTTAAAATGTTACATTAAAACAAAATATTCTTTGCTCACAAAACAAGTGGAATATTGGATTTGGCCACAGCCATATGGTTTACCTACCTCTGTTTGCGAGATTAGGTCAAAAAGTCAGTTAGGGGTCTCCTTCATTGACATATAAAAAGAGAAATCTCTCTTTACATTGCCTCAAATATAAATTTTTATTTGGGTTGGTGAGGACATATAAAAACTGCCCAAATTAGTTTACAAACTATAAAAAATAAAGGTCTCAAAACTGAACAATAAAGATTACTCAAAACCAAATTTTACAAATCTTTGTCATTATATTTGGAAGAATTAATTTTAATTCATTTTTAATTGAATATCTAAAAATATCATTATATAGTAGAATTGTAAAAACAATGCACCTTCATATCTAGGTGTACTCCTTTGATTTTTGCTTCTGTGTTTTATTTTTGTGTTTATTTAAATTTTTTTTTGAAGTTTACTTATTTTGAGAGAGAGAGTGAGAGCGCGCGTGTAAGAGTGGAGGAGGGGCAGAGAGAGAGGGAGAGAATCCCAAACAGGCTCTGTATCATCACAGAGCCCAATGCAAGACTCCAATCCATGAACAGTGAGATCATGACCTGAGCTGAAATCAAGAGTTGGCCGCTCAACCAACTGAGCTAGCCAGGCACCCCTGTTTTTGTGTTTAAATCCAAAACATCACATCCTGGTCTCCAAAACCTAAGCTTCAATGCATTTATAATTTATGAAAAAATATAATATGAAATTTAACATTTATAATTATATTAATAATATTATGGAAATAATTCATTTATAGTATTCCTTCATATCAAAATATGTTTTTATACTTTATAGGAAAAAATAAGAGACCATGAATATTTTCATACTAATTCATTCAAAGTATAGATATGTTCTGTGGTATCTAGGGGTAAGTGGAACTTCTAAGTTCCATGCAACACTGTAGATTATTAATTTTCTTTTTAAAAGTGTATCAGAATACCCAGAAAAACCTGGATAATGGTGAGATAATAAATTTGTGCTGATTCAAACCACTAAGTTTAGGGTAATGTTTCATGGTGGGCATTGAAAACTAATGCATATATCCACAGAGAAAATCAAATGTGGTAAGTTGTACAAGATGTTTAATAAAAAAATATGCTGGTACTCTTTCAGGTAATTATTTATGGTAACCATAAATAACTAATGCATATACCCATGACCAAATAAAACATGGTAATTTGTACAAGGTGCTTAATAAGAAAATATGCTAATAATATTCTTTGATATATTTAATACATCTTTGATATATTTAATAAACTATATAAATATTAATACTAATACTATTAATATTAAATGATATATTGAATAAAATATTTCATTTTTAAAAAAATACAGGCTCTCAAGGAGAAAGACAAGTCAGATAAGAAAAGCACTTAAGATATATAAATGAAAATTTTTATTAGGCATTTTGTAGGCATTTTTTCACTTTATCCTGACATATTTTTAAGCATATTGTACATTAGCAAATAAAGTAAGAATGGTTTTATATCCACCACCTTGCTTTGATATATCTTAAATATGGTAATATTTCCTATACTATAATTTATGTAGGAAGGTTTTCCAGATATATTTGAAGTCTTGAAACTAATTTCACTCCTATAATTCCTTGCAATACATTTTAAATATGGTATTTACTATCCTCATGCATATTTTAACATTTAACTACATATGTAGCAAGACCTTCTCTCTTTACCTGTCACTATATCATCTGATAACATACACATTAGTAGATATGCTTCCATTTATGTCAATCCATGGTTAATAATATGGCTGTACCATCTTATACTGATAAAACATTTCTATTGTCTCAATACATTTGGCTATTGTAAACAATGCTTCAGTGAACATTCACACACTTGGTTTTCCCCCTTTTGGCACATATGTATAAATAAAGGAGTAGAACTGAGTACTGAGTGATATGCATGTCTTCACAATTTATGAGATCTTGGCATATTGTTTTTCCAATTTTTTTATTATTTACACCTTTACCAGCAAGTATGACAATTCTAATTTATCCAATATGTGTCATCATTTAATTTTACCATTTACCTTAATGTTTTGTGTTTGAAATTATATACTAGTAGAATTTTCATTTATCTGAAATGAAGTGAGGTAGATTACATTCATTGCTATTTATCTTCTCCACATTGTCAATTTACAACTTCCATTCATTCTTTCATTCTTTATAATGAGTTACCCCACAATTTATAGAAATTAAGATAAAGATAGATACAGAGATCGAGATGGAGAGAAAGACGGAATAAGAGAGAGAGCGATTCTGGATACTTATGCTTTGTGTTTATATGAGTTTCAATGATCATCCCTCAACACATTTTTTCTAACTTTATCTATGATACATTTGTTGAATAGATATTACTAGCAAAAGCACATCAAAGCATCTGTTATTTTTTTAATGTTTATTTTTGAGAGAGAGATAGAGATCAGAGGAGAGGCAGAGAAATAAAGAGAGAATCTTAAGCAGACTCCACACTATCAGCATGGAGCCCGATGCAGGGCTCGAACTCACGAACCGAGAGATCATGACCTGAGCTGAAATGAAGAGTCGGACACTTAACCGATTGAGCCATCCAGGCACCCCTGTTCTGTAATTTTTTTGTTTTGTTTTGTTTTGTGTAACATATTTATGGAGGAGAAATGCAGGATATTAAAATAAAAGTTGATCATTGCCCTCTTACTCAGCCTAGAGAGGACAGGGGACTGTCTTGAGAAAGGCGGTTGGCTTCTAGATTGCAACAGAATGAAGATATATTTCCTGTGAACCATTTAGGGAACTGAGGTAGAAAGATGGAGTACATGCCTCTTAAATAAGAGTCATCCCATTTGTGAGAGTCATTGCAAACATCAAGGAGACCATAAAAGAGAGGTCTTACTGGTGAGCGTTCTCTGAACAACATATAGAAAATACGACACACACACGTACGCACACAAATCATTATTTGAAACATACCATAAGTAGAAACCACCAGTGAAGAGTCAAGTAACCCTGCCAATTATATCCCCTACCTCTGTCTGCTTCTTGTTCCAAATGTGATGAATCCCACAACAACAGCTAGAACAGAGAATGAAACTAGGTGAAGAAAAAAGACCAAACGTGTCGCCCCTTGCACTGTGATTTTTCTGGCTGAGGATAGCCTTGAACTACACTTAAGTTAAGCAAGTTTGTAGTTTTCAAAGTTTTCTGGACTGTATTTTATTATTTGAACCATAGACTATTTATTGTCTTCTATTGATGGACAAAACAGACATTCCATTCTGGGTGAGAAAAACAACTTGGGAGAGTAAATGGCAAGAAGATGTAAAAAAAGAATAGAGTCACTTTATGCTGGCACCCTATGTAGTTCATTCAGTTCATTCAATAAACTTATCTGTATGCATGGGCCAGGAAGTCACATAGAGTGTCACAGTCTTTCTGTTCCAAGCAGAAGGTTACCGGCATGTTTAATGGAGTTCTTTTATCTTTCTCAGGGTGGAAATCCCTTTGGGAATGAAGGGGTTATCTGTAGACACTCTGCTTCCTGAAACTTAAAACATTTTTGCTTTAAAAAAGACCTTCAAAATCTTTCTATTCTTTATAATGGAACTTAGCATGAGAGACATGACAAATGAGCTTTTCTGATGAGCCATGCTATATTTGATACTCTCTGATCAGCTGGCTCTTACCTGGGTGAAATAAATGAAATAACTTGTATTAGTAGAATTTTGTCCATTCTGCTTTCTTTTGAAAACATATTAAGTATACTAATTCCAGGTTTTGCTACACTGAATCATTTTGAAATAGATCAATGAGCAATGAGCAATGAGTTTGTGTCACTTTTTCTTCCTGAGTATCCACAGATATCTTGGATCCCTATAAGAACTTAGTTGGCCCTGGAATGTCCTATAACCACTTTCAAAACCTGGAAAAGATGTTTCTGAGGAAAACTATTACATCAACTTATTAAACGCTATGAGACCATATATGTTACCCCATTAATTTGTGATTTTTTATGCCATTCTTGAAAAAACTAATATACCTTTGGAGAAAGCTCACATGTATAACAGAAATGCCTGTTGTGCTACTATTGCTGTGATTTTTGATTTGTTACTTTTACTCATATCTTGGGTATCTTATCTACTACTAATGGAACTCTGAATATTGTTCCTGAGACAGCTGATACAATTTCATTGATAACTGGCTAGTAGTTACATGTTAAGAATTTCGTATTAACAACCTCGGTGGTTACAGCCAAGTAAAAAGCTAGCCATATCCTTCCCAGATGGTCTTTCTACATGATGGAAAGTGGATGGGAGACACTGGCCATCAGGGTTGGATACAGAGTCTATATGTTGCAAAACATTTCTTGAACATTTCTATTGATTCATTTTCCAGGTCACAGAGTTTCCCCAATTAATGAACATCATCAGCAAGTTTCTTTTGTCTTTGTGTTCCTCTATTCTCTTCTATCAGTTGCTTGATTTTTATTACATACAGACCCCATTTTATCTCACCTCCATAAGAGACATTAGAACTCTCAAGCCTAATGTGTAATTAGAAGATATATGACATCATTCATATTCTACTGTGTTAAGTATTCATAAACACACCCCTACAAATACACACACACTTTCTTCTGCTAATATTCACTGTCCCACATAAAGATTAATATTCATAAATGTCATGCCATGAGATATCTGCTTAGTATGCTCTAAAAGTCTCCACATTGCAAAACCAAACAAAAATCAAAAAATTCAACTACAAGGAAGCAATGATGAGAAAACACATTATTTAAATAAAGATAGAAGAAATTTCTATGCTATCATAGATGCATAGGAATTATCATATTCAATTAATAATAATTGTAGAAGTTTTGGGGAAACTATCATTCAACAAAAACAAAATGATTTGCAAACACATCAATATGTAAGTAATCGTAATGTTTCTAAAATAAACATAATTCACCTCACAAAACAATTTTTTAATGTGTATTTATTTTGAAAGAGAGAAAAAACAAGCAGGGGAGGGTCAGAGAGAGAAAGAATCCCAAGCAGGTTCCACACTGCCAGTGCAGAGCCGGATGTGGGGCTCCACCCATGAACCAAGAGATCATGACCTGTACTGAAATTAAGAGTCAGTACTTAACCCACTGAGGCACCCAAGTGCCCCTTAAATAACAAATCTGATCTAATTTCTTATTTGTTCTTTCCAGGGAATACATTTGATCATGTATATTTAAACTTTGGTGCAAATGAGTTTTATATATATATGATATAAATGTATCATTTATATATGATTATTTAGTCATATAACTATTATATATCAATTATATATAATTAATTATATGATATATTATTTATATCTTAATTATATACAATTTTCTAATACATATTAGAAAAATCTGATAGTGAGTTTCTATAGTGATTTTTTAAAGAACATTTATTGTTTATTAAAAAACATTGGGAGGGGCGCCTGGGTGGCGCAGTCGGTTAAGCGTCCGACTTCACCCAGGTCACGATCTCGCGGTCCGTGAGTTCGAGCCCCGCGTCAGGCTCTGGGCTGATGGCTCGGAGCCTGGAGCCTGTTTCCGATTCTGTGTCTCCCTCTCTCTCTGCCCCTCCCCCGTTCATGCTCTGTCTCTCTCTGTCCCAAAAATAAATAAAAACGTTGAAAAAAAAAAAAAACATTGGGGACCTTTTCCTTTTTCTCATCCTTTGAATATTGACTGCATTTTTTTCACAAAACTTTTGGTCTTAAGATACCTTCCCGTATTCTAAATATCTCATTCTTATTAAAGACAGGAAGAAGAAGGTGATTACGGCAAGAACACATTTTCTTCTCTAGCCCATGTATTTTATAATGCAACAAAAACATTTTCAAAGGTCTTCCCTGACTTCATGAAGGCCTATGGGCCTTCTCAGAAGCAAGAGATTGAAGGAAAGGGAAAAAGGAAAAGAATTGGGATGAAGAAAAGTGTGAGTGTGTTTTTGGTCATGTATTGACCTAAATAAATAAGTCCTTGATGTTATATTAAAAAAAAAAGGAATATTATAACTATGTTACATGAAATACTATTTATATAAAATTAAATACATAGTGCATGAAATTTTATAAATAATATTTTAAGTTAATTCAGAAAATGTAAGAAATTTATTATTGTCTTGTTTGGCATTTAAATTATATGTAAAACTTCCATACTTTATTTCAATATTTTTCTTATTATTACTGAATGAACAGCATCAAGTTAAAGCTGCCTTTATTTTTAACGTTACGCTTTGTTCATTATTATTATGTAAGGTAAGAAAAGTAGAGGTGTGTTTTGTTACGTGTCTGCAACATCATCATAATTTACAACAGTGCCTGTAACAAATAACTATTAGACAGTTAAATGAATGAAAGCATATAAAATCATTATGTTGTTTCCTGGACCTTTACTATTAGCATTAACACCGTTATCTGTTCCTCTGTTATGAGATAACAGTTTTATTTCTACAACTGCCTTTAATATATAACAGTAAACCAAGAATTGTTTGGAGTAGGTTTTAGAAAGAAAATCATAAAAAAGGGGGAAAAAACTAAAGAAAAAGAGCAATTGCATTAAAAACTCTGATTAAATAATTTATTTTTTAAGCATTTGTACAAATTTTTACACTGAATAAAAGCCACATATATTCAATAAAAGGTCAAATTGCTAAACTGATTATGTGGAAGATAAGATAGTTATTATATTTTGATAGTTTACATAATCTTTTCATGATACATAGTTCATTATAATAGCCATTTTGAATTATTGTGTTGTTGACAATCTGTGCAAACCTCTGAAAGATAAATCAGTACATGGTTCCTGTCATCATTGAAGGTTAATAAGAGAGAATATTTCAAAGCTCTGTAAATGTAAAAAAGAGAGTAATAATTAAAAT
The DNA here is from genome assembly GCF_014898765.1 of Herpailurus yagouaroundi. NCBI lineage: Eukaryota > Metazoa > Chordata > Mammalia > Carnivora > Felidae > Herpailurus > Herpailurus yagouaroundi. Next base: position 23,573,678 of record NW_024412405.1, read on the forward strand.
AAAATTTCAGCTATATTTCTTAAATCTTTTGTGCTGAAAAATTATAGTTTTCATTTTATTCATGTTTCATGTCCTAACCAGAGGCCTTTATAATACATACATACACATGACAGCAAGAAAGAGCTAAATGTCTGCAAAATAGTATCCTCTCAAACAGAATGCATCATTCTTTTAAAAATACTGCTTTACTGGTGCATTTGATGCTGTATATAATGAATTGTTTTAGTGCTTAAATTATAGAGGAGTAGTATGTGTAGAGTGACAGACTGAAGAAAAATCATCAACGTTAGTATTAGTAGAGATGGAGAAAACAGATAACCAGATTCTAATAGACACATATTGTGATATCCATGGGAGATAAGAAAATAGAAAATACCAAAAAACTTAATAAAGGCTTTACTTTTCCTTTTCAACAATGCTGCACAGACACCCAGGCAAAATTACTTAAAAATGACAAAGTTCTAGAGCTATGTGGATGGCATTTCTGAATTCCATGTATAAAAAGGAATTCCTATAGTACAATACTTGTACAGAGAACCTTTTTTGCTTGAGCAATATAAAAATAAGTCACTGACATTAAGCCCTGCCATTTCATAACTCTCTAGTATGCATTTTCAACAAATAAAGAGAATTTTACATAATCAGAATAAATAAAAATTATGAAATTGGATTTGATCCATGTATATATTCTTATCTACACACCCCATTCCAGTTTTGGTAACTGTCTCACTAATCTTTATAGAAAAAGAGAAGCAAGGAAGTCAGCATGAATGGAAGGGATGGAGGGAAGGAGGGAGAGACAAAGGGAGAACGGTAAGGATGAGATGTAAAAACTGATATATTATCAAGAAATATACCCAGCCAAAGTATTTTTCACCTGCCAGAACAGAGGTAAGAAACTTCCATACATGCAAATATGAGATAGCTACATAATTATTTGATATACTATAATCAAATGAAGATCAAATCAGAAAAAGAAGTTAATTGAAGACAAAATACATAAAGAAGATTAGTATTTCTAATACTATGGCCTAAATCTAAAAACAAACAAAAATTAAGACAATAAGAGTGTGCACTGTAATATAACTGCTATAAAAAAAAAACTTCTCAAGTATAACAGTTCTCATAAGGGAAATCATAATAGCATTTTAAATTGTTTCTACCTGTCCCTGGGATAAGCAAGTAGATGGGAATTGGGTTCATCAGGAGAAAACATACATCATCTTAATTATGAGCAGGGTGTAGATTATAATATTGTACTGATATTTTGAAATGTTTTGATTTGGGAGGCATACTTCCTGTACAATATGAGAATTTCCATATAGAAATGCCAATTTAACTATATCTGTTCAACTAGGAGGAAAACAATGCGAAAGGCAGTGGTCCTTCAACAAATACGATAAAATTTGGGAAATAGAGAAATAAAAATTCATTAATCTAGGATGGTGTAGACAATGGTTGAAAAGAACAGCGGAATAAAATTCAGGTATGTTAAATGAGAAAGAAATGCAAACACTGCAAAATAAGAACAGTGAGAGAAACAACACTTACTCATTGGTTTCATTTTGTGTGTTCTTTGATTCTCACAAAACCCTTAGAATACTCTGTTTTGTGGGTAACTATGGCCCTCCAGCCATCAGCACTCCCATTTTCTGAAGCGCTGAACTCATCTCTCTTCCACTGGTGTCCAGCAAGTTACTTTGGTTGACAAACACCTGCTCCACTTTTAAAAGTGCACCCACTCCCCTTGTATTTGAATCCCTGGTAAGAGAAGTTCACAGTTTATCTCTGTGGGAGCTCAAACAGTAATTGGAAAACACAAGCTGATTTTGATGTCTGAAATGCGCTCGAAAAGACTTTTGGGTACAGTGCTGCAGTTTCTGACACCAGTTATTTCCTTTAATCTATGCCATTCCTGTGAGTTCTGTTCTTCCTACGGAGGCCCACTCATCACCAATGTCCTCCGATGATAACTGGCATCCCTGTCCATTTTAACAAATAAAAAAACCAAAAAGTTGTAGTAATCAACCTTCATGCTCCTTTTTCTCACAACTCTATCCTTGCACACAGTTAATTCTCAACCAAATTATTGATTTTATCTCCTTAATAGGTGATGAATTCATAAGGTGTGTCCTTTTATTCCTCTTCCACACTGCATTGTCTGTTGTACAGAATGGTAAAATGTAGATACCTAAGAAATAACTGAGTAAAAGACTGTAGCAGTAAATGTGGAAAAGAAAAAAAATAATAGCAACTTTCAATCAAGTTCATTTTCAGGTAATTTGAAAACAAAACAAATCAGCCTAATAAGATACTAAAATCCTCTAAAAATTTTTTTATTAATATTCCTCTTTTTTTCTTGTTTGGCTGCTATGCTCCCTGAACTTTTCTTATACCACTTTATATGCAGTGATTACCAGAAAAATTTTCAAACAGAATTTGTTGAGTTAGTGACTGAATGCTTACCTGAATACAGAGTAAATTTACGCACAGACATCCATAATTACAGAAGAATAAGATGGCCATAGTCTACTTTCTTCATTTAATTTGTCACTAAACTTGATGGAGAATAAGTGTTGAAGTAGTCTTCTAAACTATATAATTTTAAACTTTAGAAAACTGTACTCTTGGTAGTTCTGATGTCTTTGACTTATGTCTATATATTAATACTCATGAAACATTTTTTAAACTCAATGCATATTAAAATATACGTAAGTGATGATAAATGTGAATGAGCATACTTTCCATATTTTGCTTTTAAAAAACTAAGAGTTACCTGGGTAACTCAGGTGGTTAAGTGTACAACTCTTGATTTCAGCGCAGGTCATGATCTCATGGCTCGTGAGATCAAGCCCTCCATCAGGCTCTGTGCTTATATTAGCACAGAACCTGTTTAGGATTCTCTCTCTCTCTCTCTCTCTCTCTCTCTCTCTCTCTCCCCCTGCCCACCCCCCCGCCTCTCCTCTGCTTGCGTGCTCTGTTTCAAAATAAATAAATATAAATTTTAAAAATTAAAAAAAAACTAAGAGTACATATACTTTACATCTAAATGGATTTTCTATCTAAAATGTTTAGGAATGCCAGCCTTATGTTCAATCAACTGAATCAAACATAGTTCTAAATGTCACCAAATCATTACCCAACCCCGGCAGTGATGCTATTTCTTGAATTTATAATATAAATTCTTTTCTCCTAGTTTCATTCATCCCTGCAATCTCCCAACCTTCTTTATTCTTTTTAATTTTCCTTAAACTAAGATTTTTCTGTGCTGAAAAGTCCAATGGGTTTTGACAAATGCATAGTGTCATTTATCCACCATTACAGAATATATAACAGAATAGTACTACTGGCAGGATTAACACTTCTGCTGTGCTTCACCTGTTCAAACTTCTGTACTCCTCCCATAACTCTGGCAACCTTTGATCTTAACATCTTTATAGTTTTGCCTTTCCAGAATGTAGTCTTGAATTATTTTCTGACTTGCTTCTTTCAGTTAACAATGCGCTTTTAAGATTTCTCCATGTCTTTTTGTGGTTTGATGTATTATTAACTTTATTGTTGAACAACAGTCCATAGTATTTATGTACAATTTGTTAGTCCATTTACCTATTGAAGCACATCTTGTTTATTTCCAGTTTTGGGCATTTATGACTAAAGTGGCTACAAACCACTTAGGTTTGTGGATAGGTTTTTGTGTAAACATAACTTCTCAAATCACTTGGTTAAATATTCAGGAGTAGAGTAGATACATCATATAATGAGAGAATACATAGAGTATATATATATCAGTAAAAGAAACTGCCAAACTGTCTTCTAAGGTGGCTGTACCACCATTTTGTTCCTACCATGGCAGGTTAGACGATAATGAATTCTTCACTGGACTTTTGTTCCTCTTTCATTTTTTTTTTTTTTTTTTTGAGAGAGAGAGAGAGAGAGAGAGTGGGAGACATAGGAAGAGAGACAGACTCTTAAGCAGGCTCCATGCGCAGCATGGTGCCCAGTGTGGGGCTCAATCACATGACCCTGAGATCATGACCGGAGCTGAAATCAAGGGTAATGGTTAACCAATTGAGTCACCCAGGCACACCTCTCCTTAAATCTTTAGGATCATTTCACTGGATATATAATACAGCTCATATATTTCACTCCCCTCTCCTCTTGTTTGCATGGTTTCTCATGAGGATTTTATTGTAGTTTTTATGTATTTCTGTCATGATGGGTTTTGGTTTCTTGCATTTCCCTTTGATTCTTTCTCATAGGTTTCTCTTTTTGCTCCCATTACACACTTGCTGTATATGTTTTCCACTACGTTTCTTAACATAGTAATCATTTTACATTTTAAATTATTTAAAATTTTCCGTCACAGTTTCAACATCTATGTCATATCAGAACATGTCTCACATTTGCTTTGTTTCTTCAACTTATTTTTATCTTCTCTTTTACATTTCCTTTATTTTTTTGTTGTTGTTGCAAGCTAGACATGATATTATTAGATCATAGGAACTGAGATAAATAGACTTTTAGTCAAAGGTTTTATGTTTATTTGGCTAGCAGTTGGCCTATGTTTAATGTTTGCTGTGGATATAGATGCCAGGGGCCTCGAACTCCTCTCCATTCTGATTTTGTCTCCTCTATTGACTTAGGATTTCCTTAAGTATTCTTATATCTGCATTTGGCAGCTCTTTCACCTCTGTAATTCATTGATACTAGAATTCTATTGGTGAGGTTTGTAAGGGGGAAAGGAAGGAAAATATTCTATACCCTTGTGATAAAATTTCCATATTTACTGAGCTTCTGTGACCTTCGGTGTTTTTTAATATTTTTTTTCCTTCTCACATGATACATAAAAAGCCTGAGGGCACTAGGGTGGGAGAATATCCACCTTTCAAATCATATAATACCCTGGTAAAGTCCTTTTCCCTCGAGAGTGTGTCATTTTATGGAGAATACTCTGGTAGTGTTTCCTAGTGATTCCTCTTTCTCTTTCCCTACTAGGGCCATGACGAAATTTGTATTGGCTTTTCACTGACTGTGAGAATGTGGTAAGGTACCAGAAGGTAAAACCCACAAAAGTCTAGGAGTGGTCCTGTAAGACTAAAGCCTCCAAAATTTTCATTCTCCACTAATTCCACAATTACCTTACAGCATTTTGTCAAAATCACCATGTACATTTCTTCCCAGTCTGTGCTTCCAAAGGATTCTTCTCCAGTGAAACAATTTTAATCTGTGACTTTCTAAATGGCTGTTTCTACAAATTTGGGGACAGTAGTTTTCCTCGTTACCGCAATTCTATCACAAGAAATTCATTGATTTTCAGCTTATTCAGCTTTTTTTTGTAAGAATGTATGTAAAGACTTCTGAACTCTTTGGAACCGGAGTTCAGAAAATCCAAGAATTTTTTACAGGGTTTCTTATTTCTCTTTTTAAGTTTGAGTGCAGCTGACACACAATGTTACATTAGTTTCAAGCGTACAACATAGTGATTCAACAACTCAACATGCTATGCTATGCTCACCACAAGTGCAGCTTCCCTTTGCCACCATACACTATCACTATATCATTGACTGTATTCCTAATGTTGTATTTTTATCCCCATGACTTACTCTTTCCATAACTTGAAGGTTGTATCTCCCACTCCCCTTCACCCATTTTGCCCACCTTGCCACATCATCCTCCCCTCTGGCAACCATCAGTTTGTCCTCTGTATTTATAGGTCTTTTTCTGGTTATTATTTTCTGGTTTATTCATTTGTTTTGTTTTATAGATTCCATATATAAGTAAAATTATATGGCATTTGTCTTTCTTAGTCTGACTTATTTCACTTATACCCTCTAGGTCCACCCATGTCACAAAGGCAAGATCACATCCTGAAAGGTGCTGCTTTTTTTAAATTTTACCCCCCACTACCAAACTCCACGGTGTTGATAATTTCTTTTGTTACATAGATGAGAAAAATAAGGTCCAGTTATGATTAATTTACTTCCCTACAATGAAATAGCTTGTAAAAAGTAGAGCTGGACAAAACCAGACTCTAGTGCTCAATCTCCCAACCATGGCACTACACTGCCTTTGAAGTCCTTATAAGCACTTAAATCAGAAGGAGAGAATAAAATTCACTGAGATTGCATGCGATGTAGACAGTGTACAAGTCTTATTACTTTTCTGAACTGAGTACCCCATGTCATGGGCTATCATGTCACTAATTAATTAGCACTACTGAGGAAGTTTCTATTGTTGAAACTATCATGTGACTTGTGAATCTGTTCAGTAAATATAAGACATTTTCTCCCAAGAAAAGAGATACATGAGCATGCATGTAGTTAGCTCTTTGTATTATATGGACATCAGAGTATTTAGTATGATGTGATAGAACAGTGTATAATTAACTCACCAATATTTTCCAGCATTTTGGAAAAAAAAAAAAAACAGAAAAAGGAAGAAACCGCTCTTTTTAGGGCCTAGTCAATGCATGTAACAGTTTTCTGTTCTAGACCATCATTCAGATGTTTATATGGTGAGTTAAATGTAAGAACAGATTAGGTCTCAAGAATCTAAGAAACTATTTTGTAATCACTCCTTAGAGTACCAGTTGATAGGGAAAAGTGAAAATATATTGATTTACTGCAGAATATTTTAATGTACCTGAAAACAAAATAATATAAAAAGATGAATCAGAAACCAATGGTAAAAATAAAAACTTGACCTTCAAAAACATGTTAAAATCATGACCAAAAAAATGTTAAAAATAATAAAACAAAACCCTGATATGTACTGATTATTTGTAAGCTGTAATTTGTTTATAGTTGAATTTTGTTTAAAAGGTATTGAAGGAAATAAATCCCGAAACATAAAAATGCAATACATTCATATATGTAAAAATAGGAAACAGTAATGGATACCAATGCAATATTTAAAGTAAAACGAAAAAAGCAAATCTCAATGTTAAAAATATGAAAATGAGTACTAGACCTTGTTTTCAAGTATATAATATACATTATCTTAGGTTGAATAAAATTAGAAATATTGTCTCAAGTAAATGAGTTATTATTTTGCCAGTTTTCACTTTAGTTATGGTGTATATGATTATGTACTCTGGCAAACTATTCTTTTATATTTTTTAATTAAAATTACCTTCAAATGTTAATGAAACATTTCTTTCTAAATTGAAAATAAAGATATTTAGTCTTTATTTTTGAAAATTTATTTAATTATACACAAATATAAACATTCAGTATTGGCAGGTTATTATTAAGATACTAACTTACTAATGCTGAGAAGCTGGTACACTATAATTTACAAAATAAGTGATGACCTACAGACTTTATCATTGACATTTCAAAATTGAGTCTTATTTCTACATATACAGAAAACATAAGTCACACACAGTGCATGCACCTTTGACACAGAGTTCATTAAAGCAAGAAAAAATGTAGCAATGCATAGAGAATCTTTGTCTGCATTAAATTAAATAGAATACTATTTTTGTGACATTTTAGAAAAATGCATCTGTTGATATAGGAAGCATATTATTTTAGATTCTTATAACATTTTTTAGTAAGGGCATGATAATACAATAATTAAGGTATTTGGGATTGGTAACATGGTTTGTAAAGCAAGAAGCAAGCAAACTATGTGTGAGACAAATCAGTAAAACTAAATAGTACCATTGCCAGATAAACAACAACCAAGAACTCACTGGCCTTTACAACGTAAAGATTGCAATCAGTTTGTTTTTATTTTTAAATGAAAGCTGAATAATAACTGGGTGTTGCATGTGAGTGATGAATAACTAAATTCTATACCTGAAACCATTTTACCATATATATTAACTAAATAGATTTAAATAAAAACTTGAAATAAAAAATGAAAGCTGAATATTAATTTAATGAGAAGATACTTTTATCAGACAACACAATGTTTAAAAGTATTTCCTGAGGCCAGACTTTGTTCAAATATAGACTCATTAACATATCATTAAATGCATTTCTGCTTCAATGTTCTTTTTGTAAAATAGTGATCATCATAATGATGATAATAACATTATATAACACTTACTATATGTGTCACAGATTTTGACTTATATGACTCTCTCTACAACTATTATTTCCAATACACAGTAGAAGAAATGAAGTTAAATATCTGATTAAAGGTCACCTATTTGATTATAATAATAATAATAATGCCTCCCTCAAAACATATGATGATGTTTCAAATTTTCATGTATGGATATGCAGGATGTGGATGGAGAATTCAGGAGATCTTTTTTAAATGATACCAGCTATAAAACCAAAACCAATCACTGTGGGCCGTGGATTACCAACCTAGTGAGGAATGAATGATTCAAAGTGTCATGGATCAGAAGTATGCACTTAGGTAAAGAAACAGAATGAAAGGTTCAGAATTCTTTGGGTAGTGAAATACTTGGAAAGGGGGAGAATATCTCCTCAAAACTATTCAAATATTGGTAAGGTGTCTTGAACTTAACTTCTACAAGTATGGCTTTATTTTTTTAGGGAAAAAGAATAGTTATTTTCAAATGGGTTTACTGGCTAGCATTAACATTAAAACACATATTTCAGAACTGAAAACATGAAACTTGAGCTTAAGAATTATCTGAAATTGTAGGGAAGACATGGGAATCATAAGTATGCAAGTGGATGTTTGAGACAATATTTTTCTAATACTCTGAAAAAAAAAATGTAATGTCAGTACATAACCAGAGGACTTTTTTAATGGAAATGATGATACTAATATGTCATTACCTGCCATACACTAATGTATGTATTAATGTGTTGGCCTTATTTAATTATCAAAATGAATACAGAAAGAAGACACTATAATCTTAATTTTATAGATGAGGAAACCAAGGCAAGACAGACTACGTAATGATTCCTAGGTCATACGGCTCTTAAGTAATTGGGACTAGGATTTCAATCCAGGCAGTATGGCTCTGGAAACTGATATTTGCCACTACCTACATAATCTTACATGATGTACTTATAGAGATTTGATAGGCAATTATATTCTTCCTACTAAATTTACTATAAAAATACAAAACATTATTACATAAAGTAATTTATAAAAAAATAATTCAGACATTGAGTCTTAACCTATTCTTTTTGAATTCACAATTCAACATGTAATTTCAGCACAACACCCAACACAGTGCTCCATCCCACAACCCTGGAATCATGACCTGAGTACAAATCAAGAGTTAGATGTTCAACGGACTGAGTCAACCAGGCGCCCTCAATAGTTTTCTTTAAACTATTTTTGATATATGTAGGTTTGCATGGGGTTTTCCTGAATATTCAGTAAAGTATGTGCTTTACTTCTGTAACAGATAACCAAAATCACAGAAGCTTAAACAAATAAAATGTTTCTCTGCTATATAAAAATTTTAACACATAAATGGCTCTGTTCTTCAAAGAGCAGACACCACTGGTTAGTCACCCTTCCAGATGTGGTTTAAGAAGACTGACCAGCATCTATGTCATAATAGAACAGGGAAATAAGACATGAAGGCTACTTTCATTCCTTCCAAGGGCATGACCTGGATGTTGCATACATCATATCTGACAAGACCTTATCGGCAAAAATTTAGTGGCATGACTCTACTAATTTGGTCTTCACGCTGACAGCCATGAACACGGGGGAAATTCTATTCATATGAGAGGAAACTACCAGTCTCTGCCATATCCTCAAATAGAAAAAGAGAAATGAAGCAACTTTTCTGAGACAGAATTTTCTGGATTTTAGCTTGTCATAAAGGAATTGGCAATCAAATCAGACACTGCAGTTTCTGGTCAGAGTTACAAACTATTACGTCCAAGGCAGAACATCCTCAGGACTGGGGCAGAACTATTCAAACTTTATATATATCACATGTGATTGAGCTGGTATATGAGTGTGAACCTTAAAGTGTGAGACTCACTGACACATAACAAAAAAGATTATAGGCCATCATTTAGCTCTTATATGTCTCTTAAAGATATTATTGTACACATTTCTCTGGCAGAATATGAACAGATCCTTGACAGTATTCATAACTGTTAGAATATATCTGTCAACCTTTCTGACAACAGACCTATAGCCTGTAGGAAAAATAACATAAAAGAAAAAATCCCATACATACATATTTTATAATTCAAGACATTTTTTTTTGAGAAGCCATAATGGATGTCACTACATAAATTTCGGAAAAGCAGGAGTTTAATGCAAGATACTGAAGGATCAATTTACAGCAAAATGATGCTGTTAGAAACTTAGTATGACACTGACTCCAAATTTTTTCTATTTATGAAAGTATGTTAGGATTAAAAGAAATTAAAATAATGATTTTCCTAACAGGAACATATGAAATAGAAGAACCAAGAGGTGCTTGTTTGTTTGTTTGTTTGTTTTGTCCATACATTTTGGCTTGGGTCCTTGCAGAAGAATAAATGAAGGTCCTTAATTTGGTCAAAATGATTACTCTCTCAAGATCAATTACTGAACTGGTTAAACATCCATTAATTATTATACATGTTTGAGATTTAGTAGAAATGGAAGTGATGGGTCTCTCTAGGACTGTGGGTTTTCAAATTCAGTTCTAAGACCAGCAGTAGAAGCATTCCCTGGTAATTTGGTAGAAACACAAATTCTTAAACATCTGCCCAGACATATTCAATCAGAAGTTCTGTAACTAATAACCGGGCCCAGCAATCTGTGTTAGATTATATTCCAGGCAATCCTGACACAGCTAAAATACCAGAACAACCCTTCTAGAATACACTCAAGCATGAAGAACCACATCAGGCCTGGATGTACGCTGGGCAAATTAGAGAAGAACCAAGAGCTTTTAGAGACTCTGTGAGGTCTATGTATTCAAAATACTATTTCTTTCTTAATTGTACAGGTTGTAACTCTTGTATATTTCTTTGGATTTTACTTGGCCTAAATGGGTATTCTATGACAAGTGTTAATTTCATACAAAATATGACAAGTAAGACTTACTGAATGAACTACTGAGGCTTGTAAAATTAACTCGGGGAATATTTGTTTTATTAATTCATGACAACTCTAGATGATGTCAAATAATGGTAATGCTTAGATCCCTGGAGTCACATATTTAACAAACAAAAACATGTAATCAGCTCTCTAATGTAGTGATTTATGTTTCTTATCTGATTGCCTTGGCAGTTTAGCATTATTGGACAGCGTAGTTTATCAATTTTTTAATAAGATGCTATTTTAAAATCAAACGTTTGATTATATTAACAGAAAAATAAAACATAACAATAAAAGCAATGTATATGTCAAATGTGATAACTTCAAGATTTACAAATAATAAAACATGTTACAGTTAAAAATGGTGGTTTTAAAGAACAGGTGAATGTACAAGTGGCCAAAAAGATTATAATTTGGTTTTCATGGCCTCAATTATATGACACCATTTTGTATATGCATTTACTTTCTTATAGAAGCATTGCTTGATACTGTCATTTATGTGCAGGACACACTTACTTTACTTATTTTATTTGATTTTAAATAACTTAATGAAACTACTTCTTAGAAAACTTCTCAATATAGTGACAATTTCATGAATAGGAATATTCTGCTTGATTATTCTGATTATTAATATATATTCTGACAGCTGCATTTAATGAATTGTATGATTCTATTTTTATAGGCTTTTATTATTTTATTTATTTTTTACTTTTTTGTAAGTTTATTCATCTTAGAAAGAGAGAATGCTGTGTGAGAGGGGCGGGGTGGGGGGAAGAGAGAATCCCAAGTAGGTCCACACTGTCAGCACAGAGCATGAAGCAGGGATCAGTCTCATGAACCCTAAGATCATGACCTGAGCTAAAATCAAGAGTCAGACCCTTAACCCACTGCGCCACCCAGACACCCTTATTCTTTTCTATTCTTATTTGCTGAGTTTTCATAAATAGGTGTAAAGTCTTTTAATATCATTCTTATATATAGTTGATGATCATTTATTTCTTCTGTAGGTTGTTAAACTCTGTTAACCTATTAATCTTCATTTCTTGTTTCACTATGGAGAATATAATCAATACTAAATATGCACCTGTTAAGCAAATTATGATAACATAGATTCACATTCAAATGTGAATGATTTAATCAATTTTTCATGATGAATTTTAGCTTACTATGATATCTGATTTACCTGTTTTAAGACATGTTTAGGATTTTTACATGTATGTCTATTAATGCAATTGCTTCATTTTTTCCTTGTACATACTGTCTTTGTTTCTAGAATCAAGTTTATACAACCTTTGCAAAAGATAATAAGGGTTAAGAGTGTTTCTTAAAAAGTATATGTTCTGAACTATATTAGACTTTCCTCTATTTTCAAAGGTGTATTTTACTTCTCTTTTTCTGTTTCCTGAAGTTACAGAATACACACACACATATGCATCAGGAGTGAATTATTTATTTGGGGATAATAACAGTTGCATAATACTGGTTTGAGAACTTCAATCCCTAGGACAGGTATGGAGCCTGCTTAGGATTCTCTCTCACTCTCTCCCTCTCCCTCTCTGCCCCTCCATCTACTTACCTGTGTACATATATGCATTATCTCTCTCATTTTTCTCTCTCAAGAAAAATAAATAAAAACATTGTAAAAATTAGGTACTGTGATTTGTATCATATGTATCAGTTTGTTTAAACTGAGGACAGGTACAAAGACATCTGCAGAATTTTGGTGTGGTTTTCCGAATTCCAAAATTCTTCACTAAGAATCTTTAACTAATGGGGTAAATATCAGTATAATTTTATAGTTCTCCACAGATGACTGTGATGATAAATTCTAATTATGCATCACCAGAATAAGCAAGCTACTATGGCTTTTCTGATTTTTTTAAAAATTCTCTCTGCTTCATGAGGAATAACCAAACTGAATATGGTCAATCAATCAAAGTACCAGGGGACACAGATTACGTGGGGAGGGGGTGAGGATGACTTGGCCAATGTTATTAAACTTCCTATCTTTGCTTTTTGGTACTTATCAATTTAGGCTCCTACTCTCTTACAGAGACTGGGAGATAGGGTCCTTCTCTTTCTTGATGCATATATATCAAAGAGATGGCTCTAAGGTTCTTGATAATGACATTCTGTGGTATAAAACTGGCAAGAGCCTGAGAAAACACTTACAACCCGAAGTGGCAATGGTAAATTACAAGTTTTCTAAAGTAAATGTTCTAAGAAAAGAGATGTCAGGGACCTAGACCTGGGAAGAAACCTATCTTAAGTATAATTAAACTGAGGGGAACATTAAGGCGCTGTTAATCATTACACAGAATGTCTAGAGTTAATTTCAAGCAAGCAATGATTACAGACCGAATTTCTATTTTTTTAATTTAAATATTAGTTCACAGATATTTTTAAGGGGGTTAGAATCCCATCGTGGATAATTTGGAAAACGCTGTCATAATTTACATGGTTATTAATAAAATATTACAGATCCTACCTAGGCAAAGGGAATAGCTAATATCTTTTTCCAGAAATAGTTTTTTTTTGGTTTGTTTTTATTTGTTTTAAATTTTATTTATTTATTTTGAGAGAGACTGGGGGAGGGGCAGAGAGAGAAGGAGAGGCATAATCCCAAGTAGGTTCTGTGCTGTCAGCACGGAGCCCAACTCAGGGCTGCATTTCATGAAAAGTGAAATCATGACCAGAGCCAAACTCAAGAGTCAGACATTTAACTGACTGAGCCACCCAGGTGCCCCTCATTGAGAAATAGTTTTCCAATATAAAGCTTAATAATGTTAAAGTTAAAAAAAATACTAATTTTCATTTCTAGTACAGCATTAAAGCTTATCTATTGTGGGGGCGCCTGGGTGGCTCAGTCAGTTAAGCTTCCGACTTCAGCTCAGGTCATAATCTCTCAGTTCATGAGTTCAAGCCTACATAGGGCTCTGTGCTGACAGCTCAGAGCCTGGAGCCTGCTTTGAATTCTGTGTCTCCCTCTCTCTCTGCCCCTCTGGCACTCATGCTATGTCATTCTCTCTTTCAAAAGCAAACATTAAAAAAAATGAAAAAAAAAAAAAACAACACCTTTCCTATTGTGAAAACATTGTTAATCCTTCTCAATAGTACTTTTTTTCATAACTGCTATGTGATCTCTCACTTTTTCTCATTACCTATATAATTATTCCTTCGCATTAAAAGCAAACAAAAATACATGCAAAGAAAAACGAGAGACAAAGTAGGAAATGAGCACGCTTGAGAAGACAGCGTAAGCACATAGCTTATGTGGAAATAAATTTAAAAAACACATTTATTTCTTAATTCTTACACAGTCTGCTAGTTTCCAGCAATAATTTGAAAGAAAAATTTCAATCTTGAACAGTGGAAAATTCATACATATATTCATTCAAAAAGAGGACTCGTTACATGCAGAGTACACAATCTGTGCTTTCTCATGTATTGAAAATAAATTTACTTGCTAGGCATGTTTTATAAGGAAAGTTGAAAATATAATTGTATTGATATTGGAAATATTTTCATTAAGAATTTTGCATGTCAATGAACACAAAAAAGGAACTATCTTTAAAGATTTAACTAGTAGGGCTAATAGAGAAATATAGTGTATAAATATATTTAATATATGTTTATATACATTTAATATAGTTATAGTGCATAAATATATTTTATATTTTATTTGTCTCTTAATGTATCTCTCATACTCAGAGAACAAACATTTGGTGTTACAATTGTCCAGGTTGAAGTTGGATTAAAAACAAAATTTATACTTATTTTATTATGCTTCTGTTTAATATTATTACTATAACACTAACAATAATCCACAAAATTATTTGATTAATTATAAATCTTAAGGATATGGGCTAAGTGTAGTCTAGAATAGACACTTCCCTACTTAGCCCTAATATTTATCCAACGACCTTACTTACGCTGTTTTCTAAGTAGGAAATAAATGTACTCTGAAATATACTTTCATGAATATATGGCCTAAAAAGTTTCATTAAAATATATTTTCTGAATTGCCAAATTTTAGGAGCATTATACTCAGTCTCAATTGTTCTAATGTGAATGTAAGCATGGATAGTAAAGGGGTTACTAACAGTTACAAGAAAGAATTAAGGAAAATTACATGGCAAATTATTAAGTAAAATTATAAGGTAATAATTTACTGGGAAAAATACCAATATAGTCCAGTAATATGTAGACAAGTGAGTGTAAGAATAAATAAATAAATAAATAAATAAATAAATAAATAAATAAAGGAAAATAATAAGTTTATAAAATTGTCAGAAATAAAGGCCGATACAGATGATTCTGTAATTCCAAAACAATCAAGTTACAGATAATCACACAAACCAGAAGACAAAAACTTCACACTACATATTTTAAGAAATGAACTGCCTAGTATTGAAATGATAGTCTAGAAAAAGTAGTACAATAATATTTTATTCTAGCATTAGCTATACACAAAACAAATGTAACAATGCTTTAAAATCATGGTATTCTATAAAACAGAAGGGTAAATTTCTGAATACAAAGTTTAGTGTCACAGTATCTATTAAATCTTTAATCAGTATACCAGTAAGTAAGTATATTGAAAACAAATACACATGAAAAAATTACTTTAGAAACTTATTTAAGGGGTGCATGGGTGGCTCAGTTGGTTAAGCATCTGACTGAGGCTCAGATCACAATCTTACAGCTCTGAGTTTGAGTCCTGCATTGAGCTTTCTGCTATCAGCACAGAGCCCACTTTGGACCCTGTGCATCCCTCTCTCTCTGCCCCTCCTCTGCTGTCTCTCTCTCTCTCTCTCTCTCTCTCTCTCTCAAAAATAAAATAAACATTAAAAAAAGAAAAGTATTTAAATTCACATTGAAAAACGATATGGAGTAATATGGGTAGATTAATGTAAATATCCATATTTTTAAAAGGAAATATAATGGAAATATGGAATTACTACACCTAGAAAACTATAACTCATTATTTACCACCTTGTGGATAAATATGAGACTTCTTCCCTGGCCACTCCATTCTTGATTATTGCACCCAAACCAAAAATGGCCATAGTGTAAGGCATAAATTCATAAACCTTCTCTTTCCTTCAACAAAGAAAATTGAGCTTTTGTCATAGCTGTATGTTTAACCTACCAACAACAGAAGACAAACCTGTGCTGTTGATATAACACCATCTCCCAGGTGATAAGTTACCTTGTTAGTGGCAGGTTTACACTCTTAGATTTGCCTTCTCTGTTTAATGTTTCTAACAACACTACTGTTTCTTGGCTGACCACTTCCTTTTTGACTGTCAAAGTAATAACCCAAATGAAACATTTTTATCTTGTATGTATACCAAATATTTTGGGGTCAATGAATTTGGATATTTTAAGACAAATGCATCCACTAAAAAAAAAAAAAAAAGAAAGAAAACACAATTATAGCTCTGATGAACCAGAAGCCAAGACTACTGCATGAAGCTCTTGGGTTTCTGATGCAACTGAGATGTTGAGCAGTAAAGGGGGTGGACTGGAGTAGATGGAATAATTAATTCTCTTTACCAATGTGGTTTTGCTGAAATACAATTAGAGCAGGGAGGACTACATTTAAAACTGAAATTTCCTTTAGTTTTTCTCTTAAGTACTACAATAATTCACAGCAATGAGGAGTAGGGTAATATGATAAAAACAACATTGCTATGCCTTCAGATACTGCAGCAATAAATGGTTGGATTTCTGTCCTTGTAACTAATTTGCAAACCAAGGACAGGAGAATATCTAATGGGTGGTAGAAGAAGTCTATTATGATTACCAACATAGACTTGTGACAAGCTTTAAGATGTACATAATATTTATGTTTACACCATTACTAATTATCCTTATCCCCTTATTTATTTGCTTATTTTTGTAACCCTATTTGAAGAACACAGTGATGGCTAATATGTTAGGCTTTAGTTGGAATAAGACTTGACAGCTATCCACCTGTCAATAAGAAGAATGATGATGATGGATTTTTGTGAATTTTTATCACTGGAAGCATATTATGTTTACCTGAACTAAAAACAGAGAGAGTGATAAAGGAAAAAGAGAGTGATTTTGTCAGATATTCTCCACTTGATTTTTCTATACCCACTCTTTTCTGTCCTCATTCCTGATCTCTTCTGTGGAAAACCGATTTGTTTGAAACATATTGATGTGTCCCATGCTTTTTGACTTCACTTTGGTGTTAACGAATAAACATAGGGAAGCATTAGAAAAGAGAGGAAAGAGAGAGAGATCAGTGCATTGATTTTCCTTGCTTCCTTCCATAATAAGTGTTAAATAATTACTTTATGTATTGATTAATGAAGCAAATAAAATGTAGGCAAATTATAAAATGTTCTTACATCAAGAGTTCTTATCTACAAATATTTTGGTTAAAAAATAAAGAGTATGTTCTTTAAAAAAGCACCGTTTATAAATAGCCAATCATCTATGTATGATTCATAATTTATTTTCATATTAACGTTACAATGTATAAAAATATGTCAAATGCACCATGAAATGAGAAGCACTAGTTTATCATTGATTTCCTTGTGGAAAAAGATAATAACAGTCAGGATACTACTCCCAATAAAATTAATTACTCACAAATCCTTATTATGCTTGTCACCTGATGCATTCTCTTCTAAACAATATTTTAAGAATGCCTTAAACCTTTGCTCTAATAGGGCAAAGTTTACCTTTCGTTACTTTCCTGATAAATTCCTCTGCTTTTCTTGTAAGAAAAATAGAAGTAATGTGGTAAGAAAATGACGGAAATACAAAAAATTCATGCTGAAAGCTTGGGAAAAGAGTAAAATATAAGGTTCACTTACTATTAGGACATATGTATCTGGACTTCTGAAACAATTAGAACCAGTAGTTGAAGGTCGACAATAATCTTCCTTTCAATTCCACTTTTCTTTCGGTGTTTGCTTTACTTCTTTTAGACAAGCTATTTCTGTGTGGTTTGAACATAGCCATGAGTAGTTTTGTTTTGTTTTGTTTTGTTTGTTTGTTTTTGAGAGAGAGAGAGCATGAACTGGGGAAAGGGGCAGAGGGGGAGAGGGGGAAAGAGAGAGAGAGAGAGAGAGAGAGAGAGAGAGAGAGAGAGAGGCTATCAAGCAAGCAGGCTCCACACTCAGCACAGAGCCCGACACAGGGCTCGAACTCACAGACTGTGAGATCATGACCTAAGTCAAGGTCGGACGCTCAACCGACTGAGCCACCCAGGAGCCCCCCAAAATAAAATGTCTTAAATATAGAGAAATTACTCTCTCTACACAATATAATTCCAAGCAAACTGGTGGTTTGCACACGTAGACATTTATTTTTTTTTATTTATATATGAAATTTATTGTCAAATTGGTTTCCATACAACACCCAGTGCTCATCCCAAAAGGTGCCCTCCTCAATACCCATCACCCACCCTCTCCTCCCTCCCACCCCCCATCAACCCTTAGTTTGTTCTCAGTTCTCAACAGTCTCTTATGCTTTGGCTCTCTCCCACTCTAACCTCTTTTTTTTTTTTTTTCCTTCCCCTCCCCCATGGGTTCCTGTTAAGTTTCTCAGGATCCTAAGAGTGAAACCATATGGTAGACATTTAAAGGCACTGTTTCAATTATTATCTAATAGGTGTCTTCACAGCATATATAATTTTATACTTATTGTGAGAAGAGTGGACAGAGTAAAGATGGATGCAATGATCTGGTTGCAATGATCTGGTGCAGTATGTGTGTGCAATTCATAAATCCACTAGGAAAACTAATTGTCATATCAAAAAATAGACTGAAAATTTAAAAAACTGCTTTACAGAAGCATGTTTTCCCTTTGCTTTACCAGTGTCATAATATACTCAGAGTGAAAGTATTTTGTTTAAAACCTTCCTCTGATACATTTGTAGGTCCTGCTGATGTCTGAAAAAGGTTATGCCATTTTCTTCTGAGAATTGAGACTTGATGATGAAACTACCCCACTCACTTATCTATGATTTTACTTTATAATAACCCAGGATTTCAAGGGGGAAAGGAGAGAATTGTGTATATGATGCAACCATAAGTATGGTTCAGTAAACCAGTTAAATTATGGTTCTGATTCATTTAATTCTGTAAACTCCTCAGTTTGTAGCAAACTACTCAGTCAAGAGATGATCTATTTCATTTCACTAAAATCTTTATATTTAAAAAACCATGACTTTATGCACTCATTGTTTCTTAACATTCCCTGTCAGTTCCGGTAACAGCTTTCATGTGGGATAAACCAGGATACCATAGTGTTGCTCTGTTTTTTGCTTGTTTGTTTGGTTTTGGGTTTTTTTTTTTAGATAATCAGAAAGTTATGCTCTTTTTATAATCACTGAGTGCCAATGCATTGTAGCTTTTACAAAGTCAAGTACTCATCTCACACATAGAATATTGTTAAAAGAATCACATAACATTTAATTTCTAAGCAGCTTATTTAAAAAGTTAATTACATTTTCCATATGAATGTTGTAATAAATAACACTGAAGGACCCAATATACACAACAAAAATACAGCATCCAAACAAGTACCCCCAGAGAGACAGACAGACAGACAGACAGAAATAAATAAATAAATAAATAAATAAATAAATAAACAAACAAACAAACAAATAAATAAAACAGAAGAAAGGAAATACAGTTGAATACACCTTTTTATTTGCTGTGAAATTTGGTACTTAAGGAAAATAACTGTCAATAAAAGATACTAATTAGATCAATATAAATACACATATGTTGTAAGAATCTGATATGTAAATTTGTAGTGAGACTTTTGGCTTTTTTATATGACCTTAAATAATTTATGATAACTTTAAATCATGTGTGTTCATATCATTTTTGACAACTTCTGCGTTTGAATTAATTAGGATATAGTTACAAACCAAAGAGCACCAAGGATTGCCAGCAAGCATCAGAAGCCTAGAAGAAGCAAGGAAGGATCCTTCCTTAAAGTCTTTAGGGGGAGCATGGCCCTGCTAACAACTTGATTTCTGAAATCTAGCCTCCAGAAATGTGAGACAATAAGTTTCTGTTATTTTTAGCCACCATGTTTGTTGTATTTTTTTTTTTTTTTTGGCAGCCCTAGGAAACAAATACAGCCATCATTATGAGGTCTGAAAATAAACACAGAATAGTGATTTGGGGGAAAACATACTGCATATTTTGTTAAGCAGTGATTAATTTTACTCTGACAAGTGCAATACAGAGGAAACTGGGAAGATGACACTAATATATATGCTCTGTGTGTGGATGTGTATGTATGCATATGTATTTTGAGAGACAGATTCATGCACTCAGGTCATTCATTGTGACTTTGATTTGACTTGCAAAATGAAAGGATGAATTGTCACAGGTTCATACAGGAAAATTTAATGATTCACTTACTATTTGAATATACAGATATTTGCAAGCCAGTTCTTAACATTTGAAGCTTTGATTTTCAATGCATGCCCAGTGAATAACTTATGGTAGGTCCAAGGTAATATCTTAATACATATCTGTGGACTTATACATATAGTAGTTATTAAAATAATTAAATTATGTTGAGTATTCAAGTGAAATAATATAATAAAGGCAGTTATAGGAAACCCTTCTTGCACAAATTAAGAAAAAAAAATAAAGCAAAGCTGCCTATTCCACCAAAGTTCAAAGAAAGCACAGTTTAGTAAACCATCTCTTAATTTCCCCAATAAAAAACTATGATTTCTCTTTTCTGTACTTTCCAATACCATAATTACACTTATCCAAATGAGAATTGTTCTTGCCCATTGTTATTTGCACATAATAGTCTCAATAACCTAGATTACTTCTGTCTCTGGAGTTTAACATTTTATAATTTTTTTAATGTCTATTTATATTTTTGAGAGAGAGAGATTGAGACTGAGAAAGAGAGACAAAGCATGAGCAGAGGAGGGGGGAAGAAAGAGAGGGAGACACAGAATCCAAAGTAGGCTTCAGGTTCTCCGTTGTCAGCACAGAGCCTGATGCAGGGCTCAAACCCATGAACTCCAACATTATGACCTGAAGAGAAGTCCCATGCTTAACCAACTGAACCACCCAGGCACCCCTGGAATTTCACATTTTAAAACCAATTCAAGTCCTCATTAGCAATAAATTCACAAAAGCAGATCATTCACAAAAGCAGCTCAATGTGTTATTAACTGAATAAATTATTTTTACAGCCACCTTTAGAATCAATATGTATTCCAGATACTTCTTGTGCCATATACAATACTCCGCACTTACCCATGGGCATTACCCTCCAAATCCTCAAATCATGGATAGTACCAAACCCTATGTACACTATGTTTCTTTCTATACATGAAAAAATTTAATTTACAAATTAGGCACAGTAATATATTAGCAACAATAAATAAAATAGAACAGTTATAACAATATAGTATAATTAAAGTTATGTGAATGTGGTTTCTCTCTCAAAATATTTTATTATACTGTACTCACCCTTCTTCTCGTGATGACGTGAGATGAAAAATGCTTACCTGATGAGATGAAGTGAAGTGAATAAACAGGGCGTTGTGATGAAACCTCAGGCTATTACTAACCTTTTGATGATAAATCAGAAGTAGGACCATCTGCTTCTGGTCAGTGGTTGACCGCAGGTAAGTGGAACTGTGGAAAGCAAACCTGTGAATAAAGGAGGGACTACTGTATGCTCTATAACTTAACAAAATTAAAATGATTAACAATGTGTAATGGGCATCATCAGTATTATTTACTAATTATTTCTAAGTTTAGTCAAAAGAAACATGTGAATGTCTATGTCACAAAATTCACTTAGGATTTCCTACTTTGTCACTGATTAGAAGTGGGTCATGTATCAAAAGTTACACTTTTTTTCAATCCATATGTTTCCTACCTCAAATGAATAACTATGACGACTACTTCAATTACATTTTGTAATATGCAATGTTTTATAAAATATACTTTTCTACCTATATAAACATCCCTTGTATAGCTATTATTTGATATTTGTTACATCATAAACTAGCTGGCTTTTTCTCTTATATTTTATTTTTTGGCTGGTCAATTTGCGCATTGTTTAGTCTTTGTACCCAAAGCATATATATATTTAACGTAATGTCAGCCAACAACATGGCTATATGTTTTTTGGTTTAGGTTTTTTAATTGCAATGCTGGGAACACAGTGAAGTTTAGAAACTAAAAACAGGGACACCTGGGTGGCTCAGTCAGTTGAGTGTCCAACTCTGGAGTTCTGCTAAGGTCATGGTCCCAGGGTCATGGGATGGAGTCCCGCATCGGGCCTTGTGCTGAGCATGCAGCCTACCCAACACTCTGTCTTTACCACGCTCCCTACCCCTCTCCTCCACTCATGCACTTTCTCTCTCTCTCTCTCTCTCTCTCTCTCTCTCTCTCTCTTTGGCTCTCAAAAAAAAAAAAAAAAAGATTTCTCGTTTTCAAATGATTCCTAGAACTGAGAAATAATATTTATATTTCAGCATCTTGAGCCTACAGATGACAAATACGAATTACAAGTATATTTAACATTCAAAATAATTTGACAGTACTTAGAATACCTACCAATAATTATATGAATCAACTTTTTCTTGCTTTTTGCTTATGTGCATTTAATGTTAATGGGAGCTTTGTAGAATTAGAAGATCTTGTACAGGAAAATATCTCAAGATTTTTCATAAAAGTTTTTATTTTTCGGTCTAATTTGGACCAGCAGATTATCTGACTCGAAAAGCATTATGAAAGTAATGTGACTAATCAGAATTATTAGTTACAAAAGAAAGTTCAATGTTTGCACATCTTCTTTTGGAAAACTACGAGCAAAAATGAGTAAGAGAACGGTTTGTTAGGATTATCTTGATATCAGTAACATATAAATTTATCTTAAGAATTAAGAAGTTATAAAATGTATTCATAAATTTGCCAATCTAAAGAATGCTAGTATAACAGTTCACAATTGCTTACTTAGTTTTTATTAAAAATTAAGATTTCTAGGGTTTAAGAATTCTAATTAATATACATAATTCAAGCTACTGGAAATAATAAGAGAAACAACTCTGCATGCAAAGAAAGTAAAATCTGCTTTTTTGCTAATAAAAAGTAGGAAAAATAAGAATTAATTACTAATTAACAGAGAATTTCCTTAACATTTATTTAACAATGTTATACAGATCAAATCATTTGTTTTCACAATAATGCAGAAATGTAATGGAAAAGACAACCAAGACTATTCTAATTCAGCCACTCATGCATTAATTCACAATATTTTAATACCTTTGCCATTATTAAATGTATTTGGTATATAAAGCTTTAGAATGAGATACTTAGGGAATATAAAATAATACATCAGGCTTTCTTCTATTGGTTGGATGTACTTTTTTTAAATCAAAATTGCTACTGTTATATGTAATCATTTTATATGCATGTCACAGCGTAAATAGAAAAATTCAAGTGTCAAGTAGTTTTTCAAGTCAATACGCACACACATCTTGAAACAGATTTTGCATATGCAGCTGTTAAACTCCTACCCAAGGGATTATTAATGCATCCTTAGCAGCTGCTACTTCTTTTATTTGAAGAAACTGTGAGAATAAAATTTGACATATTGCAAGTCACATGATCCAACCTAATAAGGCTAACTGAGGCATAATAATGAGTCACTAATACCCAAATTAGTAGATTATTAAAAGAGATATGAATATGCATGTTGAAATGCCAAATATATTTCCAAGATTTCAAAGACTTAAAATATCCTGAAAGTTGTCAATAAAAAGACATTTTACAATATTAAAAATCCACTTAAATTATTTCATAATGTTGACAATTTTATTTCCATCTAGCTTTTCACTTTGATTTCAAACATATTATATTACATTGTTTAAATATTATAGTAAAATTAGTATAAAATATTCAAAGTTTATTATTTTGAATCCAATTTTTAAAATTCAAGAATATGTAAAAATGTATCTCAAAAGGTTATTTCTAATGTCCATATATTTAATGTGAAGTTAAATTATTTAATTATAAATAAAATATTTTGTGATTCCCAATTATTTTAAATTGAGTATTAAAATATATAAGCCCTGCAGTCTTTGTGATATTAGCAATAAAATGTGAATATAACTTGAATACATAAGCAAACATTTAAAGTTTTTAAGTAATATTAAAAATACTAGGATATTTCAAGTGAATACTGTTAAAAATATCTAGCTTTATTTTCAATTCATAATTATATACTTCAAATACTTTATATGATTTCTGGTTGCTTGTTATAGGAGCAAAATTAATAAATCTCATTGAAATATTTTAGTATATTAGCCATTTTAAAATTTATTTTTGAAGCATTTTTCTTAGGATTTTTTTCTTTTGTGTATCTCACATGGAGTGTATGTCATACTTCCTGCTTTCTTTCTCCTTGGTTACTCATCATTACTAAAGAAAATAACAAATACTTGCTGACAGATCTCACTATTAATTATAGTTTCCTAATCTCAGTCATCCCTTCACAGATTATTCTGGATGTCTAATGTCATAGCAAACACTACAGAACATAGTAGCTTAAATGATTTACTATCACAGATGGACAGTACTCTCTTGGGATCTCTCACACACACTGCAGGATAAAGTCACTTGAAGGTCCAATTCAGTCTGATATGCAAGATGCCTATTTCACTGACCTGACTGGTGCCTGGAACCATGGCAGCTGTCCAAAAACACTATCATTCTCTCTCTGTCTCCCTTACTCCCTCTTACTCTTCTCTCTGTCTCTCCTATACTATTATAATTTCCCAAGAACTTTATTTACATTACTAAGTAATTGTAATTATGAAATATATCAGTAAAATGTCCAATGGATTTTGTTTCAAGCATTATATTCATCATTTCTAAAATTTATATTTCTGCATGGACACTGAGGACAACACTGCTTCGTTACTTATATTTTTAATTAGATTTTTTAACAGTATTTAAAACTTTCTTATGCCATATGTTATGTCAGATATTTCAAAATAGCATTGCCTTCATTATTTCAGTTCCATTCAGCCATTTCTAATGTTTACTGACTGTGGATTATTAACATTTTGTATAACTTTTTCTTTCTATTTTTAATTTTTTAATGTTTATTCATTTTTGAGAGAGGGTAGGGGCAGAGACAGAGGGAGACACAGAATCTGAATTAGGCTCCAGGCTCTGAGCTATTAGCACAGAGCCCATTGCAGGGCTTGAACTCATGGACCACGAGATCATGACTTGATCCAAAGTCAGACGTTTAACTGACTGAGCCACCCCAGGGGTCCCAAATTTTTTTTCTTTCTATTTCTAAAAAATATTTATTTATTTATTTATTTATTTATTTATTTATTTATTATTTATTTATTTATGAGAGAGAGAGAACCAGCGGGGTAGGTGCAGAGACAGAGGGAGACAGAGGATTGGAAGCTGGCTCCGTGCTGACAGTCCAATGAGGGGCTTGAACCCACGAACCATGAAATCATGACCTGAGCTGAAGTTGGACACTTAACTGACTGAGCCACCCAGGTACCCTTAGTTTGTATAACTTTTAATTGAATGAAGGAATGTGTTTTTGACTTAATTTTTACTAAAATGGATTACTTATATATGCAGAAAAATCCTTTTCAAAAAAGACAATCTTAATTAAGGTTTCCTAGGAAGGTGTCAGAATAGGGGGATCCTGAGCACACCCTGTCCCACAGATATACCTAGATAACACGCATATCCGTGTCAATAACTGAGAAAATTACCAAAAGACTGGCAGAACAGACTCTCCACAACTAAATGGAGAAAAGAGGACATACTGAAAAGGAAAGAAAGGGTGGAGATATAGTCAGGAGCCAAAATGATCCACAAGGCTGTCTATAGGAAAAGGACACCACTGGCACAGGAAAGCAAGAGGAACACACAGCACACCAGGCACCTAGGGAATGGGAGCTCTGCACTGGGAAGACAGATCCCCAAAAGCCTTGGCTTTGAAAACAAGACAGGCTTAACTTCATGAGTTGTTACCATCAGTGAGGGTTAACATTTGGAACTTTGAAAATCAGTGAGCTCAGCTCTGGGAGAGCTGGAGGATAATAGGACTGAGCACCTGTGCCTAAAGAAACAACATAACAAACAGTCCCTCTGAGATACAGCACAGAAGCAGAAGTTTGAAAAATGCCTGGGATATATCGAAAGGAGATTTATTTACTAATCTGAGAACATGTACTGGAAGGGGAAGGATCTTTAGGAGACTTATTCAAGAACAAAAGGGCTGGCAGGCACCATTTTCCTCCCCAGATGCACAGCCTAAATACACAGGAACTAGCAAAGCTTGAACACTCCATTTGCTTGCTAACAGCATGCCCAACTACCCATGTTCTCCTGTGGATGTTCCCCATGAAACGGGGTTTTAGCAGGAGTTCAACCAAAGCAGCTCCATAGCTTAGCAGTGGGTAAGCAGCCCCAACAAGGCTCCAAAGTGACTCCTGCCCCAGGGAGAAAAGAAGAAAACCACACATACCAGTTTGACTGCAGTCAAAGCAGTGGGCTGGGGGCAGACATTTATTCTGACTGTAGGTCCTGCACATCCACAAAAGCTTCCCAGAGAACAGCACAGGGAGAGCAAACTGTAGTTGAGTATACCTACAGCTCTAGCAAAAGCTGACCCAACTGAAACCCAAGGCAGCCACAGATGGGACCGTTAACAACACAGGAACAGATTCTGAACACAACAGGAAAAGAGATGCATTGTAGACAACTGGATTGAAGGTAAACGTGACTCAGTCACAAAAATAGGGCCCATGCAATACACATAGGAGATAGCTCTGAAGCGTTAAACGGGAAATTGCACTGCAGGGCACTATAGCAACTTTTCCACATAAAGTCACTACTTTCATGAACAGGAGACATAACTAACTTTCCTAACATATAAAAATAGACAGACAAAATAAGGAGACAGTGGAATTTTCCAAAATGAAAGAACAGGATAAATCACAGTCAGAGACCTAAATGCAATGGAAATAAATAATATGTTGGATAGAGAATTTAAAGGAATGACCATAAAGAACTAAATGGACTTGAGAACAGAGTGGAGGAGCTCAGTGAGACCGTTGATGAAGAGATAGAAAACATCAAAAAAGAACCAATCAGAGATGAAGAACTTAATAAGTAAAATTAAAAGTACATTAGAGGGAGTAAATAGTAGACTAGAAGAATCAGAAAAACAGATTGGTAACTGGCAGGACAGAGTACTGGAAAGGTATCAAGCTGAAGAGGAGAAAGAAAAAAAGACTAATAAAAAATGAGAATACATTTATGGAGCTCAGGAAAACCATCAAGCATAATAACATTCACACATAGTGATCCCAAAAGAAGAAGAAAGAGAAAGGGGGGGGGGCAGAAAATTTATTTGAAGAAATAATATATGAAAACTTCCTAATTCTGGGGAAGGAAACAGAAATCCAGATCCAGGAGGCACAGAGAGCCCTCATCAAAATCAACTCAAGGAGGTCTACACCAAGACACATTGTAAGTAAAACGGCAAAAAGTAGTGATAAAGAGAGAATTTTAAAAGCAGCAAGAGAAAAGAAAATTATTACATATAGGGAGAAACCCGTAAGGCAATTAAGAAAACCCATAACCGATTTTCAGTAAAAACTTTGCAGGCCATAAGAAAGTGGCATGATGTATTCAAAATGCTGAAAACACACACACACACATTCACATACACATACACACACAACTCTGCAACCAAGAATACTCTATCCAAAAAGGTTATCATTCACAATAGAATGAGAGATAAAGAGCTTCCCAGGCAAACAAAAGTTAAAGGAATTCACGACCACTAAAAAAGCCCTACAAGAATTGTTAAAGGGGGTTCTTTGATTAGAAAGACCATACAAGGAAGAAAAGTAGAAAACAAAAAAGGAGTAAAATTAGGTATGTCTATAAAAAATCAGTCAAGAGACTTACAAAATAAAAGAATGTATAATACCATACCCCTAAAACGTGGAGGAGCCAGGGACGAATAAATTGAATGGGTTCTAACTTAAGCAACCATCAACATAAAACAAACTGCTGTAGGCATAGAATGTTATATATAAACTTAATGGTAACCACAAATCAAAACCAGTGATAGATACACAAAAATACAAAGAAAAAGGAATCCAAGTATATCACTAAACAAAGCCCAGCAAACCAGTACAGAAGAGAGCATGAGAAAAAAGAAACAGAGAAGAACTACAAAAACAACCATAAAACAAGTAACAAAATGGCAATAAGTACGTATCTATCAATAATTACACTGAATGTAATTGGACTAAATGCTATAATCAAAACTCATAGGGTGATGCAATGGATAAAAAACAAGACCCATCTATATGCTGCCTACAAAAGACTCATTTCACACACAGATTGAATACAAAGGAATGAAAGGCACTTATTCATGCAAATGGAAGTGAAAAGAAAGCTGAGGTACTAATACATATATCAGATAAAATACACTTTAAAACAGAGATTATAACAAGAGAAAAACAAGGCACTACATAATCATAAAGGGAACAATCCAATAAGAAGATACAGTAATTGTAAATATTTATGCACATAGCACATAAGTACCCAAATACCTAAAGCAACTAAAAACATAAAGGAAATAATTTATTGTAATATTGTAATAGTAGTAAGAGCACCCCACTAGTAATAGCAGTAACACCCACTTATCACAATGGATAAATCATCCAAACAGAAAATAAACAAGAAAACAGTGGCTTGAAAGACACATTGGACCAGATGGATCTAACAGGTATATTCAGAACATTCCATCCTAAAACAGCAGAATACACATTCCTTCCAAGTGCACATGGAATATTCTCCAGAATAAATCACATGTTAGACAAACAAGTCTTAACAAATTAAAAATTATCAAAGTCATACCATGCAACTTTTCTGACCACAATGCTCTGAAACTAGAAATCAACCATAAGAGAAAAATCTAGAAAGAATACAAATACATGGAGGTTAAATAAAATGCTATTAAGCAATGAATGGGTCATCCAAGAAATCAAAGTAATCAGAAAACACACAGAGACAAAGTGCAATGAAAGCACGATAGTCCAACATCTTTGGGATGCAACAGAAGTTTTTTGAAGAGGGAAGTTGATGGCATAGAGGTTTACCTCCAGAAGCATAAACAAACAAACAAACAAACAAATAAATAAATCTATCAGCATCTAAAGGAGCTAGAAAATGAACAACAAACAAAACTCAAAAACAGTAGAAGGAAGGAAATAACAAAGGTTAGAGTAGAAATAAACGAAATAGAAACTAAAAAATCAATTGAATAGGACAATGAAACAAGGAGCTTGTCCTCTGAAAGATCAACAAAATTGATAAATTTTAGGAAGACTCATCAAGAAAGAGGAATGGGGTGGGAGGAACAGGGGTATGGAGAGAGAGAGAGAGGAGAGAGCTGAATACATAAAATCAGAGATAAAAGAAAAGAATTAGGGGCACCTGAGTGGGTCAGTCAAATAAGCGTCTGACTCTTGGTTTTGGCTTAGGTGATGAGCTCATGGTTTGTGAGTTCAAACCCCACATCGAAATCCATGCTGACAGCATAGAGCCTTCTAGGGATTCTCTCTCTTCTTCTTGCTCTGCCCCTCCTCTGCTCTCTGTCTCTAAAAATAAATAAAAATAAACAAGTTTTTTTTAATGAGAAGAAATAAGAACCAACAACACAGAAATAAAAGGGTTATAGAGAATATTATGAAAAATTACATTTCGAGAAACTGGACAACCTAGAAGAAATAGAACAATTCTTAGAAACATATATCCTCCCCAAAATGAACCAAGAAAAAACATAAAATTAAAATAGACTGATTACCAGTGGTGAAACTGAATAAGTAATAAAAAAATTCCTGACTCACAAAAGTCTAGGACCACATGGCCTCACAGGTGAATTCTACCAAACATCTGAAGCTTTAATACTGATTCTTCCCAAACTATTCCAAAAAATAGAAAAGTCATTCTATGAGACCAGCAGTACTCAGATACTAAAACTAGATAAAGACACAACAAAAAGAGATAGAGGCCAATATCTTTGATGAACATAGATGCAAAATCCTCAACAAAATTTAGCAAACCAAATCAACAATACATTTAAAAAAATCATTCACTATGATCAACTGGGATTCATTTCGAGAATGCAAAGGTGGTTCAATATTCACAAATCAGGGGCGACTGGGTGGCTCAGTTGGTTGAGTATACAAATTAGGCTCAGGTCATGATCTGGCAGCCAGTGGGGGGTTCGGGTCCCACATCAGGCTCTGTGCTGACAGCTCAGAGCCTGGAGCCTGCTTCAGATTCTCTCTCTCTCTCTCTCTCTCTCTCTGTCTCTCAAAGATGAATAAATGTTAATTTTGTTTAATATTAACAAATCAATGTGATATATTACATCAATAAGGAAAGGATAAAAACACATGATCATTTCAATAGATGCATAAGAAGCATTTCACAAAGTATAATATCCATTCATGTTGAAAACCTAAACATGGTAGGTTAGAGGGAACATACCTCAACACAAGAAAGGCCCTATATGAAAAAACCTGTAGCTAGCATCATACTCCATGGTGAAAAACTGAGAGCTTTTTCCCTAAGATGAGGACCAAGACAAGAATATCCACTCTTACCACTTTCATTTACTATAGCACCAGAAGTCCTAGACACAGTAACCAGACAAGAAAAAGAAATAAGTCATCTAAATTGGTAAGGAATAAGTAAAACTTTCACTATTTGTAGATGACATGATACTATATATAGAAAACCCTATAGACTCCACCAAAAATGTACCAAAGTTCATAAATATATTCAGTAAAGTTTTAGGATACAAAATCAATATACAGAAATTTGTTGCATTTCTATGCACTAATAATGCAATAGCAGAAAGAGAAATTAACAAGTCCATTTCAATCTCACCAAAATAATAAAATACCTAGGAATACACTTAACCAAAGACATAAAAAACCTGTACTCTGAACACTATTACACACTGATGAAAGAAATTGAAGATGACATAAACAAATAGCAAGATAGTCCATGACCATAGAGTGGGAGAACAAACTTTCACAAAATGACCATACTATGCAAAACATTCTACAGATTTAATGCAATCCCTCTTAAAATACCAACAGTTTAAGACTTAGAATAAATAATCCTAAAATTTGTATGGTACCACACAATACCCAAAATAAAGCAATACTGAAAGAGAAACATAAAACTGGAGATATCACAATCCCATATTGCAAGATATACTACAAATCTGTGGTATTCAAAACAGTATGGTACTGGCAAAAAAACAGACACAGATCAATGGAACAGAAAAAGAGAACCCAGAAATAAACCCATGATTATACAGTCAGTAAATCTATGACAAAGGAGGAAAAAATATGCAATGGAAAAAAGACAGTCTCTTCAACAAATGATTTTGGAAAAACCTAGACAACTACATGCAAAAGAATCAAACTGGACTACTTTCCCATACCATACACACACACACACACACACACACACACACACACACACACACTGGATTAAAAACCTAAATATGAGACCTGAAATCATAAAATCCAAAAAGACAGCACAAGCAGAAATTTCTCTGAAATTGGTCATAACAACATTCTTCTAGATATTTCTCCTGAGGCAAGGGAAACAAAAACAAAAACAAAAACAAACTATTGGGACTACATAAAAATAGCAATCTTCTGCATAGACAAAGGAAACAATCAACAAAACTAAAAGACAACTTCCTGAATGGGAGAAGACATTTGCAAATGGCATATTCAATATAGAGTCAATATCCAAAATATACAAAAAAGCTGATACAACTACACACATGCGCGCACACACACACACACACACACATAGCCCAATTAAAAAATGGGAAGAAGACATGAACATTTCTCCAAAGAAGACATACTGATGACCAATAGACACATGAAAAGATGCTCAAGATCATTCATCATCATCAAAGAAATGTGAATCAAAACCACACTGAGATACCTCACACCTGTCAGAATGGCTAAAATAAAAACAAGAAATAGTAAGTGTTGTTAAGGATGTGGAGAAAAAGGAACTCCCCGGCACTGTTGCTGGGAATGCAAACTGGTGTAGCCACTGTGGAAAATAGAATGCAGATTCCTCAAAAAATTAAAAGTAGAATTACCATATGATCTAGTATTTTCACTACTGAGTATTTTCCCAAAGAATATGCAAATACTAATCCAAAAAAAATATATTCACCTCTATGTTTACTGTAGCATTAGTTACAACAGGCAAATTATGGAAGAAGCTGAAGTGTCCATCAGCAGACTGAATGGATAAGGAAGATGTGATAAATATGTGTGTGTATGGAATATTACTCAACCATTATTTAGAATAAAGTTTTGCCGTTTGCAACAACAAGGATGGATCTAAAGTGAAATAAGTCAGGTCAAAGAAAGACAAATACCATTCATCTGTGGAAGTTAGAAACAAAACAAAGAAAGAAAAAAGAGACATACAAAAAAAGAATACAGGTTTAACTATAGAGAACAAACTGATGGCTACCAGAAGGCAAGTGAGTTCGGGAATAGATGAAATAGGAAAAGGGATTGAAAGTACACCTATGATCATGAGCACTGAGTAATGCATAGAATTGTTGAATCACTCTTGTACACCTGAAAATTAAAAAAAAAGCCACTTTATTATATTGGAATTTTAAAAAATCTTAGTCAATATTTTCATTAGTGAGTTCTCTTATGCTTTATTTAAAACTAAATATATGTGTTGAGACATTCAAAGCTTTGCCTTTAATATCTGGTACAAAGGAAGGATGTCCCTCTCACCAATCATTTTCCACATTGTAATGCAAAGTCCTTGCTAATGTAATGAGACAAGAAGTGGATTTATTTAAGTGGCTTAAATTTTCTGCAATAGAGATTTCTTTAATATGTATTTTCATTACTTAATATCTCTTTTATTACTGAATACATTTTTATTGTAAAATTATAAACTACTTGTTTATACATGTACTTGTAAGAATAGCATTTTAGCTCCTCCCATGTATTTTGCAATTAAAGTGGCTATGAACATTTATGTGTGTGTTTTCTATAAACATAAGGTTTCATTTCAATTGGGGTATACACTTTGTATATGATAGATGAATCTTAAGACTAACTTTCTAAGAAACTACCAAACTGTCTTTCAATGTGGATAGTACCATTTTGCACTTCTACCAGCAATAAATGAAGGTTCCAATTTCTTCACATCCTTGCCAGAATTTGATATTGTTGTCCAATTCATTACCACTGGAATCATACCTTCAGTTTTGAAATTTAAAAACAAAAAGAGCAAAATCCCCAAATATTAAAATTGGAATTTTTAAAGTTTATTTTGAGAGAGAGAGAGCACAAGCAGGGGAGAGGCATAGAGAGAGGAAGAGAGAAACCCAAGCAGACTGCACGCTGTCAGCATAGAGCCCAACACAGGGCTTGATCTCACAAACCACAAGACCATGACCTGAGCCGAAATCAAGAGTCAGATGCTTAACCAACTGGGCCATGCAGTGGCCCCTGGAATAATATTTAAATTATAAGTTAGGCTCAGTAGAGGATTGTTTTCATCTAGAATGCTGTATTCTTAAATGACTTTCATCAATATATAAGGCATAATTTTGAAAACACTTTATTCAGCTATTATTGGCATATAAAAAGCTGTTCATATTTAATGTGTACAAGTTGATGGATTGGAAGATTAAGTGTGCACCTGTGAAACCATCACTACAATCCATGTCATAAAAATATCCATCATTTCCAAAAGTTTCCTCCATCGCTCTTCATTATTACTTTTGTGACAAGAACATTTTTTAAAGTTTATTTATTTTGAGAAACAGAGAGCACAAGTGGAGGAGGGGCAGAGAGAGGGAGAGAGAGAATCCCAAGCAGGCTCTGCACTGTCAGCACGGAGCCCAATGCAGGGCTCAAACTCACGAACTATGAAATCATGACCTGAGCAGAAATCAAGAGTGAGACACTTAAGTAAGACTGAGCCACCAGGCACCTCTGTGATGAGAACATTTAATACAACATCCACCTTCTTAGCAAATATTTCAGGATAGGATATACTATTTTTAATTATAGGCACTATGTTGGACAGTAGATTTTTAAGATTTATTCATTTTGTAACCAGAACTTTAGACCCTTTGCTAATACCTCCCTTGTTTCTCTCTTTCTCCAGTCCCTAGCAAACACAATCCCACTGTTTGCTTCTGATTATTTAGATTCTGCCTATGAGTGGTACCATGTAGTATTTGTCCTTCTATGTCTGGTCTGTTTCAGTTAGCATAATGTCTTTCAAGTTTATCCATGTCATTATAAAATGGCAGGATTTTCTTCTTTATAAAGACTGCAGTATTCCATTGTATGTATATACCACACTCTATCATCTGTCAATGGACATTTATGTTGCTTCCATTTCTTGGCTATTGTTTATAATGCTGTGATGAACATGGGGTGCAGATGTCTCTTCCAGATAGTGATTATGTTCATTCAGATACACTCAGAAGTTGGATTGCTGGATAACATGGAAGTTCTAATTTTTTGAGAATCCTCCATACTGTTTTCTATAATGGCTGTACTAATTTACATTTGCACCAACAAGGTATGCACAAAGATACTTTTCTACATCCTCACTATCATTGTGTTATTTTTTGATAGCCATCCTAATATGTGTGAGGTGATATCTCATTGTGGTTTTTACTTTTCCCTAATAATTAGTTATTTTAAGCACCTTTACATAAACTTGTTGACCATTTTTATGTCTTCTATGGAGCAATGTTTATTTAGTTCCTATGCCCATTTTCAACTTTTTTATTGAGTTGTAGGAATTCTTTTTATATTTTTAATATTAAACCCTTACCAGATATACAGATTTCAAGTATTTTCTACTATTCCATAGGTTGCCTTTCTAATTTCTTGATTGTTTCTTTGGCTGTGCAAAAGCTTTTTGGTTTGATGTAATTCTACTTGTCTATTTTTACCTATGTTACTTGTGATTTTGATGTCATATCAATGAAAACATAGTCCAAGACAATGTCAAGAAATTTTTCCCTAGATTTTTGTCTAGGATTTTTATGGATGCATGTCTTGGTTTTCTTATGAATGGTGTAAGATAAAGCCTAATTCCATTCTTCTGCCTATAAAAGTTCAGTTTTCCCAGCTTCTATTTATTAAAGAGAGAATCCCATTGTGTATTATTGACACCCCTTTCAAAAATCAATTTATTATGGGCTTATTTCTGGGATCTTTATTTTGTTCCACTGGTCAATATATCTGTTTTTTATGACAATCCCATACTCTTCTGGTTTCTCTAGCTTTGTAATATATTTTAAAATCAAGAGCTATGAGGATTCCAGCTTTGCTTTTCTTGCTTAAAATTTCTTTGACCGGGAGCCCAGGTGGCTCAGTCGGTTAAGTATCTGACCCTTGATTTGAGCTCGGGTTATGATCTTAGGGTTTGTGAAACTGGGTCCCATGTCGGGTTCTGTGCTGACAGTGCAGAGCCTGCTTGGGATTCTCTTTCTGCCCCTCTCCCACTCACATACATGTATGTTCTCCCTCTCTCTCTCAAAATAAATAAATAAACATTTAAAAATTAAAAATTAAAAAGTTGCTTTGGCTATTCTGGGTTTCTTGCATTTCTGTATGAATTTTAGGATTTTTTTTCCTATTTCTGTAAAAAAACAAAACTACCACTGGGATAGTAGAGACTGTAGTCAATCTGTAGATCACTTTGCATGGTGTGGACATTGTAACAATATTAATTTCCCAATACATGAACGTGGGACTTTTTCCATTTATTTGCATCTGCTTCAGTTTCCTTTACAGTGTTTCATAGTTTTCAATGTATAAGTCTTTCACCTCCTTGGTTAAATTTATTCCTAAGTATTTTATTGTTTTTGATGCTATTTTTAAACTGATTTTTTTTTCTTAATTTCCTTTTAGGATGGTTTGTTGTTAGTGCATAGAAATACACCTGATCTTTATATATTTATATGTCCTACAACTTTATTGAATTAGTTTATTAATTATAATAGGTGTGCGTGTGTGTGTGTGTGTGTGTGTGTGTGTGTGTGTGTGTGCATGTGTGCACATGCACATGAGTGTGGAGTTTTTAGGATTTTCTGCATATAAGATCATACCATCTGCAAACAGAGATAATTGTACTTCCTCCTTACTGGCTTAGATGCCTTTTATTTATCTTTCTTACATAATTGCTCTACTTAGCACTTCCACTATTACCTTGAATAGAAGCCATAAGAGTGGGTATCCTTCGCTTGTTCCTAATCTTAAACATAAAGCTTTTAGATTTTCACCACTAAGCATGAGGTTAACTGTGGGTTAGTCATACCTGGCCTTTATTATGTTGAGATAGATTCTTTCTATACCTAGTTTGTAAATAATTTTATTATGAAAGGATGTTGATTTCAAATGCATTTTTATATCCATTGAGATGAGCATGTGATTTTTATAGTTAGCTCTATTAATGTAGTATGTCACATTGTTTGATTTGCATGTATTCAACCATCATTGCATCCAAGGGATGATTGGTCATGAAACTTTTAATGTGCTAAGGAATTCGTTTTGCTAATATTTTATTGACTTTTATCCATGTTAACCAGGGATATTGATTTATAGTTTTAATTTGTTGGCACAGTATGGCTTTGATATCAAGGTGATGCTGGCCTTATAAAATAAGTTAAGAAGTGTTCTTTCTATGTTTAGAAGAGTTTAAAAAGAATTGGTATTAATTTCTCATTCAATGCTCAGTAAAATTGTAAAGCCATCTAATCCATGATTTTTTCTTTTTTGGGAATTATTTGAAGACTGATTAAATATCATCACTCATTATTGGTCTGTTCCAGTGTTCTACTTTCTCATCAATCAGTGTTGGTTAGTTGGACATTTTTAGGAACTTATTTATTCTAGGCTGTTTAAGTTACTGGCATACAACTGTTCATAATAATCTTTTACAATTTTTAAATTTTTTGTAACATTGTTTGTAATGTCTCTTCTTCCATTTTTAAATTTTATTCTGAGTATTTGTCTTAGTCTAGCTAAATGTTTATTAATTTTGATTATATTTTGAAATAACCAATTTGATTATAATGTGTCTTAGTATAGACTTCACTTATTTATAATATATTTATTTTTATTTTTGTAATGTTTATTTATTTATTTTTGAGAGGAAGAGAGAGCAAGCAGGGGAGGGGCAGAGATAGAGGGAGACAGAATCCCAAGCAGGTCTGTGCTGTCAGCGCAGAGCCCAATGCAGGGCTTGAGCTCACGAACTGTGAGATCATGACCTGAGCCGAAACCAAGATTCGGACATTTAACCGACTGAGCAGCCAAGGTGCTCCAGATTTATCATATTTTTATTAATTTGGGATTCATGAATCTGGTTGTGCATTTCTGTCCCCTAATTTGTGAAGTTTTTGGTCATTTTCTTTAAATAAGCTTTCTGTGCCTATCTCTTCCTTTTTTCCTTCCTGGACTCTTGTAATGAATGTGTTGGTCCATTCAATGACTACCTAAAAGTTCTGTAGCCTTCTTCCCTCTTTTTTCAAGTTTTTTTTCTTTTTCTGTTTCTCCAACTGGATAATTTCAGACAACTCCTCTTTGAGTTTGCTGATCCGTCAGCTTTATCAAAAGTTTGCTGTTGAAACTTTTTAGTGATTTTTAAAAAAAATTTCAGTCCTTGTATTTCAGCTCTAGAATTTGTTTAGTTCTCTTTGTTAAACTTTTCATTTTATCTATGTATTGTTCTCCTGATTTTGTTTAGATGCCTAAATGTGTTTTTTTGGTACCTCACTGGCTTTCATGTAATTATTTTGAATTATTCGCTGAGAAGTTCATAGCTCTCCATTTCCTTTATGAATAGTTACCGGAGCTTATTTTGTTGCTGTCATGATTTCATGTTTCCCTGATTCTTCATGTTCCTCATGGTCCTGCATTGTGATCCTGGACTTGAAGTAGTTGCCTCTTCTAGTCTTTACAGACTGACTTCATCAAAGAAAGCTTTTCACCAATCTGGTTAGAGACTCTGGAGAAGTTTGTTTCCTGGGTCTGCTGACAGATGACATGGTGCTGGGTCTCCTGGTACACAGGCTTGGTGCCATGTTCTATGGCCTGCTGCTGGAATTATTATTATTATTATTTCAATTTTGGTTCTTGCTTAGTGAAATGGGCTAAGACTTTCCTTTGGGAATTTTTTTTTTTTTAATTTCTACTTTAAACATTGCCAAATAATAAAGTCCCTACAAATATTCCAGGGACTTTAATTGTGCAGAATTTTTGTTTACTATTAATTAATATATATTTTCTATGACTTAATTTTTTTAAGTTTAGTTGTAAAATATATTTCTTGATTAACAGGAAAAGTATGGATATCACAATTACTCACACTGAAGAACTATATTCCAAAATCTAAGATGTAAGGGAATAAATTTTCTCTAAGTAGCAATTCACTTATAGAAAATTCTCTCTCATCCTGTAACTTTGCAGGCTTCTATTCTATGTCTGAACAAAATGCAATTCTACATGTTTCATTGCTCAAATAATTAAATATAATAAAAATGTATATTTTCAAATTTAGACAACTTCCTCTTTTTTAAATGTTTATTTATTTTTGAGAGAGAGAGAGAGAGAGAGAGAGAGAGAGAGAGAGAGAGAGAGAGCATGAACAAGGGAGGAGTATAGAGATAGGGAGACACAGAATCAGAATCAGGCTCCAGACCCCGGGCTGTCAGCACAGAGCCCGACACAGGGCTCGAACTCACAAACCAAGAAATCATGACCTAAGTCAGAGCGCTGAACCAACTGAGCTACCCAGGAACCCCTCTAAGTGTTTCTTTAAGAAAAAAAGAAAAAAAAAAGAAAAGTTTTCAAGGTAATTAATTTATTTACACATGATGAATTATTACAATATAGTTCACTGTGTTAGAGCATATTTGATTTATGATAAGTAATTTCATGTTTTGTTAGTTATTTGTCTTGATATTCAATTGGAAATGCTAAATAGTGATAAAGTCATCCTATATAAAATAAAATGTAGTATTTTGTAGTGGAAAGAAAATTTTAAAATTATAATGTGATTAAAAACTGAGATAGGAACCAAAGTTGGAGCGCTTAGTGCTAAAACGACATTTGTTCTTTTAACACTGGCAAGGTCATTCTTAGATAGCAAATAAACAGGCACAGCAGGAGATACCTACAAAGACATAATATCTTGAAATCAGATTGATGTCAGCTACTCTTGATCACCCGCAGGCACCCCAATTACCTAGAATTACTATCCCAATTAAGCACCTGTCTTTACAGTTGAGTGTTATCAGGTTCAATTTGATAAGATGGGAAAGTCCCAATTAAAAGGACTCCCTAATTAAGCATGCTTTATGTAGAATAGACTGATTACTCCAAAAATACACTTTTCTGTCCTAGTTCAATAACATTTTATCCATTACATACACATCTATTATCTATTACATACCCATATATTATCGATCTATATACCTATATCTACATATTTCCATTTAAGTAGTTATGCAATGTTTTTATGATAAATATCTTGCAACAATAAAAGGAAAAAATGACACTTGTCAGAAATGGTTCAAATATGGCAAAATTCTCTCTTACAAGTAAGCTATAAGCAGTATATGTAAGACTCCATTCCCTAATATTTTTTTTTTGTTTTGCTTATTTTGGCCTTTCCATACCACACTTTAATTTGCATTTACATTCAAAACTCCTAAAAATCATAGATATTCATTATATTTTGTGTGATTTCTATGAAGCTAATGTAATATCGTTCATCTAGCACATGTTTCACTCCTGTTATAATTTACAACTTAATTAGAACTCATTAGATAAATTGGTAGAACTGTGACTTTGAAACTGAAATCTCTACAGTTCCAATTATTCAAACGTGCATGCACTGCTAACTAGAGTGAGATGTGTCATTAGGAGGAAATGAAATTATATGAAGACTTATCTCTAGACTTCTAACCCATATTGTATGAAGAGAAATATACTTACAGAATGATTTTTTTAATGTAATGAGTTTTGGAAGAAAGGTTCAGAAGAAATGAATATAAATATATTACACATTATTGCTGCATAACAAATCTCTTTAAAACATGCTGGCTTACAGGCAACTATAGATGCTGGAGAGGATGTGGACAAGCGGGAACCCTCTTGCACTATTGGTGGGAATGCAAAGTGGTGCAGCTGCTCTGGAAAATAGTGTGGAGGTTCCTCAAAAAATTAAAAATAGATCTACCCTACGACCCAGCAATAGCACTGCTTGGAATTGACCCAAGGGTTACGGGAGTGCTGATGCATAGGGGCACTTGTACGCCAATGGTTATAGCACTTTCAACAATAGCCAAATTATGGAAAGAGCCTAAATCTGGCCATTTGTAGCAATGTGGATGGAACTGGAGAGTGTTATGCTAAGTGAAATAAGTCAGGCAGAGAAAGACAGATACCATATGTTTTCACTCATATGTGGATCCTGAGAAACTTAACAGAAGACCATGGGGGAGCAGAAGGGGGGAAAAAAGAAGTTATAGAGAGGGAAGGAGGCAAACCGTAAGAGACTCCTAAATATTGAGAACAAACTGAGGGTTGATGGGGAGTGGAGGGAAGGGGAAAGTGGGTGACGGGCATTGAGGAGGGCACCTGTTGGGATGAGCACTAGGTGTTGTATGGAAACCAATTTGACAATAAATTTCATATTAAAAAAACAAGAAAGAAAAAAGGAGAAAAAGAAAAAAAAGACATCCATAATGTGAGCCAAATCTTTTTAAAAAATCTGTTGGAGAACCATCTTATTTGGATAAGACATTCAGACTCCTCTTGGACATATTGATAGATTCAATAATCATGGAGATTATTGAAGGGGTTTGAACATTCATTGATTCATGAAATTTATCTCAATAATTCTTAGTAATTAAGTATTGCTGATGAATAATGAAATGACTTTTTAAACACATTTGGTGCAGGGTGCTTGGGTGGCTCAATTGGTTAAAAGTCCAACTCTTGGTTTCAGCGCAGGTCATGATCTCATGGTTTCTGAGATCAATCCCCATGTTGGGCTCTGTGCTGACAGTGTGAAGCCTGCTTGGGATTCTCTCTCCCTCTCTCTCTGCCCCTCCCCAGCTCTCTTTCACAAAATGAATAAACATTAATTAAAAAAAAAACATGCTGGCTTGAAATACCAATAATTGCTGATTGTCTTATATAGTTTCTGTGGTTGAGTACTTTAGTGTTGGTTGACTAGAAAGTTCTGGTTAGAGGTCTCCATGGAATTAAGGTAGATATCGGTTGGATTGCATTCTTTTTAAGGAATATATGCATCTGAAGAATTAATTCACAGAAGTCACCCAGAAATAACTTCACCTTCTTGGCAAGGTGGTGCTGGCAGTTTGCTAGATTTATTTCCTCTCAGTGTGAACATCTTTATGGGCTACTTGAGTGTCATCTCAGCATGGAAGCAAGCCCCCACCAGAGCAAGGGATTCCAGCAACCAAATCTCTTTCATATTACATCAGTCACACAGGACAACCAGCCCTGGTGCAGTGTAGGAGACCACACAATGTCATTATCATGAGGCAATCATTATTGGGACCATCATGGAGGGTGGCTAACTTGATAGCTTAGTGCTTGCTGGCAGAAATTCTTTTGTCAGATTTTCATGATTCCACTTTTAATTCTGATATTGATTGTGTGACTTTTGGAAACACACTTGACTTCTATTTCTGAATGTTTCTATATTCAAAATAGAAATTACAATATTATTTACTTTATAATATCTATGAGAATTAAATGAGCTAACATTTGAAAAGTATTGTTAAAAGAGTTAGGGATACAGTAGGTTTCTATTCATAATTGTTATTTCTATTTTTACTTTTACAGTAATATCACAAAGTAAGCAATTTTTGTGTGTGTTTTAGAGGCTAAAGCATATGACTTCCTGGAGATCTTATATTCATATACTTTTGGCTGACATAATTAAAAACAACTCTAAAAAAAGTATTTGGCTAAAATTAGCAACTCAGGAAGCAACAGATAGATGTTGGCTGGATGCAGAGAAATTGGAACCCTCTTACACAATTGGCGGGAATACAAACTGGTGTAGCCATGCTGGAAAACAGTGTGGAGGTTCCTCAGAAAGTTAAAGGTAAAACTCCCTTATGACCCAGAAATTGCACTACTAGGTATTTATACAAAGGATACAAAAATACTGATTTGAAAGGGCACATGCACCCCAAGATTTATAGTAGCACTATCAACAATAGCCAAATTATGGAAAGAATCCAAATGTCCACCAACTGATGAATGGATAATGAAGAGGTATATATATATATATATATATATATATATATATATATATATACACCACACACACACACACACACACATATATATATATATATATATATATATATATATATATATACACACACACATACATACACACATACAATGGAAAACTATTCAGCTGTTAAAAAGAATAAAACTTCGCCATTTGGAACAACATGGATGGAGCTGGAGTCTATTATGCTAAGTGAAATAAGTTGACCCACAATGTCACATTAGTTTCATGTGTACAACAGTGATTCAACTTCTCTTTATCTTAAGTTATGCTCACCACCATCAACATAATTTCTGATTGAGAGTGAGGGAGCTAGCAAATATATATTCTATGATGAATAAAATTTAAAAAATAGTGAAATAAATGACCTAATGAGGAGATGTATGTTTATAGACGGACAAAGTACATATGAAAATTAAAATTCACAATATTATCTCTAACAACCTTGCATATTGGGCAAAAAGATAAAGACTGTATTTAGGAAAATTATTATGGAAATTATTATTAATAGGAAAATATATTATAATTATACAATTAATATTATATTTTATTACCAGCATATGAATTGCCACCCTTTGGCTATGATATACACTTTTATCATAAACCAGATTTGTGAATCAATTAAAATATTTAAAAACACCTGAGAATGACTGAAAATATAAAATCAATGATTAAAAACGAAAGAAAAACTAAAGCATAAGTTTGCAGTTAAGTTTAATTCTCAGTTTTCAATTTGAGGTGAGGAGAGAGGGAATGTCAGAATTTAAATTAATTTCTTGGCTATGCCTGAGATCACTTCCTGACAAAATGAAAATAGGCTATGAACTAAAAATAGTTTCTATAGTCTATGCTAAATGTAGATGCCGGCCAAGAATAACAATGTTAAATGAAATACTTCTTGAAATAGGACCTACTGTCATCACTCTCCTTTGCTATTAATTTTAATTTCCTTAAAAGGTGAATTACCTTTGCAAGAATCTTATATTTTCATAAATA
This sequence comes from Herpailurus yagouaroundi, assembly GCF_014898765.1. NCBI lineage: Eukaryota > Metazoa > Chordata > Mammalia > Carnivora > Felidae > Herpailurus > Herpailurus yagouaroundi. Next base: position 23,617,156 of record NW_024412405.1, read on the forward strand.
TCACTAGCAATCAGAAAAATTTACAAAAAGTATAATAAGCCAATGTAAAAGTATAACTCATAAAAATGTATGGGAGTATTTAAAACAGAAACCTGAATGAGAATAAATTATGCATGCATTTGAAATTTCATAAGTTAGTAGTTCCAGTGACTCCAGTAAAATTGAATTCCTTGCTCCAACCATAATCAATGATCTTTTTACATCAAACAATTTTGTATCTTAATGTCTCAGAATGAGGGAATATATTTTTTATGAACTGTACTCACCCTCTGTAAACTGTACACTTTAAAGATAAAATGGTTGTGAGGCAGTTGGATGGTTCAGTCATTAAGCGACTGACTTTGGCTCAGGTCATGATATTGAGGTTCAGGAGGTTCCAGCTCCACTTCAGGCTCTGTGCTGACAGCTCAGAGCCTGGAGCCTGCTTCAGATTCTGTGTCTCCCTTCCTCTCTGTCCCTCCCCTGATCACACTCTGTCTCTCTCAAAAATAAAATAAACATTAAAATAATTAAAAATAAATAATAAAGATAAAATGGTGCAAATGTACCAAGAGTTCTTTCCAAATAATTGAAAGGAACCCCAAAGAACAATAGCAACAATAACACATGCATGCGCGCACACACACACACATAAACACAATCTACCTATCTGTACTTCCTCCTGTTTTGTAGACTGGTTTATGCTTCAAACAGCTGAGCAATATAAAAAAGTGGTTTCAATAAGTACCATGTTCTTCCAAAAATACATTATAACCACGTAAAATTCAATTTGCCTTTCTATTTTATCAAACTCCCCCACAACACACACACTGTTTTTCAATATGCATCTAGGTTTCTAATCATCAAATCTGGTGTTTTCTAACACTAAGGCTTTACCTAGAACAGACCTTCATTCATAGATGTTAATAAGTATTTATAGAAGGAATAGATGTTGGGCTTGAGAAAGGAATAGTCCAATTGACACTGATGTCTTAAATCATGAAAAAGTATAGTGCATGACTAGCATCTTAGTGCATATGAAATTTTCTAATATGTACATTTAATAATGCTCCCTTTAATAGAAAGATATTTTTTTTTATTTTTTTTTTCAATGTTTATTTATTTTTGGGACAGAGAGAGACAGAGCATGAACGGGGGAGGGGCAGAGAGAGAGGGAGACACAGAATCGGAAACAGGCTCCAGGCTCTGAGCCATCAGCCCAGAGCCTGACGCGGGGCTCGAACTCACGGACCGCGAGATCGTGACCTGGCTGAAGTCGGACGCTTAACTGACTGCGCCACGCAGGCGCCCCAAGATATTTATTTTAATGAAAATCTTCCAAGCATAATCAGCCATAAAAATTCATTTCTTTCCTGTTAGCCAACCAATTGCTTTTCATTTAATTAAATCATAAATATAATAAAAATACTACAGAATAAAAGACACTAAAATAGAAAACTATTCAGTAAAGAATGTCTCTTTTTTCAAAAAAAGTATTTACAAAAATACTACATTGAGAAATGCAACAGATGTTACATTACTTATGCTTTAATAATAACTGAAATAAAGCATTTGAACATATAGCTGTGTTCTGGATTATAAGAAGTTTCATAAGGCATTATTAACAATTTATTCCTTTAACTGCTAGACTATTAGGAGACAATATGTTATTTCAAATCTAATAAAGGCATTTGAAAATATATCATCTGTATTCTGATTCACAATCAACATTTTTTTGCACCTCATGAATCAAATTCATTGAATGTATCTCACAAAACAATCTTATGCTGTGATCACTGTTCATTAAAGAAGTAAACAATGGATTTTGCTTTATGCTGAACACTCCCTCTTACGTTTGTACATTATATACCTAAAAGTATTTATGTGACATATGTATATATACACTTACATAAACCCAAGTATAATATAAAGTATTTTTAATTATTTTGAGAGAGAGAGAGAGAGAAAGAGCAAGCAGGAAGAGGGGCAAAGGGAGAGAGAGAGAAAATCTTAAGCAGGCTCCACACTCAGCATAGAGCCCAACACAAGGCTCAATCCTCAATCCTGGGATCCGAGCCAAAATCAAAAGTCAGATGCTCAACCGACTGAGCTACCTAGCTGCCCCTAATATAAAGTATTTTTAAATGTTATAGATTATTTTATATGTCTCATGTACTCAGTACTGATAAAATGTAACTGAATAAAAAATATAAAAGAAGTAATGATCCCTATCATGAAATAGCCCATGATAAAATTGGAAAGAAATAGAAACTGGAACACATTTGATGTTTTCCAAAGTTAACAGAGTACTTAGTAATTATTTAGCCATGGTGATCCCATGATTAGATTTATACCTGAAATAAGATTTTTTTTTTTGCAATTTACTGAATGTTGAATGTTTAATGTCTACTTTTTGATCAAGATTTCCAAGGTGTTTGTCAATGTGAGTACAAATGATTTATTACATTTTAATATATACTAGCATAAAATGAGGACTAATTGAAATATTATAAAGATGGGGATTAAAATATGAAGAAACAAATTAGTAATAGGAAAGAACATCAAATAAGTCTCTTAGCGTAAAAACAAAGCACAGAAGTGTATGAATCCACACAACTAATGATAAACTAAGTCAATGATAGAAACAGGAGATAGGAGGAAGACGGCGGCATAGGAGGACGCTGGACTCACTTTGCCCTGCTGATCACTTAGATTCCACCCATATCTGCCTAAATAACCCAGAAAACTTCCAGAAGACTAGCAGAACGGACTCTCTGGAGCCAAGCATAGACAAGAGGACCACGGAAGAGGGTAGGAAGCATGGAGAGGCGGTGCATGCTATATGGACTGGCCGGAGGGAGCCGGGGCCATGGAGGGGCAGCCCACCTGGCAAGGCAGAGCCCCCGAAGTCTGGATTGCAAAAGCTGAGGGGCCAGACTGTGTGAGTTCTGACAGCCAGAGGGACTTAATATCTGGAATGGTAAAAGTCAACAGCTCTGCTCTCAGACAGCAGAGAGAGAGAGAGAGAGGACAGTGGGAAGGAGAGTTGTTGAGCCCCAGAAGGACAGACTTTGGTGGGGTAACAAAGGCACTGGCAATCTTTATTTCCCTTTCCCATCCCCCTGTTGAAATTCCAAAGGGAAGCAGTTCCCATCACTGAACTTCCTTGTACCATGCAAACGCCCAATGCTGTGCTTCTGTGGATCCATCCCTGGAACTGGCCTGCCTCCCTCCCAGTGCTGTAAGGCCCCTACGTCAGGGAACCACAGATTGCAAAGCTACCTAAGACTGCAATTCCTGTGCCTATGCACCTTGCAGATCCACCCCGTCTAATACGCACTTGGCCAGATCCAATCAAAGCAGCACCACAATTCTGGCAGTGTGCAAGCAGCCCAGACAGGGGCCACACCACTCCACAGTGAGTCCTGCCCTGGGAGAGGGGAAGATAAGGTACACACCAGTCTGACTGTGGCCCCAGAGGTGAGCTGAGGGCAGACACTGGGTCTGCCTGTGGCCCTGCCTCCAACACAAGTTTCTCCGGAAAGCACAGGGGAAGTGCCCTGCAGTTCGGAGCTACCGCAGGGAATAACCAAAACGACGAAACGGAAGAATTCTGAAAAAAAACTCCAGGAAGTAGTGAAGCTAATGAATTGATCGAAAACGATTTAAGCAATATTATGGAACAAGAATTTAGAATAATAGTCATAAAATTAATTGCTGGGCTTGAAAAAAGCATAGAGGACAGCAGAGAATCTATTGCTACAGAGATCCAGGGACTAAAAAATAGTAATGAGGATCTAAAAATGCTATAAATGGGGTGTAAAATAAAAAGGAGGTGGCCATAGCACGGACTGAAGAGGCAGAGGAGAGAATAGGGGAATTAGAAGGTAAAATTATGGAAAAAGAGGAAGCTGACAAAAAGAAAAAGAAAAAAAAAAAAGCCAGGACTATGAGGGGAGAATTAGAGAACTAAGTGATACAATGAAACAGAAAAATATCCGTATCACAGGAATTCCAGAAGAAGAAGAGGAGAGAGAGAAATGGGCTGAAGGTGTACTTGAACAAATCATAGCTGAGAACATCTTCGAACTGGGGAAGGAAATAGGCATTAAAATCCAAGAGGCACAGAGAACTCTCTTTAGACGTAACTTGAATCAAACTTCTGCATGTGATATCATAGTGACATATCATAGACATATCATAGTGAAACTGGCAAAATACACGGATAAAGAGAATTCTGAAAGCAGCTAGGGATAAACAGGCCCTAACATACAAAGGGAGACCCATAAGACTAGTGGCAGACCTATCTACTGAAACTTGGCAGGCCAGAAAGGAATGGCAGAAAATCTTCAATGTGATGAACAGAAAAAATATGCAGCCAAGAATCCTTTATCCAGCAAGTCTGTCATTCAGAATAGAAGGAGACGAAAAGGTTTTCCCAAACAAACGAAAACTGAAGGAATTCATCACCACTAAACCAGCCCTACAAGAGATCCTAAGGGGGATTCTTTGAGTGAAATGATGCAAGGACCAGAAAGTACCAGAGACACCACTACAAGCATGAAACCTACACACATCACAATGACTCTAAACCCATATCTTTCAATAATAACACTGAATGTACATGGACAAAATGCTCCAACCAAAACACATAGGGGATCAGAATGGATCAAAAAACAAGACCCATATATTTGCTGTCTACAGAAACTCATTTTGGACCAGAGGCCACCTTGAAATTGAAAGTGAGGGGATGGACACCTGAAAAACAAATAATCCAGTGAAGAAATGGGCAGAAAACATGAATAGACACTTCTCTAAAGAAGACATCCGGACAGCCAACAGGCATTTGAAAAGATGCTCAATGTCGTTCCTCATCAGGGAACTAAAAATCAAAACCACACTCAGATATCACCTCATGCCAGTCCGAGCGGCCAAAATGAACAAATCAGGAGACTATAGATGCTGGACAGGATGTAGAGAAACAGGAACCCTCTTGCACTGTTGGTGGGAATGCAAATTGGTGCAGCCACTCTGGAAAACAGTGTGGAGGTTCCTCAAAAAACTAAAAATAGACCTACCCTATGACCCCGCAGTAGCACTGCTAGGAATTTACCCAAGGGATACAGGAGTACTGATGCATAGGGGCACTTGTACCCCAATGTTTATAGCAGCACTCTCAACAATAGCCAAATTATGGAAAGAGCCTAAATGTCCATCAGCTGATGAATGGATAAAGAAATTGTGGTTTATATAAACAATGGAATACTACGTGGCAATGAGAAAGAATGAAATATGGCCCTTTGTAGCAACGTGGATGGAACTGGAGAGTGTTATGCTAAGTGAAATAAGTCATACAGAGAAAGATACCATGTGTGTTCACTCTTATGTGGATACTGAGAAACTTAACAGAAACCCATGGGGGAGGGGAAGGAAAAAAAAAAGTTAGAGTGAGAGAGAACCAAAGCATAAGAGACTCTTAAAAACTGAGAACAAACTGAGGGTTGATGGGGGGGTGGGAGGGAGTGGAGGGTGGTGATGGGTGGGTTGATGGGGAAAAGGGCATCTTTTGGGATGAGCACTGGGTGTTGTATGGAAACCAATTTGACAATAAATTTCATATATTAAAAAAATAAAAGAAAAAAAGAAAAAGAAAGAAAGAAAGAAAGAAAGAAAAAGAAAGAAAGAAAGAAAGAGAGAAAGAAAGAAAGAAAGAAAGAAAGAAAGAAAGAAAGAAAAAGAAAGTGGGGATGGAGAATTATCTATCATGCTACTGGAAGTCAAATGAAGGCTGGAGTAGCTATACCTAAAACAGAAAAACTAGACTTTAAATTAAAGGCTATAACAAGAGATGAAGGGCATTACATAATTACAGAGTATATCCATCAGGAAGAGCTAACAATTATAAATGTCTATGCGCTGAATATGAGTGCCCCCAAATATATAAAACAATTACTCACAACATAAGAAACCTTATTGACAAGAATGTGGTAATTGCAGGGGTCTTTAATACCCAATAACAACAATGGATAGATCATCTAGACACAGGATCAATAAGGAAACAAGGGCCCCGAATGATACATTGGATCAGATGGACTTGACAGATCTATTTAGAACTCTGCATCCCAAAGCAACAGAATATACTTTCTTCTCGAGTGCACATGGAACATTCTTCAAGATAAATCACATACTAGGTCACAAAACAGCCCTTCACAAGTATATAAGAATTGAGATTGTACCATGTACACTTTCAAGACCACAATGCTATGACTTGAAATCAACCACAGAAAAGTCTGGAAAATCTCCAAAAGCATGGAGGATAAAGAACACCCTACTAAAGAATGAATGGGTCAACCACACAATTAGAGAAGAAATTAAAAAATATATGGAAACAAATGAAAATGAAAATACAACAATCCAAACCCTTTGGGATGCAGCAAAGGCAGTCCTGAGAGGAAAATACATTGCAATCCAAGCCTATTTCAAGAAACAAGAAAAATCCCAAATACAAAATCTAACAGCACACCTAAAAGGATATAGAAACAGAATAGCAAAGACATCCCAAACCCATCAGAAGAAGAGAAATAATAAAGATCAGAGCAGAAATACACAATATAGAATCTAAAAAACCTGTAAAGCAGATCAATGAAACTAAGAGTTCTTTTTTTAAAAAAGATAAACAAAATTGATAAATCTCTAGCCAGGCTTCTCAAAAAAGAAAAGGGAGAGGACCCAAATAGATAAAATCATGAATGAAAATGGAAATATTACAACCAATCCCTCAGAAATACAAGCAATTATCAGGAAATACTATGAAAAATTATATGCCAACAAACTAGACAACCTGGACAAAATGGACAAATTACTAAGCACCCACACAATCCAAAACTCAAACAGGAAGAAATAGAAAAACTGAAGAGACCCATAACCAGTGAGGAAATTGAATTAGTTATCAAAAATCTCCCAACAAATAAGAGTCTAGGACCAGATGTCATCCCTGGGGAATTCTACCAGACATTTAAAGCAGAGATAATACCTATCCTTCTCAAGCTGTTCCAAAATATGGAAAGGGAAGGAAAACTTCCAGACTCATTCTATGAAGCCAGCAATACTTTGATTCCCAAACCAGACAGACCCAGCAAAAAAAGAGAACTACAGGCCAATACCCTGATGGGTATGGATGCAAAAATTCTCACCAAGATAGAAGCAAATCGAATCCAGCAGCATATAAAAAGAATATTCACCATGATCAAGTGGGATTCATCCCTGGGCTGCAGGGCTGGTCAATATTTGCAAATCAATCAATGTGATACATCACATTAATAAAAGAAAAGAACCTTATGATCCTGTCAATTGATGCAGAAAAAGCATTTGACAAAATTCAGCATCCTTTCTTAATAAAAACTTCAAGAAAGTCAGGATAGATTGAACATACTTAAACATCATAAAAGCCATTTATGAAGAGCCCACAGCTAATATCATCCTCAATGGGAAAAAAACTGAGAGCTTTCCCCCTGAGATCAGGAACACTACAGGGATGTCCACTCTCACCTCTGTTGTTTAACATAGCGTTGGTAGTGCTAGCATCAGCAATAAGACAACAAAAGGAAATCAAAGGCCTCAAACTTGGCAAAGATAAAGTCAAGCTTTCACTTTTTGCAGATGACATTATACATGGAAAACCCGATAGACTCCACCAAAAGTCTGCTAGAACTGATACGTGAATTTAGTAAAGTTGCAGGATTCAAAAATTAATGTACAGAAATCAGTTGCGTTCTTATACACTAATAATGAAGCAACATAAAGACAAATAAAGAAACTGGTCCCATTCACAATTGCACCAAGAAGCATAAAATACCTAGGAATACATCTAACCAAAGATATAAAAGATCTGTAGGGTGAAAACTATAGAAAGCTTATGAGTAAATTGAAGAAGATACAAAGAATGGAAAAACATTCCGTGCTCATGGATTGGAAGAATAAATATTGTTAAAATGTCAATACTACCCAAAGCAATCTACACATCCAATGCAATACCAATCAAAATTGCACCAGCATTCTTCTCGAAGCTAGAACAAGCAATCCTAAAATTTGTATGGAACCACAAAAGACCCTGAATAGCCAAAGTAATTTTGAAGAAGAACAAAGCAGGAGGCATCACAATCCCAGACTTTAGCCTCTACTACAAAGCTGTCATCATCAAGACAGCATTATATTAGCACAAAAACAGACACATAGACCAATGGAATAGAATAGAGACTCCAGAATTGGACCCACAAAAGTATGGCCAACTAATCTTTCACAAAGCAGGAAAGAATATCCAATGGAAAAAAGACAGTCTCTTTAACAAATGGTGCTGGGAGAACTGGACAGCAACATGCAGAAGAATGAAACTGGACTGCTTTCTTACACCATTCACAAAAATAAACTCAAAATGGATAAAGGACCTGAATGTGAGACAGGAAACCATCAAAACCCTAGAGGAGAAAGCAGGAAAAGACCTCTCTGACCTCAGCCACAGCAATCTCTTACTTGACCCATCCCCAAAGGCAAGGGAATTAAAAGCAAACATGAACAATTGGGACCTGATGAAGATAAAAAGCTTCTGTACTGCAAAGGAAACAATCAACAAAACTAAAAGGCAACCAACGGAATGGGAAAAGATATTTGCAAATGACATATCGGACAAAGGGCTAGTATCCAAAACTATAAAGAACTTACCAAACTTCACACCTGAAAAACAAATAATCCAGTAAAGAAATGGGCAGAACACATGCATAGACAGTTTTCTAAAGAAGACATCCGGATGGCCAACAGGCACATGCAAAGATGCTCAACGTCACTCCTCATCAGGGAAATACAAATCAAAACCACACTGAGATACCTCCTCATGCCAGTCAGAGTGGCTAAAATGAACGAATCAGGAGACTATACATGCTGGAGAAGATGTGGACAAGCTGGAACCCTCTTGCACTGTTGGTGGGAATGCAAAATTGTGCAGCTGCTCTGGAAAACAGTGTGGAGGTTCTTCAAAAAATTAAAAATAGATCTACCCTATGACCCAGCAATAGCACTGCTAGGAATTTACCCAAGGGATACAGGAGTGCTGATGCATAGGGGCACTTGTACCCTATGTTTACAGTAGCACTTTCAACAATAGCCAAATTATGGAAAGAGCCTAAATGTCCATCAACTGAAAACTGATAAAGAAGATGTGGTTTATATATACAATGGAATACTACTTGGCAATGAGAAAGAATGAAATATGGCCTTTTGTAGCAACATGGATGGAACTGGAGAGTGTTATGCTAAGTGAAATCAGTCATACAGAGAAAGACAGATACCATATGTTTTCACTCTTCTGTGGATCCTGAGAAACTTAACAGAAACCCATGGGGAAGGGGAAGGAGTAAAAAAGTTACAGAGAGGGAAGGAAGCAAACCATAGGAGACTCTTAATAACTGAGAATAAACTGAGGGCTGATGGCGGTGGGAGTGAGGGAAAAGTGGTTGATGGGCATTGAGGAGGGCACCTGTTGGGATGAGCACTGGGTGTTGTATGGAAACCAATTTGACAATAAATTTCATAGTACAAAAAAGAAGTCAATGATAAAAGGAATGAAAAATACTTGCAACATAAACATAAAACAAAATAGAAGAACTTGCATCTAAGCATGTGTTATGTTTCTTAACACTCATAATAAATCTATGATAATCAAAAAAACCCAAAAAATCCAGATTTTAAGAACAGATAAATATCAGTGGAAACAACAAAACCTATGTTATGTTTCTTTCTCTGACAGAATAAGCTAAAAACAAAAGATTATATTTAGAAGATTGTATAAAAAGTTCTTTAATGAATCGATCTGTAGCACGAAAAGGCCCAGTATACCAGCTATCATTCATTAGTAGCAAAACCACAACTTTCTGGATACTACAAACTTTAAAGATATAAAATGTATTTGAGGGAAATGCTTAAATAATTGATAAGCTCCATGAGAATCATATTAGAAAAACACAATAATTATGTAACCAATTTTTGTACATAATTTCACCAGATCAAATTCTAAGTGTCTCACATATAATACATACTTTGGGGTGCCTGGGTGGCTCAGTCAGTTAAGTGTCAGACTTCGGCTCAGGTCACGATCTTGCACTCTGTGAGTTCAAGCCCTGAGTTCGGCTCTCTGCTGACACTTGGAGCCTGGATCCTGCTTGGGATTCTGTGTTTCTCTCTCTCTCTCTCTCTCTCTCTCTCTCTCTCTCTCTCTCTGCCCCTCCCCGATCGCACTTTCTTTCTGAAGAAATAAATAAATAAATAAATAAATAAATAAATAAATAAACAAACAAACATTATTTTTTTTAAGTAATGTGCACTTCATTCCTTATAAGAATTGTATGGCCACTTCCAGGTAAGATGGAGTAAGAGGATCCAAACTCACCCTGTCCCATGAATAGAATTATATTAACACACACATCTGAGTCAATAACCCAGAAAATGACCCAAAGACTGAAAAAGCACTCTCCACACCTAAAGAGAAGAGGTCACACTGAAAAGGGTAGGAAGGGCAGAGACATGCTCAAAGCCAGACTGACCCCTGGGACTATCTGAGGTGGGAAGGGACTGGGCATGGGTGGAAAGGGGAAAAGAGCAGGACCCCCAGGCAGGGGAACCAAGGCAGGAAGAAAAATCCCCTCAACATTTGGCTTTGAAAACCACAGGGGCCTAACAATGAGTGAGGAGTAACAACTAGAAATTAAAAATCAGCCACCAAGACTTGGGAGAGCTGGGAGGGCAGAGTCCCCACCCTTAAAGACAAAGCACAACAAACATCCCTGCTGAGAAGCAGTAGTTGGAGAAACGCCTGGAGTATACAGGAATTTATTTACTAATCTCAGAGCCTGAGCTAGAGGGGCAAGGATCTCTGGGAGACCTCTACAAGAACAAAAGAGAGGGCACAAACCCTTTTACTCCCCTGCCCCCAATACAGATACATAGGATACCTGCCAGAACCAGCACACTGCAACATTCTCCACCTAGCTTGCTAAGAGCATCCTATCTCTTCTGCATCCTGCCTATCTACTTCTGTGGATCCACCCCCTACAACCCAGCTGGTCTGATAGGAATTTTCCCTGATGGCTGCAAGTCCCCTCCTGCAGTAAACCAGCAGAGACCTTATTGGCAAGGCACTCCTCACTGCAGAGTTCTCTTGTGGACCAGCCCCCACCAGCCAGCAGCACAAGTTTTCTAAAGCTGTTCCAGTTGCCCTCCTGCAGCCAACTGGGGCAAACCTTGCTAATACCATATACCCTGCCCCTATGTTCTATAGACATGCCCTTTCCAAAATACCCTTGTCTGGAGCCCATCCAAAGGGGTGTCACAAGCCTGGAAATGTATAAGCAGATCCAACAGAGGTCAGTAATACCCCAAAGTGACTCTTGGCCCAGGGAGTGGGGAAGTTTACCACAAACACCAATCCAACTGTGGCCCCAGCAGTGGGCTGAGGCAGACATCTGGTCTGACTGCAGACCCTGCCCACCAATGACAGATTCTCAGGGGAAAACACAGGGAGAGCACCCTACAGTTTTGTGATAGTGTGTCTCTGGAAATACCTGGTCTAAATCAACTGAAGCACAAGGTGGCATCAGATTATCCTATTAACAACACAGGGACCAAATCCTCTCCACAGCAGTCAAAAAGAGCCACTGCAAACAACTGGACTGAAGGCAAACATGTATCAGACAATAGAGTATGGAGTAACAAAACATACATAGGAGACATGCCTAGGTGACAGGTACTGGTGAATAGGAAAATAGTACTACACAGCACTACAGAATCATTTCCTCATATGGCCACTACTATAAAGAGCAGGAGATATAGCTGATATTAATAACATAGAGAAACAGATGCAGAGAATTAGACAAAATGAGGAGAAAGAGGATAATGTCCCAAATGAAAGAACAGTAAGTACAAAATCACAGTAAGAGAGGCAAATAAAATGGAGATAAGTCATATGCCTGTTAAGAGAATTTAAAGTAATGGTCATAAAGATACTCAATGAACTTGAGAAAAGAGTGGAGGAGCACAGTGACACTGTCAATATAGAGACAGAAAATATAAAGAACCTATCAGAAATAAAGAACTCAATCACTGAAATTAAAAATACACTAGATGCAGTAAATAGTAGCCTAGAGGAAGCAGAAAAATGGATCGGTGACCTGGAGGACATAGTAATGGAAGGAAATCAAGATGAATAGGAAAAAAATACTAATAATAAATGAATACAGGGGCACCTGGGTGGCTCAGTCAGTTGAGCATTCGCCTCTCAGTTTTGGCTCAGGTCATGATCTTATGGTTCATGGGTTCAAGCCCTATGTGGGGCTCTGAGCTCACAGTGCAGATCCTATTTGGAATTCTCTCCCCGTCTCACTCTGTGCCTTTCCACCACTGGTATACTCTGTCTCTCTCAAAATAAATAAATAAAAATAAAACTTAAAAAAAATGAGAGCAGATTTAAAGAACTCAGTGAAACCATTTAATGTAATAATAGTTGCAAAACTTCCTGATCTAGTGAGGGAAACAGAAATCCATTTCCAGGAGGCACAGAGAGCCCCCAACAAAATTTATCCACAGTGGTCCACACCAAGACACATTGTAATTAAAAGATCAAAAAGTAGTGATAAAAAGAAAATTTTAAAAGCAGCAAGAGAAAGAAAACAATTACATACAATGGAAATCCCATAAGGTTTTCAGCTGATTTTTCAGCAGGAATTTTGCAGACCAAAAAGGAGTAGCATGATATATTCAAAGTTCTGGGGAGGAAAAAAAAAAACTGCTGCAACTAAGAATACTCTATTCAGCAAGGCTATCATTCACAATAGAAGGAAAGGTAAAGAATTTCCCAGACAAACAAGGTTAAAGGAACTCATGACTACTAAAAAAGCCCTTCAAGGAATCTTAAAGGGGACAATGAGTAGAAAGAAAAAAACATAAGTAGAAGTAAGAAAAGCAGGAAGGAAAAAGCAGCAAAATTAAGGATATCTATAAAAAATCAGGCAAGAGACTCATAAAATAAAAGGATGTAAAGTATGACACCACATACCTAAAACATGGCAGGGGAGAAATAAAGAACAGGTTCAAACTTAAGTGACTATCAACTTAATATACACTGCTATATGCATAAGATGTTATATATAAACCTAATGGTAACAATAAATCAAAAACTGGTCATAGGTATGCAAAAAAATAAAGAGACAGGAATTCAAGCATATCACTAAACAAACCCAGCAAACCATGAGAGAACCGAGCAAAAGAAGAAAGGAACAGAGAAGAACTAGAAAAACAACCATAAAACAAGTAACAAAATGGTAGTAAAGTACATACTTACCAATAAAAACTTTAAATGTAAATGTACTAAATGTTCTAATTAAAAGATCTAGGGTGCGGTGCCTGAGTGACTCAGTAGGTTAAGCATCCAACTCTTAATTTAAACTCTGGTCATGATCTCAAGGTTCATGGGATTGAGCCCCACATTGAGCTCTGCACTGACAGTGCAAAGCCTGCTTGGGATTCCCTCTCTCTCTCTCTCTCTCTCTCTCTCTCTCTCTGCCCCCTCCCCTGCTTGTGTACTCTCTCTCTCAAAATAAATAAATAACATTAAAAAAAAGACCTAGGATGATGGAATGGATACAAAAACAAGACTCATCTATATGCCGCCTACAAGAGACTCATTTCAGATGTAAAAAACATGCAGACTGAAAGTGAAGAGTTGATAAACATTTATCATGCAAATGGATGTGAAAGAAAGCTAGAGTAGCAATATTTATATAGGACAAAATGAACTTTAAAACAAAGACTGTAACAAGAGACAAACAAGGACACTATATAATCATAAGGGGCATAATCCAACAAGAAAATATCACAATTGTAAATATTTATGCACCTAACATGTAAACACCCCAATACATAAAGCCACTAATAACAAACAGAAAGAAAATAACTCAAAGTAATACAATAGTGGAGGCGACTTTAACACCCCATTTACATCAATGGATAAAATATCCAAACAGAAAATTAACAAGGGAACAGTGGCTTTGAGTGAAACAGTGTACCAGATGGATCTAACAGACATATCCAGAACATTTCATGCCAAAATAGCAGAATACACATTCTTTTCTAGTGCACATTGAAAATTCTCCAGAATAGATTATATATTAGTCCACAAAATAAGTCTCAACAAATTCAAAAAGACTAAAGCCATACCATGCACCTTTTCTCCACAATGCTACAAAACTAAAAATCGATCACAAGAGAAAAATCTGGAAAGAACACAAATACATAGAGGTTAAATAAAATGCTACTAAACAATGAATGGGTCAACCAAGAAATCAAAGAGGAAATAAAAAACACATGGAAATAAATGAAATGAAAACACAAAAGTCCAACATCTTTGGAATGCAGCAGAAGCTGTTATGAATGTTCAATTTTTAGCAACAGAGGTCTACCTCAAGAAGCAAGAGAAATCTGAAATAAATAACTTAATCTTATATCAAAAGGAGCTATAACAAAAACAACAAACAAAATGCAAATCTAATAGAAAGAATTAATAAAAATTAGACCAGAAATAAATGAAACAGAAACTAAAATACAATAAAACAGATCCATGAAACTAGAAGCTGGTTCTTTGAAAAGATCAACAAAATTGATAAACTTTCAGCCAGTTTCACAAAAGAGAGAGTGAGAATGAGAGAGAGAGAGAGGAGAGAGAACTCCAATAAACAAAATAAAAAATGAAAGAGAAATAACAATCGACACCACAGAAATACAAAAGATTACAAAATAATATTATGAAAGTTATATGCCAACAAATTTGGCCCCTAGAAGAAATGGATAAGTTTCTAGAAACATAATAACCTCCCAAAACTTAGCAAGGGAGAAACAGAATATTAGAACAGACCAACTTCCAGCAATGGAATTGAAACAGTAATCAAAAAACTCCCAATAAACAAAAGTCTAGCACCAGAAGTTTCACAGGTTAATTCTACCAAACATTTAAAGCTTTAATACCTATTCTTCTCAAACTATTTTAAGAAATAGAAGAGGAAAGAAAGCTTTCAAATTCATTCTGAGGCCAACATTACCCTTCTACCAAAATCAGAAAATATACTACAAAAAGAGAGAGAGAATTAAAAACCTATATGTATGATGAACACAAATGCAAAAACCATCAATAAAATATTAGCAAACCAAATCCAACAATATATTAAAAAAATCATTCAGCATGATCAAGTAAGATTTATTCCAGAGATGCAAAGGTAGATCCATATTGCAATCAATGTGATACATCACATTAAAAAAGGAAAGGATAAAAATCATATGATCATTTCAATAGATATTGAAAAAGTATTTGACAAGGTACAACATCCAATAATGATAAAAAAAAAACACCTCTCAATATAGTAGGTTGTGAGGAAACAGAACATTCCTCAACATAATAAAGGCCATATATGAAAAACCCACAGTGAATATCATAGTCAATGAGGAAAACAGAGCTTTTCCCCTAACATGAGAAACAAGACAAGGATGTCCACTCTTACCTCTTTTATTCAATATAGTACTGGAAGTCCTAGCCATTGTAGTAGACAAGAAAAAGAAATAAAAAGCATCCAAAATGTCAAGGAAGGAGTAAAACTTTCACTATCTGCAGATGGCATGATATTATATACAGAAAACCCAAGACTCCATCAAAAAAACTACTAGACTTGATAAATGAATTCAGCAAAGTTTCAGGATAGAAAATCAATATACAGAAATTAACTGTATTTCTAGACATTATAACGAAGTAGCAGAAATAGTATTTAAGAAAACAAACCCATTTACAATTACACCAAAATAATAGAATATCTAGGAATAAACTTAACCAAGGAAGTGAGACACCTGTACTTTCAAAACAATATAGGATTGATGAAAGAAACTGAAGAACACAAAGAAATAGCAAGATATTCCATGCTCATGGTTTGGCAGAAAAATTATAGTTAAAATGCCCATACTACCAAAAGCAATCTACACATTCAATGCAATCCCTATCAAAATACCAAAAACAGTTTTCAGAGAACTAGAATAAAAAATCTTAAAATTTGTATGCAACCACAAAAGACTCCAAACAGCCAAAGCAATCTTGAACAAGAAAAACAAAACTGGAAGTATCACAATCCCAGATTTCAAGATACACTACAAAGCTATAGTAGTCAAAACAGCATGGTACTAGCACAAAAATAGAACAGATCAGTGGAACAGAATAGAGAGCTCAGAAATAAACCCATAATTTTATGGTCCATTAATCTATGACAAAGGAGGCAAAAATATGCAACAGGAAAAAGTGTCACAGTGTTGAGAAAATTGGACAGCTACACGCGCAAGAATGAAACTGAAATGCTTTCTCACATAATACACAAAAATAAGCTGAAAATGGATTATATGCCTAAATATGAGACATAAAACCATAAAAGTTTTAGAAGAAACCACAGATAGTAATTTCTCTAATATTGGCTGTAGGTGAATTTTTCTAGATGTCTCCTCAGGCAAGGGAAATTAAAACAAAAACAAACTATTGGGATTCCATCAAGACAAAAAGCCTCTGCACAGAGAGGGAAACAATCAGTAAAACCAAAAGGCAACCTTTGAATGGAAGATTTTGCAAATGACATATCTGATAAAGGGTTAGTATCCAAAATATATAAAGAACTTATCAAAGCCAACACCCAAAAACCAAATAATCCAGTTAAAAACTGAGCAAAAAACATAAAGAGATATTTTTCCAAAGACACACAGATAGCTAACAGACACCTGGAAAGATGCTCAGCATCACTCATCATCAGGTAAATACAAATCAGAACTACAAGGAGATATCACCTCCCACCTGTCAGAATGGCTACAATTAATAACACAGGAAACAACCAATATCAGTGAGGATGACAACTATTGGTGGGAATGCAAACTGGCACAACCACTCTGAAAAACGATATGGAGGTTCCTAATAAAGTTAAAAATAGAACTACTGTATGACCCATCATCAATTGGACTACTAGGTACTTACCCAAAAGACACAAAAATACTAATTCAAAGGGACACTTACACCCCAATGTTTATAGCAGCATTATCAATGACAGCCAAATTATAGGAACAGCCCAAATGTCTATAGACTGATGAATGGATAAAAAAGCGGTAGTATATATACACAATGGAATATACTCAGCCATCAAAGAGAATGAAATCTTTCCATTTGCAATAACATGGATAGAGCTAGAGAGTATTATGCTAAGTAAAATAAGTCAGTCAAAGACAAATACCATATGATTTCACTCATATGTCGAATTTAAGAAATAAAACAAACAAACATGGAAGGAAAAAAAGAAAGAGGCAGACCATAAAACAGACTCTTAACTATAGAGAACAAACTGAGGATTGTTAGAAGGGAGATGGGCAGGGGGATGGGTTAAATGGGTGATGGGCATTAAGGAGGGCAGTTGTGATGAGCACTGAGTGTTGTATAGCAGTGATAAACCACTAAATTTTATACCTGAAACTGATATTACACTATGTTAACTAACTGGAATTTAAATAAAAACCTGATGGGGCACCTGGGTGGCTCACTCGGTTGGGCATCAGACTTCAACTCAGGTCATGTTCTCAGGGTCCGTGAGTTCGAGCCCTGCATCAGGCTCTGTGCTGTCAGTTCAGAGCCGGGAGGCTGCTTCGGATTCTGTGTCTCCCTCTCTCTCTGCCCCTCCCCCACTCACGCTCTATCAAAAAATGAATAAATGTTAAAAAAATTTTAAATAAAAACCTGAAACTAACAAAAATTTTTAAATAAAAATTAAACAATAAAAATGGATAGAAGAGGGGCGCCTGGGTGGCTCAGTCAGTTAAGCATCCAACTTCGGCTCAGGTCATGATCTCGTGGTCAGTGAGTTCGAGTCCCGCTTTGGGCTCTCTGCTGACAGCTCAGAGCCTGGAGCCTGCTTCGGATTCTGTGTCTCCCTCTCTCTGCTCCTCCCCTGCTCGCACTCTGTCTCTCTCTCTCTCAAAAATAAATAAACATTAAAAAAAAAAATTTTTTAATGGGTATAAGACATGAAAAGACATTTCTCCAAAGAAGACATACAAATGGCCAACAGACACATGAAAAGATGGTCAACATTATTCATCATCAAGGAAATGTGAATCGAAACCATACTGAGATATCACCTCACATTTGTCAGAATAGCTAAAATGAAAAACACAAGAAATAGCAAGTGTTGGCAAGGATGTGGAGAAAAAGGAACCCTCATGCACTGTTGGTAGAAATGCAAACTGGCAGCCACTATGGAAACAGAATGGAGCTTCCTCAAGAAATTACAAGTAGAATTACCAGATCATCCAGTAATTCCACTAATGGGTATTTACCCAAAGAATATTAAAATAGTAATTCGAAAAGAAATATGTTCATTGAAGACTTTTTTTAAACTGGCAAATTATGGAAGAAGCCCATGTCCACCAATAGGTGAATGGGTAAAGAAGAGGTAAATATATACTCAGCTTAAAAAAGAATGAAATTTTGTCATTTGCAACAACATATATGGACCGAGAGGGTAATATGCTAAGTGAAATGAGTCAGTCAGAGAAATACAAATACCATATGAGTTCACTCATATGTAGAATTTAAGAAATGAGCAAAGAAAAAAGAGTCAAACCAAAAACTAGACTAACTATAGAGAACAATCTGATGGTTACCAGGGGAAAAGTTAGTGGCAGACAGGTGAAATACATGAAGGGGATAAGGTGTACACTTATCCTGATGTATAGAATTGTTCAATCACTATATTGTACACCTGAAACTAATATCACAATGTATGTTAACTATACTGAAAGGGCGGGCCTACGCCAGCCGACTCCATCTTGTTCTGTGTCCTTCACCTTGACCACACCTCCTCCCCTTGAGTAACCCCCCCTCACCTGCCTAACAGGACTGGGACCCTTCCCCAGGACCCTTCCCCAGCCAATCGGCTGAGGCCATAGCCATTACCTCACCAACTGCCCCCAGGCCCCAATAAAACCTTTGTCCTTTTGAAACTCGCTCTTTTTCCCTGGTATCTCACCTCTGCGTCGGTGCAGGTAGGGGATTGAGCTCGAGCTAGCTCGAATAAAGGCTCTTTGCTTTTGCATCGGACTCGGCTCCCTAGTGGTCTTTGGGGATCAGGAATTCTGGGCATAACATATACTGGGACTAAAATAAACAACTAATATACCAGTATATTAGTACTGACACTTTTACCACTGTTTAATAAAGCCTGAAAACATTTAAGTCTGCATGCTAGTATAAAACCCACTGAGAAAAAAAACAGGAATAGTCAATGAGTCTAGGAATTTTTTACTAATACAATCATGGCAAAATATAATCTTGTAATCTACTAAGAGAATAATTACTTTTGTAGCAGAATTCTTGCACACAGAGTCGTGACACAGAGGCTTTTCTTTCCAGGAAGCAACTTTATTCCTGCCAGCACCACTCAGTTGGGTTCGTACCCAAAGAACTGAGCCCAGAAAGCCAAGTGGCATAGTTTTTTATATATTTTTTTACTTCTTTGTCTCCCATATATGGTAACACACAAACATGTAGTCTGATTAAGTGGTCTCATGTTACAAGGTTGTGAGGGATGTTGTCACCTATGTATATAGTCAGTTTGCCTTGAGGGTTTTTTTTTTTTTTTCTTTCCTTAGGGAGGGGACCCTACCACACTTTCTTATACTGAAAGTGGTATATAGTAAAGGAAAAGAAAGAATATAAAACTAACTATAGCCTGTCAGAATTATCAAAATACTGCATTTTATTTGTACATTAAGTATGAGCATTACAAGACTAAAACTAAGAACGATTGCATGTTATTAGAGAAAGGTCTACATTGATCTATAAGTATAGGTAATATATAGGTAAACTTTTAAAGATAGACAGTATTTACATAAATATAATAGGAAAATCACCATTAAAATGATTCAATTAGTTACCCCATCAGGAAAAAAAGTTGAATCATTTTAGCAATAACAAAAATAGCACATTTTGCCTGTCATTGTTTTAAGCATTTTTGCATGCATTAAGCCACTAGAGCTCCACAATAAATTCATTAGTTGATTCTACTGTTATATCTGCTTTACAGGTTAGTTAACTGTGACCAAAAAAGGTAAAATTGTCTGTCCAATTTGAGAAATTAGGAGACAATGAATTTAGGGACGTAAAGTTTTAAGCGACTTTACCCAAAAATCTTCATGACCTCATAAAAGGAAGGTTTATTGCATAAAACAAAGAAAAGCACCCACTTTAAACACCTCAATGATTATTCATAATTGGGCTAAACTAAGGTTGAAAAGTGGCAGTCATTAAAAGATACCATGTCTCATCTAATAAAACAACACATAAGAAAACAGAGAAGCTATATACTAAGGAGAAGTCTGCAGCTAAGAATACACATTCCAAGGACAAGCTTAAGAAAAGGAAACTGAAGTCAAAGTGTGCCAAAGGAAGAAAGTAAACTGCATAGCAGGTGGGAAGCTATTCTAAACAAAGAAACAAACCACTTCAATGTGCTGTGTAATTCAGGGAGGCTATTTGTAAATAAAGTAAAAGATAGCAGCTAAATCCAGGGTTGCCCAACCCCCATGGCCAAAAACAAGTTCTTGGAACTGGCAGGAAAGTGGTAATAAGAAAGAAGGCTATTACTCTTTTATTAGATATGCCTCTGTATCTCAGCCTAGTTCCTCTAAATAGAACTAACAGTTTGAAATGCCTCTTTAATCTGAATTAACCTTGATAGTATGAAAATAACAAAAACCTCAAGGGTACTTAATTCAAGGGCAAAAATCTGCATATTACTGTAGGCCAAAGGGTTACAATTTTTCTGTACAGAGAAAGAAGCAGCACAAGAGAGATAAGAATTCATACATACACCACTGTCAAGAGTCACAGCTCTTCCTCGGCTCCGGGAATATCGCTGGTCTATATTCTACACCAAAAAATGGAATCTATCCTGACAAACAGGTGTTCTCCATATCCTGAAAATGTTGAGGCTGACTAAATTTCCAAAAGAGAGAGGCTTTACTTAGGATGTAGAAAGTTACTGTAAAGATTACTTAATGACTTCTGGAGTGACAAAAATTTTTAAAACTAAAGAGACACGCTTTTTGCATAACACTGTGAATCTACTACGTGCCACTGAATTGTCCACTTTAAAATGGTTCATTATATGTTATGTGAATTTCACCTCAGTTTAAAAAATCCAAGGTGGTTAAAAAAACAGTAAGTAGTTATCCTTTCATCCCCTTTAAAATTGCAATGATAAATTAATAGTAAAATACGAGTATGTATGGTTTCATTTAAATGAATATGCTTTATAAAATATATCATCTCCATCAGGAAAATACACAATTACTTTTTATCCTTTTTTTAGAAGTCAGGCCAGTCATTTTTCCCTGCCCAGTACCTTTAATAAGAGGTATTATTCTTTCAAAAATTGAATCTATGAGGTCAAAAGCAGAAAAGAAAATACCCTCTAATGAAAATTGCAGTTCTATTTCTGTTTCAAGGCACTTTAATCATTCAGTGTGTATTGTTGCTGGACTTAACAATCACCATTTGTGGGCAAAATAGCTCTAATTAGCTCCATGTTAAGCACTGAGCTGACAGGGAAATATTCTCAAAAGGGTTCTAAATTAGCACTAATTTAAATCACCTCTACTATCAAAGGCTTTCTTTAGCATGTCTGAGAAGTTTATATAAGATTTTCTAGTGGACTATTTAAATGAAAATCTTTCATCCTGATAGGGTATGCTAAGGTTAGCAAGCAGGTGCAAATACCAAGTTGGGAAGTTTGCAAAAGTATATTTATACATGAATTTTAATATGTATAATATATACTTGGTCAGAACAAATGATAATCTAAAACCATTGAATGGACATGGAGATTCCAAATGTGATGGAAAAAAATAAGTAAATCAACGTGTGCATTCTAGTACTTTCTCAAAGGAATTACGGATTTGTTCAATAGCTTTGATTTTAATCCAAGTATCTGACACATCTGTCATATGGTAAACATTTATATAGAGACAATTAACTATTTATTTACCAGAAACTAAAATTTTACATTAATGACATAACTAAAATATTTTTCTATGAAGAAACTAAAAAATATTGTGTACAGACATCTTTGACATCCATGTATATTAACATCTATTTTGCCTCAATAAATTCACTATTAGTGTTCAAAGGAATAAAACATAATTAAAGTAACATTTAATAACTCAACAGTAGAAAAATGCATATAACGCCCTGGACATGTAATCTATGGAGTTCCCATTACATATAAATGAATATTAAATAAATTGGATGATGCCATTTATATAATTTTAGCTTTTTATTCCAAGGTTATGTATAATTTATCTTTGAGTATTAACTGTAGTTAAGATGATGATATCTGTAAAAAATTAAGAAAGCAAGAATATAACCAAATCATTTAAATATTATTCCTCTCGGTGTTCCAGAGCGGTTCAGTCAGTTAAGCATCCCACTTCAGCTCAGGTCGTGATTTTGAGGTTTGTGAGTTGGAGCCCCGTGTCGGGCTGTGTGCTCACAGCTCCAATACTTCCACCCTATACCAACACACCATCATCTTTATCCTATAACTTTGCAATAATCCTCTTAGTGTGTCCCTTCTTCCTGGTTGCTCCTCTTTCATTTATTCTTAATGTAGTAGCTAGTGTAATCTTCTTAAAATTTAAGGCAGATCATATCATTCCTATGCTTGTAATTACCTACTGTCTTCTCACCTCATTTCAAGCTGGAGTTATTACAGTGAACTTGCAAACTACACAACAGATTTGGTTCTATGCTATTTCCTGTTTTAGTGACTTCATCTTCTGTTTTACTCCCCCTTACTCAGTTTACTGGTACCAAAGAGTACGCACGTTTGACAGCTTTTTGCACGAACAATTAGAAGGACTGATTTGATTTGTCAGGTTTTGAGTGGAAGAATAATGCTACCCACATGCACAGAATTTAAGGAATTCTGTTTTTCATGTGTTAAATTTAAGAAACTGTAGAACTACATGTGGAAATATTGAGTTTGCATTTAGATTTATGATTCTGGAATCCAGTGGAGATATGGCTGCTCAAATATATATAGATGTGATGTACACAGACCTCTTAAAATAGCTTTCTAACTAAAATGTGACTGCTATATTACTTTTTAAGGGAAGCCATAACAAAGAACTATACACAGTATGGGTTAAACAACAGAATTTATTTCCTCACTGTTTGGAGGCTGCAAGTCTGAGGTCAAGATGATGGCAAGGTTGAACTCTTCTGAGACCTCTTTCCTTGGCTTATGCATGGCCAAATTCTCCCTGTATTTTCAGTGTTTCCTCTGTAACTGTCTGTGTCCAAATTTCTTATTTTTATGAAACCAGTCATATTGGATAGGGTCCACCCTAATCACTACTTTTAATTTTATTATTTCTTTACAGACCCTTTGTCTAAATATAGTCACATTCTGAGGTACTAGACATTAAGACAAATAAATGAATTTTACGGAGACACAGTTCATCCCATAACAGGTTCTCACCACTTAATCTGTTTCCTGGGAGAACTAAAAAGATATTCCCTTCCTTAACATAATAAAGTGTGTAAAGTGTGGCATAATACAGTATCTTTGAGAAGTTAGTTTCTAATTATGTACTGTAAGTTTAAAATAACACTCAGAGATATTATATTTAACTGGTATCCCAAATATCAATGAGAGTGATGGGATTCTAGAACGTCATAGTCCAGATACCAGCACATAAATGTCAAAGGAAGATAAATATTTCCATAATGGCCAAGGCAGGAGTGGCATTGAACATGCTTTATTCTGAAGGTATCTATTAGAAAACAGCATCCTAATAAGGGGTAAGATAGGGATAAGACAGAGATAAGACAGAAGGTCAGAAAAACTAGTGAGCAGAAGGCTGATCCAAGCTTTCATGGTAATAAATACTACTGCTTCACAAGGCTTCCAAACCTAAGTCATTTTCCATTGCTTGAAGTGTGGAAAGGTCTTCTTAAGGAAGGATCTAAATCATCAATTTTAAGATATAAAATATCGTAAGTCATGAAATAAAATACGATGCCTCCAATTCTTCTCCAAAAGGGGCTTTTATAATTTGTTAATGCAACTGTGTACCAGAAAAAAAATGACAATCACTAGGACTTTTGGATTATTTTTATATATAATATTTGAGCTGACACAGAAACTAAATTACTTGAAATGCAAAAATAATTTTTTGGATTGACATATGAACATCAAGTAATAAGTGGTTTTGGACTGAGATTATCATATAGGGTGTCTAATGTATTCTTGCACAATATATTTTCCAATTCTTGAGTGTCTATATGAAATAGATATATTAAACAAATGAAAGAAGCCTCGCATTGGTTCTCACATTGGATCTTTGTGCTAGAAGGACCTGGAAGGAAGCCCCTAAAACTACCAATCCTCTGGCCAAGATAGTATATACAAAGCATTCTAGATATATTTACAGATATATTTACAGAGAAAACATAAAAAGATTTTAAAGATGCAGAGAGACATGTATCCACTGTTGTTCCTTTTAATCTACTATCTGAATTTCTATGGAAAACAGAATAGTACCATAACATTAAACACTGGATAGCCCAAAATGCTGTTGTACCAGATGTTGTATTTTGTATGGAGCAGATCAGTACAGCCTCTGATATTTTGCGTGTACATTTTAGTTTGGTGAATTTTTTTTCTTAATCCTCTTTAACAAGAAAGATTATATATATTGTTATATATATTCATTGTATTACATGTGTATACAATGTATTTCACTACTGTATGTATGTATACATACTGTATGTATATATATGCATTATATGTATACTACATATAATATACATATATATTTTTTAAGGGAATTCAGTAGTGCACCTTCAGTGTCCTGGCTGCAGGGCTCTGTTTGTTCTTCTGTTCCTGGACATAATACTTTCTGTATTATGTAGGGTCCTTAATCATACCAATACTCTGTGTTAATGATATTATGCTATTTTTGATCAGATGAGTAGGAAGTGGCAAAACCCTAAATTCTCTAGTAAACAACACATTTGCTAGAGTGTCAAGATGATGTCTAAAAAGTTGGAAATGTTTGAAATCAGTGAAGTTTTATAGGTAGAGAATTTTGGATTATCTTAGACGTCCTCTTTATTATAAAGCTCTTTCTATTCTCAAGAAACTGACTTCTACCACTGAGAAACAAATACTTAATGCGCTTCTTTGGATTTTAAGACAGTATAAACCATACATGAGTCTACTATTCTCACCTAAACTATTAAATATGTGACAAGATATTCTGTTAGTTCATAATGTGATCTAGAGCAAAAGAGTTCTCTGTAGTAAAAACAGGCTATCGAACATGCTGCTTAACTTTAGGACCATGGAACCAACAGAACTAAAGTGACATAGATATGTTTTGCTGACATTCACACTGTGAGGCTTTTGTGTTAAGCTCAGTAGGAGGGCAGGCTCTCAGGTTCCTAGAGTGCTACAGCAAGACCATACCTTCTGTGGCAAAAAAAAAAAAAAAAAAAAAAAAAAAAATCCTTTTTAAAAACAGCTGCTATGACACTGGGGTTTGGTAGAGATTGTATATTTTATCATTGGGCATGTATTGACTAAGTAACTACAACTTCATATTGTGACACTGTTAATTGAACCACAGATTGATAATTTTAGGCAAGCATGGTGGAGGTCCTCCATAGCATGGAAGTGGTCCATTTGAAACTGGCCTTAAGTAGATGTCAAAAAATAAGGGCCAGATATCCAGCTTAACTCATTACTTTTGTAAGATCTGCCCTTCAACTCTCATCTACTGCTTTGTGGCATATTTCCTATAACCCACAGAGGGGGAGGAAAAGACTTGGGCCTAGTTCACATACAGAACATTAAATACAATGACGGAAGCCCAAAATGGATTGCCATTGCATTCCATTCCATTCAGGATAAACTCTGAAGAAATGTATTACAGAAAACTTTTCTCAGTGGGCAGAGGTATAAGCGATGTATTTCACTGCATCACTCAAATTGCAGAAGGAAGTGGCCTAGTGCATGTTTTACATTGATATCTCACTAGAGAGGAAAATAACAGCCCCAATAGCATGGGATGTGAATAGTACAATCCTGGAGTATTAGAAAAAAAGACACTTGGGAAAAGATGAAAAAGAACCAATAAGAACAGATAAAAACTTACGATCTTTGTGCCTCATGTTAATATCCACCAAACAACATCATGTAAGGAATGCTATCAGGTGAACATCATCACTGACCTAGTGAAGTCAGCCAGCCTCTCACTCCTATATCCCTAATGTTTGCAAACAGGCAAATGAAGAGATCGGTCATAATAACAGGAGTGGTGGCAGTGTATTGTCTTAACATGGGCTCAATTTTACTCTGAATTATTTAACTGTGTCATTACTCGAATGGTGAGTCTATCAGTAGTGCTTTTCGTGAGTCCTAACTGTGGCACTATTTTATAGGAAAATAACTCACAAAGCCTTCCAAAGCAATATAATCTGAGCACATACAAAATTCCTTATTCAGATTAAGAGGCCCATTTTACCATAAAGAATAAGCAACAGTGGGATCACAGTTACATGGTTCACTGATCTTACCATATATCACATTACTGATAAGGAACAGGCCTATAAAAACATAGGCCTGTATAATGGCCCACTAAAGAAAAATACTTTGTGGTGCCTGGGTGACTCAGTCAGTTAAGCATCCGACTTCAGCTCAGGTCACAGTCTCAAGGTCCGTGAGTTCGAGCCCCGCGTCAGGCTCTGTGCTGACAGCTCAGAGCCTGGAGCCTGCTTTGGATTCTCTGTCTCCCTCTCTCTCTACCCCTCCCCTGCTCATGCTCTGTCTCGCTCTGTCTCAAAAATAAATAAAAACATTAAAAAAAATTTAGGGAGAAAATACTTTGAAAGATTCAGCTGCTACCCTAAAACCTGCAATGTATGTCCTGATCTATTGGTCAAAATATGATGTTGAGTCTCAAATGCCATAATATATGGGATCTGGAAATCAGACCTACTTATGAAAATCTGCTTCCCATCCTAGAAACCTAGGACCTTGGTAGGTTATATTTACTGGTCTTTTGAGGAATGCAGGGCATTTCTGCTCCTGGAAAGAGTTACAACTTTCTGATGTGGAGGTGAAGCTGTGATGTTCACAGGGCAACTTTGGATTCCTCATGCCACTGGCTGTGTCAGTGTGCTGGCACAAAATTGGCTCTGATTTTCATAAAAAGCTGGAATAATTACTAAATAATGGATAGGGTGAGAGGGTATATGAAGCTAAAGGGATTCAGGGGGGTGTGTCTTGGTACTTTTATGTTAACTTCTAATTATGAATAATGAATTATAGCATTCATTGCCTGAGAACAGTATAGCTTCAAAGGCTCAGTGCCCACAGGCAAGCAAACAAAACCATGTGAAATGCCACCTAAGTGTAAGGAAACTCTAAATTTATGGTCAAGTAGATAACTGATGAATACCAATTACAGGCTTAGGATTACCTTCAGCAACTGGCCATTGCTTGGGTTGATATCTCATTGTAACTATTTTTAAGATATTGTAATTGGCCACCTCCTTGAAAGTTTGGATTTTAATTTATCCCACCATGGCATATGTGTATGCATGTTATTCTCAACACTCAAAATCTCTAAGAGTATTGACAATAATTGCACTAAGTGTGTATATTTCTTTGGGTAGTATAGACAATTGAATAATATTTGTTCTTCCAATCCATGAGCATGGAATGTTTTTCCATTTCAACATACATTAAAAAAAAATCATTCACCATGATCAAGTCAGATTTATTTCATGGGTTGCCAATGTGGTTCAATATTTGCAAATCAATCAACATAATGCAACACATTAATAGAAAAAAAAAGAATAAGAATCTATCATCTCAATAGATGCATAGAAAGCATTTGACAAAGTACAACATTCATTCATGATAAAAACCCTCAACAAATTAGGTTTACAGGGAATGCACCTCAACATCATAAAGACCATGTATGAAAAAAACAGAGCTAATATCATCCTCAATGGGCAAAAACTGAGAGCTTTTCCTTTATGATCAAGAACAAGAGGGATGTTCACTCTTACCACTTTTATTTAACATAGTACTGAAAGTTCCAGCCACAGCAATCAGACACCAAAAATAAATAAAAGTCATCCAGATTGGCAAGAAAGAAGCAAAACTTTCACTGTTTGCAGATTACATACTACTCAATGGAGAAAACCTGAAAGACTCCATCAAAAAACCACTTGAACTGATGACTGAATTCAGTAAAGTCACAGGATACGAAATAAATGTACAGATTATCTGTTGCATTTCTATACACCAGTAATGAAGCAGCAGAAATACAAATTAAAGGATCAATCCCATTTACAACTGCATCAAAAACAATAAGGTATCTAGGAAACTTAGGTTACGTGAACCAAAGATGTGAAAGGCCTGTACTCTGAAAACTGTAAAACACTGATGACAAAAATTGAAGATGACATAAAGAAAAAGCAGGGCAGGGGTGCCTGGGTGGCTCATTCAGTTAAGTGTCCAACTTTTGCTTTTAGCTCAGGTCATGATCCCAGGGTTGAGGGATTGAGCCCCGACATTGGGCACCATGATGAACATGGAGCCTTGTTACAATTCTCTCCCTCTGCCTCTCTCCTCCACTTGTACACACTCTCTCTCTGTCTCTCTCTCTCTCAAAAAAAAAAAAAAAAATTAAAAATTAATTAAAACAAATTATCTTAAAAAGGTTATAAAATGTTTATCTAGCTATTCAGAATTCTAGGCATGTAATTTTCCTTGATAGTTCACTAGTGATCTCTACTAGCTCATAACATATTTCAATTCATATCTGGTAAAGAGGAGCGGAGGTTTAAGCTTTTCATCTGAAATTAAGACAAATCTTCCAGTTTAAAAAGAAACACAGTCTTTCTTATGTAGTTTATCAGTTATTTCAGGATTTAAATTCAGTCAATTCAAAATTAACCTCCTTTAAGAGGCAGTCATCCCTTTAATCTCTTTTGCCTTCCCATGGAGTGCGTGAGCAGAAGCAAAATTATATACCACCAGGAGGAAGAGCATTGGTATCATCTTTGCTGACTCCAGAGAGAAGCTTCACCCAAATTGTTATTTGGGTGTTGTCCTCTGCACACTAGCAGTATCTGTTGGATTGATCACCCCCACAGACCCTTCCAGTTCATGGTGCCATTGATTGCTTGTCTTCATGGTCTAGAAAAAATCATTTACATTCTGTACCATCTTTGTTCTTTTCCTAGAGCTGTTCCCATCTGCCAGCTATCATTGCCTTTTCTAGCCTCTGATCAATAATAAACAAATAAGACTATGGAAGTAATAACATAAGGCTTATTTTTACCTAAGTACACCTTCACACCTTTTTTTTTATCTTCAACAGTGACAGCCTGATACTGGTGAATGACAATCTGAACAATGTTTTGTTCCTGGAGTTCTACATAAAAGAAGATCTTTGGTCCTCTTTGACTTTTACCAAACCTATTAAAAGACTTTCTTCCTTTCTATTGTTCAACTTCCAAACCTATGGTTTCAACACATGAAGGATAAGGACCAAAATTCCATTGAGTGTACTAATTTATAATTTTCTTTAATTTTAATATTTATCATTCTAAAAAAGAGAACAATGCAATTCATGTTTGAGTAAATGGCTATTTGTCAAATCCTGTGTTCTTCCTATAAAATATAATATTTTAAGTCAGAAAAATCTAAAATTTTCCCAGTTATTTCTCTACATTTACCAATCTCTTCCTTAGGTAATTTTTTTTGAGTTTTACAATATGCCAAGTTTTTAACTAATGATTAAGGATACAAAAATAGTAACACAATATTATGCCAAAGACTTTAAAATTTAATGGGATAAAATGCAATTTAGCTTTCTCTATGGTCAATGATACTTAGAAATAAAATAAAATATGCATTTCTGTAGGCAAATGAAACTGCTTTAAGTTATCTTAAATGACTATGCAGGCGCTTTGGTGGCTAAACCAGTTAAGCCTCCAACTTCAGGTCAAGTCATGATCTCATGGTTCATGGGATTGAGCCTCACATTGGACTCTGTGCTGACAGCTCAAAGCGTGGAGCCTGCTTCAGATTCTGTGTGTGTGTGTCTCTCTCTCTGTCCCTCTTCCCCTTGTGCTCTCTCAGTCTCTCAAAAATAAATAATTGTTAAAAAAGAAAATTTCAAAAAAAGTTACCCTAAGTGACTATAATACATTTCATATCATTTCCCTAAAGTAAAATGATACATAAATATATCAGAGGCAAAATCTTAGCTTTGTGTTTATTCAAAATAAAAGCACGACCTATTTTAGCAAGAATGTTAGAGTTTCAAATAGAAATGTCAATGTATTCAAATATATTCAGTTATTTTCCAATTGCACCATATTTACCTTTATCAATACACAGATTATTTGAAATAATAGAATTCCTCAAGTTAGGTAATTGGTTTGATTCAATTTGCCACTATATAAATCAATCCTGGTTAAATTTTATATTCTACTTTTACATAACTCAGCTCAAAATTTGTATGACATGGAACACAGACAGAACTTGGAGTTTTATGTCCTAAACTTGATATATTTAATATGTTTGAGAAATAGTCGCTGTACCAGATAAGAACAGGAAATAAACATTATTTTCACCAGACAGTCTCATTTGACTTTTTTCTTTTTTTATGTGCTGACAGGGTTTTTTATGGTTTGTCATATTTTGTTAGCCTCAGACATGCAATTATACTTCCTCTTCTTTATCATTATTATCATTTATAGTTTTAGTTGCTGCTGTGTGAATCTCACCAGCTTGCTGTATTTGAGAGCATTAATTTAGAATATTTTATTTATTTTCTTCAAGAAAGCCGTTATTTTTAAATTTAGAAGAGCATGCCAATTTAACAGATAAATAATTAATGCAATTTTTGTAGACTAAACTACTTTTAAGTTTTCAACTAAAATCCAAGAGAAAAATCCCAAGTGTATATTAACTGAGTGCCTATAATTTGGAGTTCAATAGAAAATCATCATTTCCCTTTTCCTCTATAAACTGACTTAAAGTTATTATTGTTATGATTTTTTTGAAGTTGCCAATCACCTACTTGTTCCCAGTTTGGCAAAAAACATTTTTTAAACTAATTTGCTTTGTTTTCCTTAATTTTTGTATTGTACCCATTTTTAAAGTTCCACACCATTTATTATTTGTTAATTCCGGACAAAGCACATTTACTTCCTTTTATGGTATGAATGGGGTTTTAAAAATAGAAACTTCAAATATTTAAAAATTGAAAATTTGCATTCTTTAAAACTACTTCTAGTAGTCTCCACTAGAAATAACTTTTCATTCATTCAGAACAATTTTATTGACCATTTGCAACTTATGTATGTACTCTATGGGCATTAAGTTTATTTCTGGGGTGCCTGTGTGGCTCAGTCGGTTAAGCATCTGCCTTTGGCTCAGGGTTCTTGGGTTTGAACCCTTCATCGGGCTCTGTGCTGTCAGTGCAGAACCTGCTTAGAACCCTCTGTCCCCTTCTCTCTCTGCCCCTCCCCAACACATGCTGTTTCTCTCAAAAAATAAATAAACATGAAAAAAATTTTAATGTTTATTTCAGGTTAATTTTCCACTGGTTGTTACTTTAAGTTACCTGGCTTATTGCAATGTGCCCATACTAATTTTATCTTTCCAAATAAATTAAATTATATAGGTAAAGTCATTGGGAGCTGAGGAAAAGAATAGAATATAACCCTCCTTATAAGCTCATAAAGTGACTCTCTTTACCCAAATATACAGGGCAAATTTGATTAGAAAAGAAAATTTAATTCCCAATATTCAGTCCAGCATATTAAAATTAGAAATTTCTCAGATTGGAAGAAACACATGCAGCCTTCTGGTGAAGATGTGTGAATGGATGGATGGATGGATGGATAAATAGGTCATAGATAGATAGATAGATAGATAGATAGATAGATAAGATAGGAAAATAATGTTCTAACACAATGTGTGGAATCTATAGGTATTACTAGTAGAGGTTAAATAATTCTATCTAAGGTATGTTTTCTATTTATTTAGGTGGAATCGAGTACTTTATTCAAATATACATTTTTTTAATTAATGAGAAGATATCAAAACTTTTATGGAATATAATAAGCTCATTTTTCCAGAGAGATCATATTTTGATTCGTTATCAGTATATTCTTCCACGTACAACAACAAAACTATTTGCCAGAAATCATCAATCTTTGCTTCTGCAATCTCTGAATGTGTTTTGAAGAAAAAAATGATACTTTGCACATGGTTTGAATTATCATAGTTTTTAGTGTAAGATTAAATGCTTGTGAATAATATAATTTGCAGCATATTGTACATTTGCTACTTTTATATGAAAATAATAATAGTTACATTACTAATTTAAGTGTATATGGTGAATCCCAAATAATACCCATATTACATATAACTTTTTTAACATCAGCAACTTAACAGTTTTTTATTTCAATGAACTAATATTTTAATTCTACTTGCTCACAACATTTTATAATAGTATATTATTTTATGTTTTATCATTATTTTCTTCATACATTTATACACATCTGGTTGAAAATTATTAGTTACACATTATAAAATGTTAATCACAAATTAAAGTGAAATGAAATTAAATTAATTTTCATAATCTGTAGGTCTCTATATCAGTATCAACATCTATATGAAGCTGTGTAATTACTACTGCAAACTGCCATCATCTAGTTCTGCCATGACTGTCCTTCAATTGTCTTGCTTGGATATCCCTTCATAAAAGATCTTGCATTTAGAGGGTATTATGCTCAGTGAAATAAGTCAGTCAAAAAAGACAAATATCAAATGATTTCACTCATCTGTGGACTTTAAGAAATAAAACAGAAGAACATAGGGGAAGAAAAGGAAAAATAAGATAAAAAGAGAGAGGAAGCCAAACCAGAAGAGACTCTTAAGTACAAAGAACAAACTGAGAGTTGCAGGAAGGGAGATGGGTCAGGGAGATGGGCTAAATGAGTGACGGGCATAAATGGGCCCATGAGTGATTAGTGATGGGCTAAATGAGTGATGATTAAGAAGGGCAGTTGTTGGAATGAGCACTGGGTGTTATATGTAAGTGATGAATCACGAGTTCTACTCCTGAAGCTAAAACTACACTGCATATTAACTAACTTGAATTTAAATACATAAGTGTGTGTGTGTGTGTGTGTGTGTGTGTGTGTGTGTGTGTGTGTGTGTGTTGCATTCAGCTGGGAAGATAGCATGGACCTGACAGTCTCCAATTGCAGCACCTTTAGGTCTACCACTGAATCTGAGGCTGAGATCACACATTTCTTACACAGGCCCCAGCCAATGATTGAATCTAACAAGGGCACCAAGACTGGTAATTTTTATCCAGCGCAGCACTCCTTTATTGGCAATATCTATTTTTGAGCTTCTCATCATGGAGGCCAACAATTCGTCAAATCTGCCCAGTGGTCTCAAACTCTACCTTCTCTTCCTATTTCCTCCCATCTTTTGTTTAATGGGTTCCAGATGTGCAGTGCATTCTGAAGGTTTCCCCTGGGCAATCTGGCTTCCTTTCTCTCTTTCTGTCTCAAGCCTTCACTTCAACAACCTTTCTGAACACCTCAGTTTATCTCAGGGCTGGCTCCCAGAGATACTGAAAGGATACAAGCTTCTGTGTGTCCGAGTTTAATTCTAGTCACAACTTTATTTTTTAATCATACTTTAACATGCCTCTTACAATATAATCCTTACAGTAGTTTATTTTGAATTTTGATGCACACGGAAATGTAAGTAAAAACGCATTTTTTTCATTTTTGCTATTTTTTATTATAAATAATTTGAGATTTAGATAAGAGATACAAAGATGGAACAGGTAGTTCCTGTGTACCTCTCACTAAACTACTAATGTTTACACTTTATATAACTATGGCACATTTATAAAAATTAAGAAATAAACAACGGCATGATATTAGTGAAGTACAAACTTTATTAAAATGTCAAATGTTTGATAAAACTTTCTTTGCTGATGTAGTTTTTGCTAATGAATTTCCATTCCACCATTAATCTAGGATATCAAGTTGCACTTAGTTACCATTTTGCCTGAGTCTTCTCAAATTTGTGACTGGTTTTTAATTTTTTCTGTTGTTAAATAACCTTAACACGTTTAAAGACTACTGGTCAGTAATTTTATAGAATAACCCTGGCTTGGGGATTTTTCTAATGTTTTTCTCATAATTTTATTAGGCTTAGAGATTGGAGGGGGTAGAAGATATTATAGAAAGGAAGTACTCTTACTGAATCATACCACTGATTACATGACATCAACCTAGCATTAAGGTCCTGTTCCTGTGAATCTGGATCCCTAGGTTAAGGTGGTATCTGCCAGGTTTATCCACTGTAAAGTTTGGTTTCTAGCTTTCTAGAATGCTGGCCTCATAAAATGAGTTGGGCACTATTCCCTCCTCTTATATTTTCTAGAAGACATTTTATAGAATAGGTGTTATTTCTTCAGAAAATACTTGGTAGGTGAAAGTTTTGTTCCCCAGGAGATATCGAGGAAGTAAGTCAAATGAAGCCGCTATTCTCCTTCCCCAGACTACACCACAGTGAAACTTTCAAAGGTTTCTCTCAGATCTTCCCAGTGAGTAACATCATGAAGATCTTGGAAGGAAAAGCTTGCAGTAAAGTGCAACCCTCCTCCTAGTCTGCAACCTGAACGGGCTTCTCATCCCTACTGTAGCCTATGCTTGGCCTTCAACATTTTTTTTTTTTTTAATTAGCTGAATTTTCTTTCCTGTTTAAGTGGCACTCAGCAACTTTTGTCCTAAGTAAATCTGGAATCCTGTTTCTCAAGGCAGGCATCTGTCTCTATACACATTTCAGGTCAGTTGTCCTACTCAGCTCTCTGATAAGTTCAAGAAAAATCATTAATTTGTTATTTTTCAGCTTAGTTCTTGGTAGGAGGGTGTAAGCAAAACTTTTTTTAGTTCTCTGTATCTTTTGCTGACTTTCAAAGTCTTCTGGCCTCATTTATGATATTACTATCCTATTTCTTTTATTCCATTGCTTTTCTTTCATCATCTTCAACTGGAAAGATGGCTTAAACATTGAATATTAGATTTCAAAAGAAAGGCAATATGGAAAAGTTATAATTATATGTCATCAAAGAGCACCTTAAATTATATTTTTAGAATATAATTATATTTTGTATAACATTTATACAAAATTGTAAATGTAAGTAAATTATTTATTATTAAAAATAAACCAGGATTATCCAATCTGAAAGGTGAAAATATAAAAATAATCCAATCTCAAAAAATGTGTGCTTGTATTTGAATCTGGATTATTTTATAAGTGAATGAGATAAATTTCTGGATACAGGACTCCGTTATTTTCCTAGTTTTATTTGGAAAAATATCTATTCTATACTAAGGAATATTTCTTTTGCAGGAATAAGTCAATCAATAACATCACTGCATTTTTTCCTGTTTAATTATGACTTCAGGAAAACTACAAAACAAGATCTGAATTTATTTTGATAGTTAAGTATTACTACACAGATTGCAAATATTAAAGGATTAGGTTTTATATTATTAATATGCTCTATGATATTGATGACTCACTATGATCAGACAATACTTCCTACATAATCCACACATTTAAATGATATCAAGTCATTCAAAAGGAGACCAAGGCACATGTAATGTTTGTGTTCTAAAACTGAGTTTAGGATATATGATAAATGCTGTTTAGGCTTCTAAGTGCACTCGTTAGGCTGTTTGTAGACATTTATAATTAATGTGCCATTTTGTCATCATTACCAAGAAGTAAATTGTATTTTGAATTGTAGCAGTTAAATATTTCAGAAATTAGCTCATTACATTATTTTTTGTCACTGAAATGAATTTTAAAATGATGACACTTTGGGAGTTTCTGTACTAAAGGAAACTTGGAAACTTTAAAAGTAACTTGCTAGAGAAACTTAAGTAGATAATTCTCTCCTTCTTTCCTTTCATCTCCCCTTCCTCTTCTGCCTTCCTCCTCCCTTTTTCTCTTACTCCCATTCTCTCTCCTCTTCCTCTTGTCACTTTTCTCTAGTTGTTTAAACGATGGGAATAACCAACTGTATCAATATATTTTACTTTGTATTTTAGAGAAATAAAAAGAGAGAGAGAGAGAGAGTGAGCACAAGCAGGGTAGAGGAGCAGAGGTGGGGAGAGAGAGAGAATCTTAAGCAGCCTCCACACCCAGTGCAGAACCTGATTCAGAGCTAGATCCCACGACCCTGGGATCACAACCTGAGCCAAAATCAAGAGTCAGACACTCAATCAACTGAGCCACCCAGGCACTCCTCAATGTTTATTTTTAAATTTGACTTCCAACTGTGGTTATTTAAGTGGACTGGTTCATAGGATATATGCCAAGTAGTATTTTTATATTATGTTTCATCTCTTTATTTCCAAACAAGTCCATTACTTAATGTCCTTTAAAATTGACTTTAAAATATGTAAGTTACATAAGGAACACATTTTTTTAAGTTTATTCATACATTCTGAGAGAAAGAGAGAGAAAGAAAGAGATAGCAGAGAAGGGGCAGAGAGGGAGAGAGAATCCCAAGCAGGCTCCATGCTGTCAGAGCAGAGCCTGACATGGGGCTCTATCTCACAAACCATGAAATCATGACCTAAGCTGAAACCAAGAGTCAGACACTTAACCGACTAAGCCACTCAGGTGCCCCAAAGAATCCATTTTCTTTAATAATAAAAATACTGCAGACAAGGCTGGACATTGTCCTATCCTACCCCCATCCCTAGACATGTTGAGAATTTGGGCGTTTCACTTGAGAACTTTCACACTCCTGTGTGTACCTGTAGGTGTGAGCACATATGAGTGTATACCCAGTGCCACATCTGTCTTCAGTGTTCTCTTATAATCATGTAGCTCAACATTCTACCATAGCAATTAGCTCTTTATTTTGTTGAGTCTTGAATTACCTTTATTTTCTGATCTTCCATTTCTATTTTCAATTTCAACAATTAAATTTTCAAATTCCACTGATCACTGCTTAATGGACATAGATCCTTCATTTATATCTTTGAGAAACCAAACAGGACAGACTTATTTTAAAGTTCTAAGTATTTCTATTTTTCTTTTGTTTTGTGTGTTTCAGTCACTTTTTGTATTACTTGTATCTCATGTAAGATAGGAACTTATTCAAATGTTTCTTTATACTTGCATATACACTAACATTCTGACTCAATTATCTATATACTGCCTTTGTTAAGGCAGATCCTTGGTAAACTGTTTTGTTTTTAATAGTTATGAAGTAAACTTTGTGTGATCAACCTTTTGTGTGTGTGTGCATGTGTGAGATCAATCATTTAGCAGTAAATCAGGCCATGCTCAAAACCCCACCTCGTAGCAGTGAATTCTATACTCATATTTTAAGAATCAATTTACTGTTAGGTAAGCATTATCCCTTCCAGCAATTTGAATTAATTGTTCCTTTATGATTCATCATAAAATATACTTCAAAGTTGCACAAAAAATAAAATCTCAAAAACTTTGTTCTAAGGCTTTTGATTAGGTACATTTAAATGATATAATACAAATAATTTAATACTGTTTCCACGAATTTATTTATTTATTTATTTATTTATTTATTTATTTATTTTTATGTTTATTTTTATGTTTATTTTTGAGAGAGAGAGAGAAGAGGGGAGGGGAGAGGCAGAGAGAGGTGGGGAGAGAGGATCCAAAGCAAGCTCTGTGTTGACAGCAGACAGCCCAATGCAGGGCTCCAACCCACGAACCAACCGTGAGATCATGACCCGAGCTGAAGTGGGACACTTAACCAACTGAGCCATCCAGGCATCCCAATTTTGTTCTTTTTAAAGAAAGCTATTACTACAGTTTGAGAAATACTGATCTAAAGGAATAAAGTTAATTTGGAAGAGGTCTAGCTAAGGTGGGAGAGAGAAGTTTTCTGGGGAAATGGCCCAGATTTTGTGTAGATTGGATTAGATATTTCCAGTGTTTTTCCTTTATAGTGTTTTACTTTCTTTCACACAGAATTGATCACACATCAAATAAATTGCCTGTTTATTTTTCTGCCATCCTTATTAAAATAATAAAGCAAGTACCATCTCTGTTGTTTTTATTTCCCTAGTTTGGCACATGATAGTTGTTCAGAAAATGCTGCTGAATAAGTTGCAGAAATGTTTCATATTGCTTTTGATTCATACAATAACTTAGTAACTTTTACATATGTTGAACATTAAAACAATATAAACACAATGTTTTCTCTGTACCTGAAGAATTCAGTGAGATAAGTGTATATCAATTACTTTAACATTTGTCTTCTATTAAACAGTGAATAAGGAATACAAATTTTCTGTGATGGCACCAAATCGTTCCCAATCTAAAAACATGGTCTAGTGAGTCAAATGGTCTAATGAATAAACTGGAGTTTCCACAACATTGATTATATGTATAAACCGTCTCAGCCTTAATGACTGGCTGCCACTTGCACAATTTGTTGTTTATAGTTCTGTCTCCCTTCCTTCTAAGACTACTTTGTTCTGAGACACCCCTTCACACCTTGCTGCATGAGCGTGTGGGTCTGGGCTTCACTGATATTGACAACTGTATCATATTGATTCAAATTGTGTTTCAAATGTCCTTGAAGGATTTCTTTTGACCATCTGTTGTGCAATTGGTTTTCTTCAGTTCCTCATACACAGGTTGCTCTGGAATCTTATTGCCATCAATTCTTTTCTCACATGAATAGGCTTACAACATAAGATAAAATAAAAATAACTCAGATGTCCAGAATTTGTGAAAGTATTCAATAACTATATGGCTTGAAACTCGAAATTATCAAGGTATATTACCTCAGGAGAAGCTTTTGTTTTATGTTTCAAGTTGTTATTTAAGTTATTTTAATGTACAATATAACTTTAGTTTCAAGAGTAGAATTTAGTAATTTATCACTTACACATAACACCCAGTGAAGAAGGTTTGTTTTTTTGTTAGGATCTCCCTTAATAATGGAACAATTAATTCCAGATCACGCATACTGTAGAATGGAAAGTGTTGTCACTTCATCATCATCATCATCATCATCATCATCAACATCATCAAAGCTTACATTTGTGCAGCATTTTATATTGTTATAATGGATAATGAAGCTTCCTCTTAAATTGGTTACTTGCATAGTATCAGCTGCATAGGAGGTAACTTGGGACTAGAATCCAGGATTTTTGACTAAAGATATTATCAGTACATGTTACTGACCTGTGGAATTTAAAAGAACCTGACATAAAAACTACTATTAATAAACTATTACAGGGGCGCCTGGGTGGCGCAGTCGGTTAAGCCTCCGACTTCAGCCAGGTCACGATCTCGCGGTCCGTGAGTTCGAGCCCCGCGTCAGGCTCTGGGCTGATGGCTCAGAGCCTGGAGCCTGTTTCCAATTCTGTGTCTACCTCTCTCTCTGCCCCTCCCCCGTTCATGCTCTGTCTCTCTCTGTCCCAAAAATAAATAAACTTTGAAAAAAAAAATTTAAAAAAATAAATAAATAAATAAACTATTACAATTTGTAGTCAATTTCTAAAGAATAATTAATATGATAACAACTTATGTTGAAAATATTCAAAAAGAGTAAGATGATTTTTCATTAATAATTCAGTAAATCTTTGTTCATGAGTAGATGAATAAATAATGAATGAACTTACTGGAATTAGCTTAGAACATGCTATATAAAAAGGATGTGTATTTTACCAAGTCAAACTAAATATTAAAATATTTAATGATCTTTAAAAAATGTAAGATTTTAAAATAATTAAAACATAAACATAAATCCAAACTTAATACTACTGCAAAATCATTTTTCAGTATTGCAAGAGAGTAACTAATACAATGTTATATTTCATAGGATGGAAAATTCTTGCAGTTTTCTGGAACTGAAGATTTATAGAATACAACATACATGAACTGTTTGGGAAAGATATTCTTAGTCATCACTCAAACTCAAGTATGAACCAACAGGCAGGAACTTCAAAAGAATGTTTGATGGAAAGGAGAAGAAGCCAAGACATTCTAAAGAAACTGGTACCCAGTAGAAGGTCAACCAAATGCAAACAGTCTAAGACACACTGGTAATAGACGACAGATAGCATCAGGTGTTTTATAAAAAGCATGTTATGTATATGTGGGTGGTATGTATATGTTATTTCAGTCTATTACAACTAACATGTAACAACTAATGGTTCATCAACTAATGGCGCATCAAAGAAAAGATTACCTGGTCTACATTATAGCTTGTCTTATTTTTTACTAGAGTGTTAAATTCCTAGATTAGAATAATGTGAAATACCCTGTCCATACTATTTATTATACTAGATAGCATTTACATAATAAATATTAAGAGAAGTAGCCAAAGGTGTAATTTTAATCTTTCTCTCTCTCTCTTATTTTGGGAGGTATTTTGGGGTTTCTAGGAGCCTTCATCATAGAAATAAGATGAATTGTATCTAGTGATTTGTTCACTGTGATGTATTTTCAGAAAATTCTGTTCAAGAAGGATATTGTTGGCATTAACTTTATATTCATCCCACAATTTTGAGAAATCAGACATACCATGTAGTATTGTTCTATCAATATGAAAACTGACAGAAAACTCTCTGAGTATTATTCTTTCTCCTCTGTTTGTGGGCATATGGTCAGACACATATGTTTTCACACATAAGACAGGTTTCCAAGAAGGATCCCCAACATTCACCCCTGCATAACTTGCTTCCATTTAAATGTGGGTAGAGATTGTGAATATGATATCACTTAGTGACTCTGCTACACTGTATGCATAAGGAAGAGTGTCTAGGAGGGCCTAATGTCAACACATAAGCCTTTTAAAGCAGAAATTTTCCTGACTGGTAACACAAAAGCAAGTCAGATTTGAAACATATTAAGGAATGGGTATGATATACTTGACTTTGAAAACTGAGGAGGCCACGTGCCAAGGAATACAGATTAACTTCTAGATGATGAAGAGCAACCCTAGTTGACAATAACAAAGAAATGGGACCTTAGTCCTATGCTTCAAGATACTAAATTTGGTCAACAACTTGAATGTGCTTAGAAGTAGACTCTTCCCTGGGGCGCCTGGTGGCTCAGTCAGTTGAGTATCTGACTTTGGCTTAGTTCTTCATTTTGAAAGTTCATGAGTTCAAGTCCCACATCAGGCTCTATGCTTACAGCTCATTGCCTGGAGCCTGCTTCAGATTCTGTGTCTCCCTCTCTCTCTACCCACCCCTCTACCACTCAAACTCTGTCTCTGTCTCAAAAGTAAGTTTAAAAAAAATAATAAAGAAGTGGTCTCTTCACCAGAGTCCCCAGACAGGAGCCTATTTGGGCTAACATGTGATTTTGGCCTTTTGAAACCCTATGTGGAGAGCCCAGTGAAGCCTTTCAGGACTTTTGACCTACAGGAATATGATCTGTTAAATGGGTGTTGTTTTAAGCTGTTAAATTTATAGTAATAAGTTACCC
Source organism: Herpailurus yagouaroundi (assembly GCF_014898765.1). Lineage (NCBI taxonomy): Eukaryota > Metazoa > Chordata > Mammalia > Carnivora > Felidae > Herpailurus > Herpailurus yagouaroundi. The sequence continues at coordinate 23,658,879 of NW_024412405.1, forward strand.
AGCATTAGGAAATTAATACACGATGTAAGTCTTTTTTGACTGTGATCTTTATGGTGAAAATGTCAGTTCACATGGATCTATACTATGAAATACATTTCTTAATATCAATATATCTGGTTTTTACTTTGTTGTTATTGATTGGACTAATAATGGTTCATAAGAAAAAAATACAATAAGGGAATATTTTAGTGGACAGAATACTTACATGAGCCAGTAGTATGGGACTACTGTCAAAGCTGCTAAAACCTAATAAAATAGAAGTCTATTACATTGGTCAGTGATGTTCCACAAAAAAATCACCTGCCTCACCTCTGCACCATTGATCATAGCCAGGGTTCAGAGAACCACTGAAACAGATAGACAGCTTTGTACTCCATTTAGTGATATTAAAATTAATCAGCCTTTTGGATCAGCTATTATTCAAGTTAACCAAGACCCTGTATCCAACAGTCCTCAATAAGTCTAGATGCCATCCATTCCCAGTGCACTATTACTTCATTTGAAATTGCCTTCCTAGGAATAAGACTCTGAGGCAGAGATCTGCATACAAGACGTGTTTCAGATTCTCAGGAATATATCCAAAACAAAGTAAGGGAAGCAGGAATGGAGTTGAGAAGAGGAGTATGGTGAACTAAGATGCAGTTGCAACAGAAGCCTCAGTTGATCTTAAGAGAGCTGTTTGTGGAGATGGACCTTCAGAGTTAATTCAAATATAGGTAACAGGCCTATAACACATTGACCAGCTGCTCTCAGGGAAAGCACATAGCTTTGGGAAATACAGCTCCCTTGATCAAAAACAATTGGCAGCAATGTACAGGGAGATCCTCAGTTGTGAGCTATAAGAATCCAACTCTCTTGGCATATGGGGAAATAAGGATTTGTGTCCTAAGAGTGATATCTGGCCACCATACAGAGTTTACTATACTCTGTAATGTGACTACAGGTACATTTGGTAAAGAATTGGAAAATACTGCATATACTTGTAGTTATGATGTGAAGTCTTTTTTCAGTTATATGCAGTCTTGCCTTTAGATATTTGGGTCTGGGAATGAAGTCATATCTAGAAACTGAACATGATAGGTACAACTTGTTAAATGTCTCCTTCTTGATGTCCTGCTTTAACCCTCAGAATCCGTGAATATGATAACACATCACATCTATGATTATTTTGTGGTGTATCAAATGACATTCAGATAGGGAAATTATCTACTTGGCTTGGTCTAATCACAGTACACTTTAAAGTTCAGATTTCTAAGACTCCGAATAGCCAAAGCAATATTGAAAAAGAAAACCAAAGCAGGATGCACCACAATCCCAGACTTCAAGCTATACTACAAAGCTGTAATCATCAAGACACTATGGTACTGGCACAAGAACAGACACTCAGATCAATGGAACAGAATAGAGAACCCAGAAATGGACTCACAAACGTATGGCCAACTAATCTTTGACAAAGCAGGAAAGACTATCCAATGGAATAAAAACAATCTCTTCAGCAAGTGGTGCTGGGAAAACTAGACAGCAACATGCAGAAGAATGAACCTGGACCACTTTCTTACACCAGACACAAAAATAAGCTCAAAGTGGATGAAAGACCTCCATGTAAGACAGGAAGCCATCAAAATCCTCGAGGAGAAAGCAGCCAAAAACCTCTTTGATCTTGCTCGCATCGATTTCTTACTCAACACATCTCTGGAGGCAAGGGAAACAAAAGCAAAAAGGAACTACTGGGACCTCATCAAAATAAAAAGTTTCTGCACAGCCAAGGAAACAATCAGCAAAACTAAAAGGCAACCAATGGAATGGGAGAAGATATTTGCAAATGACATATCAGATAAAGGGTTAGTATGCAAAATCTACAAAGAACTTATCAAACTCAAAACCCAAAAAACAAATGATCCAGTGAAGAAATGGGCAAAAGACATGAATGGGCAATAGAAGAAATGGGCAAATAGACACTTTTCCAAAGAAGACACCCAGATGGCCAACCAACACATGAAAAAATGCTCAACATCACTCATCATTAGGGAAATCCAAATCAAAACCACAATGAGTTACCACCTTACACCTGTCAGAATGGCTAACATTAACAACTCAGGCAACAACAGATGTTGGCGAGGATGCGGAGAAAGAGGATCTCTTTTGCATTGATGGTGGGAATGCAAGCTGGTGCAGCCACTCTGGAAAACAGTATGGAAGTTTCTCAAAAAACTAAAAATAGAACTACCCTATGACCATGTAATTGCACTACTAGGCATTTATCCAAGGGATACAGGTGTGCTGTTTCAAAGGGACACATGCACCCCCATGTCTATAGCAGCACTGTCAACAGTAGCCAAAGTACAGTAAGAGCCCAAATGTCCATCAATAGATGAATGGATAAAGAAAATGTGGTATGTATATACAATGGAGTATTACTCGCTAATCAAAAAGAATGAAATCTTGCCATTTGCAACTATGTGGATGGAACTGGAGAGTATTATGCTACGTGAAATTAGTCAGAGAAAGACAAAAATCATATGACTTCACTCATATGAGGACAAAACAGATGAACATAAGTGAAGGGATACAAAAATAATATAAAAACAGGGAGGGGGACAAAACAGAAGAGACTCATAAATATGGAGAACAAACTGAGGTTTGCTAAAGGGGTTGTGGGAGGGGGGATGAGCTAAATGGGTAAGGGGCATTAAGGTATCTACTCCTGAAATCATTGCTTCACTATATGCTAACTAATTTGGATGTAAATTTTAAAATATTAAAAAATACAGAGGCGCCTGGGTGGCGCAGTCGTTTAAGCATCCGACTTCAGCCAGGTCACGATCTCATGGTCTGTGAGTTCGAGCCCCGCGTCAGGCTCTGGGCTGATGGCTCGGAGCCTGGAGCCTGTTTCCGATTCTGTGTCTCCGTCTCTCTCTGCCCCTCCCCCGTTCATGCTCTGTCTCTCTCTGTCCCAAAAATAAATAAAAACGTTGAAGAAAAAAAAATTTAAAAAAAATTTAAAAATACAGTTAAATTACAAAGTTAAAAAAAACAGTATTGCCAAACTTGCCTGGTGGTAAAAATTACCTTGGGTAATCTTTCAATTTGACATTTAGTAGTTGCTGTTGAGACTGCCTACTCTCTAGAGGAGAAACTCAATTTTATGACGTAGTCAACCATGTAAGTATATTTGTTGTTACTTCACCACTTCCTAACTTTTCTTTATTCAATATCTTAATTGCTCATTCTAAAGGCATCTGAGTTGTCCAGAAGGGCACAAAATTCACATTTTGGAATTCCTATCCTAAGCCGATTATTAGGATGTATAGATCTAGCTCATATGTGTTATCACATAAATTCAATAAAACTATTTCAATAACTGAAAAAAAAAAGTTCAGATTTCTTTGATTCATGGCAGGAGGGGAAGGAAGGGAAAATAGAAGTGAGAGAACTCAATATAGTGTTGCTAGTTTTGAGACAGAAGGGGTCACATGAACAGGAATTGGAAGCCTTTAAGATAAAGCAACCTCTGAATGATAGCAGGTAAGAAAATGAGAAACACAAATTATAACCACAAGGAAGAAGTGGATCTTTCCCCAGATCTTTTTTTTTATTTTTTTTTTAACGTTTATTTATTTTTGAGACAGAGAGAGACAGAGCATGAACAGGGGAGGGGCAGAGAGAGAGGGAGACACAGAATCTGAAACAGGCTCCAGGCTCTGAGCTGTCAGCACAGAGCCCAACGCGGGGCTCGAACTCAGAGATCGCTAGGTCGTGACCTGAGCTGAAGTTGGCGGCTTAACCGACTGAGCCACCTAGGCGCCCCTCCCCAGATCTTTGAGCTAGGAATCTAACCTGGTTGACACCTTGACTTTATCTTGTGAGATCCCAATCAGAGAACCTATTGGAGTCCACCTGGATTTTGACCTACAGATCTATGAGATAATTAGTACCTGGGTGTTATTTTAGGTGGCTATATCTGTGGTGATTTGTGACACCAAAAATAGAAAATTCATTCACTGAATAAGGAAGTTAATTTTTGCAATGTGGTCAGCCTTTCTTCTGCCCGACTTTTAACACTTTTAAATATACAAATTAAGGAACAATTAATTGCATATCTATTTTGTCCTAGGCAAAAATGGGCTTTTATTCATTCCCATAGATTTCTTTGGGTTAAGGCACTCTGATTCCAACTCAGCATTGCTGTACATCACATTAATTAACTTCATGTCTCTAATGAGTTGAATGCTATCACCTTGCTCTGTCATCCTAGAATGCTATCAGCCCCATGATATAATGGAGTTCAATACTAGGAAGACTATCCTGCTACCTCAGTTACCAGTGAAGTTTGCAAAACTATTGGTGCCACATCCATCAATGTATTCCCTATCCTCTGATGAAGGAGATATCCTCTGAGCACCCCCAATCTAATCAGGTAGTGGTTTCTCTAATTGGATGCTTAATTTCCACCATCTAGAATAGTTTTTGGCACACAATAGGTGCACATTATACATTTATGAATAAATTAATGGTTAACTAAACACCAACCTACAAAAGATAATAGTCCTTTTCACCCTCTTTAAATATCACCATGGTTAAAATAATAATAATAAAAAAACCTCAAGCTTATTAAAGTTCAGTAAAGATATTAATTTACACTCCTGATAATACGTTCAATTAGTTGAAATTATAAATCATTTGTCTATTAGAATGGATAGTCAAGAGGTAGGTTTTTATTTTTGGGACAGAGAGAGACAGAGCATGAACGGGGGAGGAGCAGAGAGAGAGGGAGACACAGAATCGGAAACAGGCTCCAGGCTCTGAGCCATCAGCCCAGAGCCCGACGCGGGGCTCGAACTCACGGACTGCGAGATCGTGACCTGGCTGAAGTCGGACGCTTAACCTACTGCGCCACCCAGGCGCCCCAAGAGGTAGGTTTTTAGACACTTTAGCATTTTTAAAATATTTTGCAAGACATTTTATATAATGACTTTTATAGAAAGCTGAAGGCATAATATTAAAGTAAAATATAATAAAATATATATGGAATTTTAGGTATGATAAATAGATTTATGATAGGCAAATGTATATCAAATAAATGTATAATATTGTGAATTGCTGATGTAATATGTACTTTCAAAAATGTTAACAAATAAACAGATTAGCTCTCAGACAGCATTAGAGAAATTTGGGGGAAAAACACGGATACAGACCATGCTTTCTAAAATAGTCTCTGTGGGTATACTATGTTCCTACCCAAAGAAAATATATGTCTAAGAAAGGCAATAAATGATTTAAAAAAACCAACAAATTACATGTTTGAGAAGTTTAAAATGATAACATCAAAACCACAATGAGATATCACCTTGTATCTGTCAGAATGGCTACATTCAAAAAGATAAGAAATATCAATGTTGAGAAGGATGTGGAGAAAAAAGAACCCTTCTGAATTATTGGTGAGAATGTAAATTGGCACAACCACTGTGGAAAACATGGAGCTTCCTCGAAAAATTGAAAATAGAAACACCACATGACCCAATAATTTCACACCTGGGTATTTACACAAAGAAAACCAAAACACCAATTTGAAGAGATACACAGCCCTATGCTTACAGCAGCATTATTTACAAGAGGCAATATATGAAAGCAACCCAAATGTCCACTGATAGATGAATGGATAAAGAAGATGTGGTATATATACAATGGTGTATTACTGAGCCATAAAAAAGGATGAGATCTTGCTTTTGTGACAACATGGATGGACCTAGAGGGTATTATTGTAGGTGAAATAAATCAGAGAAAGACAAATACTATACACTTCTACATGGAGTCTAAACAACAAAACAAATGAATAAACAAACAAAAAGCAGAATCAGACCTATAAATACAGAGAACTGATAGTTGTTAGACAGGATGGGTGTGGGGAGCTGGGTGAAGGGGAAAGGGAGATACATGCTTCTAGTTATGTAATGAATAAGTCACAGGAATAAAAAGCACAGCATAGGAAATATAGTAAATGATACTGTAATAGTGCTGTATGGTGACAGATGGTGGCTACACTTGCATTTATAGAATTGCTGAATCACTATTTTGTACACCTGAATAAAAGGGAGGGTTAGTTTTTATTAAAATAGAAAAGTATGTATGAATTTCTAAATCATGCAGTAGGTTTCTTAAACCCAACATGTACATAATTAATAAATTACCAATTAAAGCTAAAACATAAAATAAAATGGTAACATCAAAGTATATTTTTAGAGAAAGTTTTAGTTTTCAAAGAAAACTGAATGCATACAACCTCATTAAGTATTCATAGCATTTTATATTCAGTATATAAAGATCTAGACCTAGATGCGCACACACACACATATATATATATACACACTAATGTGGTAATTATAGTATAGTCTTGTTACTGATTATACATTAATAAATATAGATATATTTCTGTAGATTTGTTTTTACTTTTTTTAAATCGCGGAAAAGGCTAATTTTTAAAACTTTAAATATTTTGAGTTTATTTTGTGTGTCTGTGTGTGTGCATACACACATAAAACTTATTTTTAATTTTGAAATTAGAACTCTTCCTTCTATATATGATCTTTCCCATTTGTAAATAAATCTTGTGTTCATTATCAGTCCTTATGTTAATGCTTCTGATTTTTTTTAATATTTGTTTAATCTTTTAGTTGCATATAACATGACTTTTAGTGAAAATATTTCATACCAGCATGTGAGTGTTGCATACATTATTTTCCACCACCTTATTGATGGTCATTGAAATGAGATATTTGTGTGTTGAATAAATTAGTTCATATTTTCTCTGGGCCAAAAAATGTACTAAGGTATATCTTAAGTCAGAATATAATCATCCCCCATATCTGATAATAAGAAACATCAACTGAATTATCTTTATTTTTTTCACTTAATGAGAGGGTATCTCTATAAAATCAAGTAAACCATTATCCAAGTTGATGAGTGTTTGACATATATTGAATCACTTTGTCCTGGACACCTGCTTCCTGTGTACTAATAACCAAGCAAGTCATAACATCATGTGAATTACCGTATGCATGTTGGGCTTATTCCCGACAGAGTAACAGACTTCAACGAAAAAAAAAAAATTAGGACACCTAAAGTATGGGAGAAAAGAAGAAAAATGTGTTGCACAATAGGATTCTGCCTCTTTAATCTCTTGTACAAAATTTGGCATGAATGTATACATACAATTATGAGAATGATATATATGTATCCTTATATGACTATATGCTGTTGTGTTTAGGTCAGTGTCTAACTGCATAACCTATTTTGAGGTTTACTGCATGTGTTGTCGTTGCATAAATGGAAAATTTATAGTTCTTTATAACAATGAATTAAAATGTTGAGCAAGAGTTCTAAACCCTAAATGAAAATGTAACATGAAAATCTCCACATAGTACAAAGAAAGTATCATATAATTTGGTGTTTTATTTTAAAGGAGACATCTCACCAAATAAGTAGTTACATCAATAGTTAAATAAACACAGATAAATAGAGATAATTACTATTAATCTGTCAGAAAAATTTTACTGACAAAAAATAATGATCAAGAGATTTTATTTATTTTTTTTTTAATTTTTTTTCAACGTTTTTTATTTATTTTTGGGACAGAGAGAGACACAGCATGAACGGGGGAGGGGCAGAGAGAGAGGGAGACACAGAATCGGAAACAGGCTCCAGGCTCTGAGCCATCAGCCCAGAGCCTGACGCGGGGCTCGAACTCAAGGGCCGCGAGATCGTGACCTGGCTGAAGTCAGAGGCTTAAACGACTGCGCCACCCAGGCGCCCCAAGAGATTTTAAATAAAATTTTTTTTCTGGAATAGTTCACTGTTTGAAATTTTTATTTCTTTCCAACCACATATTTTGTTGAAATTTTGCATTATAATGCATATTTAGAAAAGAAATGCATATTTCAGGAACTATGCCAATAGTAAATATTTTAAAAAAAGATTACTTTTGGACATCCATACGTAACTTAGGCTAAACATAAACATTATTTCTCCAGAAATAATGGCCCTAGATTGGCATAACATAAAAATGAGTTTGTTATTAAAAATTTTTCTTTGCAGACTCATTAGGAGTTTAGGTAAGACACATGGCTGAAATTATATTTTTAAAAATTGACTGACTAAAACATTAAAGGAAACATTTAAATACTTCCATGGGGCGGCAGAATAGAATCTCAAATACAGAAATCGGATAACCAGCAGGTAGCATCAGACGTTTTGGATTCACTGGTAGCAGTAGGGAGCAAAAGTTCCCTGAGACAAACCATAGCTTTGCTAACAGTGCCCCAGGGAGTATTGGCATATACATCTGAAATATTGACTTTCATAAAATAGGCAAACTTACTTTGTTTGCAGAATGCACATTTCCTTTCACAACTATACCTAAGAATCTCTCCAAAGACAAAAGATAATACAGTTTCCTCTTTGTCTTTGGTACACTGTGAAACATGACAGGGAATTGGAAAGAGAGGTACCTAAAAATATAAGGATAGAACATCTTCATTTGAAATCACACAGAGTCACAGAATACCTAAATATGACTTTTAAACCTCATCTCACTCTTTAAATATGTTTTTTTAATAGAAACAGGTAAATTGCTTTCCCAATGATTAAATTAATACACATTTTCTTGACTAGTTCACAGATAAATCAGAATGGGGAAGGGAAGAGGGGCATACTCTCTGTGGCAAAGCCATTTGTGAGAAATGGTGTTTGAAAAAATATTATTCTATTTCATATTAAAATATTTGTATTCAAATGCAAATAAAATACCCACATATTCTTATTGTAAGTATTTTATTCTACCAAAGAATGTATGTATCCTAATTCTCCATTTTCATATCAAAACTAAGGACCATTGCTTTTACCTTCTTTAGAGCAATATTTCTAAAATTATAATATCCAAATAGGATCATCCAAAATCTTTTTTTCTTAATGTTTATTTACTTTTGAGAGATGAGAGTGTATGTGCAAAGGAGGCAGAGACAGATGGGGACAGAGGATCCCAAGTGGGATCTGCACTGACAGCAGAAAGCCAGATGCAGGCTCTAACTCACGAACCTGTGAGATCATGATCTGAGCCTTAGCTGGATGCTTAACTGACTGATACACCCAGGCACCCCAGGATCATCCAAAATCTTATTAGCATGCAACCTGGAAGGGGTGCCTGGCTGGTTCTGTCAGTAGAGCATGCAACTCTTGATAATAGGGTTGTGAATTCAAGCCCCACGCTGGATATAGAGATTACTTAAAAATAAACTTAAAAAAAATGCAACCTAGTTGACCAGAGGTATGGTGGGACAGGAGTTTCCAAATTTCTAACAAGTTCCCAGGTGATTCCAAAGCCAGCTTTTCTCCAGACCACTTTGGATAGCAAGGTTTTAGCATAGAGCTTCCCAGTGGATATACAAGAACACACTAGAGTATCCCCAACTGATGATGGCAGGTATTACTAAGCTATTGATCCCACTTGTTTACAGTGTCTTGGTGATAGCTGACACAGAGCCTGAACTGATTACTTTAAGCTCCACAGAGCTGGATCCACATATTATAGAGTAACCCACACTTTATGTGTATCCAGAGCACAATGCTCTGAACAGTATATGACTAAGTGTAGAGAAATTACATGTATCAATATTGCCATGACATTTTAGGAGAGAAAATCCTTATCAATTAATAGTTGCTCCCAGGACACCTGGGTTGCTCAGTCGGTTAAGTGTCTGACTGTGGCTCAGGTCATGATCTCATGGTTCAGTTCATGAGTTTGAGCCTCACATCCGGCTCTGTGCTGATAGCTCAGAGCCTGGAGCCTGCTTAGGATTCTGTCTCTCTCTCTCTGTTCCCTTCCCCTGCTGGCATTCTGTCTCTTTCTCTTTCAAAAATAAATGAAGATTAAAAATATTTTTTAAAAAATAATTACTCTAAAAACAGTACTTAACTAAAATATGTCAAAAAATATCTTCAATGTTGATTTATTTGGCGTTCTTGAAAAATAATTTAAAATTATAACTAGTCCACGTAAAGAAAGTGTTTGGGAGTTGCATATCTATCCATTAAAACAAATGTGTTATTCGTGCTATTCAAATTATACATATCCTATCTAATTTTCCTTTGTGATTAATTTATGAAAACAAAGACATGTAATAAAATTTCCAAATGTTAAAAAAAAGAGTGTTTGGGGTCACTATACTGGCATCAATCTTACGCATAGGACTACTTAGGCATCTTCTGAGGACAAGATTTAAAAAAAATTACTATCATTAAAAAATTCCTTAAAAGTAAAATGAATAGTTCTCTAAAGCCCAGCTGTCTGGAATATACTGGAATATCACTAAAATCATACTTACACACTTTTTCTTTCTGATTACAAAATGGATTTTTAGAGATCATAATTTTGTAGCCCAGGTGTGCCCAACATTCTACACGGTTCAATTATATCTTAAAAATCCATTTGCATGAGTAAAATTGTGTTATCACTGAATTACTTTGAAGTTTTTAGTATTACAATAAAATATAGCATTAAATGATTAAAGACAACGATTTCTTTCATTAAATGGTTGTTTTCTGTACCACAAAATTCATATTCTTTCAATCAGAGAGTAACATACTCTGCAACAGAGAAGACTGAACCTCCCCACTCACTAGAGCATGATTATAGCCTTATAAAGTCAGTCCCAAGAGCACCCCTTATAGGATTTTGTTTACATAAAAGACCAAAAGAGGAAAATAGCTTCCGCTGTTACAAGTCAGGAGCGGTTTTCCTGGGAGATAGTGACTGAAAGGGTGCATTCAGAGACTTCTAAGGTGCAGGTCATGTTCTATTGCATGATCTGAGTAGTATGTTCAGCTTGTAAAACTCCTGCATAATATACTTTGACATGTGTACTTTTCTGCATCGATAATAACATTTTAAATTTATGAATAATCGTATCTTTTCAAAATTCCTTTTTGGTATTTTTAAGGGGTAGCAGTTTTTTTTAATTTCAAAATTATCCAACACTTGGAGGAATAATTATGTGTTTTTGTTCAAGTACGTATGTGTGTATGTGTGGTATGTGTTCACCAAAGGATAGGATATAAACACTTTTATTCAGCAAATTCTAATTGCAACCTTTAAAGCTGCTGAGAGAGTAGGATGCAACTATAGATTTAGTGTTATGTTTTTGAAAATTTGGATTGCTTTCCTAAATCTTTCTTTTCCACAAACAGATTTGATTCAAGATAGAGGACTACACAAGTGAGAACTTTCTGTCTGATGAAATGGCTGGTTCATCATGCAGAACGTCCCGATAATCAGAATTATAAATCACTGAAAGATAGCTTGGCTTTAAGTCATTGAAACTTTACTTCAAAATGCACCCTTTAGTCAAGATAATGAAATCCACTGCAATGATAGGCTTTTTATGAAAATACACGTAAAGCCACTCTTTCCTGACATTTACTATGGTAATCAGACACAGAACTGAAATATATTTCTGGCATCTGAGGCTGCTCTACCCTGACTGAAGAAAGTAGCTTTTCCAAAATACCCACTTTATGGCTATTTGTCAACAACTGTTTTCCCTTTCTGTGAGGGTAGGTGGGGAGACTTGTAGTAAATAAATAAAATTAGCATTACCATAAACATTAAATATTTTACCCTAAGTGGATGGGAAAATGTATGACACTAAACAGTTGTTTAGCAAGAACACAGAAAGGAATGATTTGGGGGGAGAGTTTGTTAAAAGAATATTCAGTCTTAGACTTGAAGGACAAAAATCAAACTATTTTTCCCAGAGAGAATCATTCAGTGGATCTGGATATTCAGTCATATTTTGTTTCTCATTTGCATTTTCAAGATGTTTATACTTCAAGGGAGTTTGCCTTGAATAAGAACTTTGAGAATTAGGTAGAACTACAGGTAAGTTTCATAAAACACTGGAGTATCTATGAGTAGCTAGATTTTGTTCATTCATTCTCTGGTAATCTGGTCCTCAAATTATATTTTTGCTTCAAAATTTATTGAGGGTTGTAGGCTGAATAATAATTTCCCAAAGATCTTTACATCTTTATCCCAGGAACTTGTGAATATGTTTTCTTATGTGGAAAAAACGACTTTTCAGATATAATTAAATTAATAAATCTTAAAATGGAGATTAACCTGGAATTTCATGGCAGACATAACGTAATCACGAGGGTTCTCATAAAAAGGAGGCAGTTGTCAGGGTCAGATAGAGAAGATTTAAGGATAGAAGCAGAGTAAGAAAGACAAGAAGATGCTACAGTGGCTGGCTTTCAAGATAGAGGTGAGAGGGAATAGTGGAAGGCATGAAGCAAGGAACTCAGTTGGAATCCTATATCTGGGTTAGGGAAGCAAACATATTCTCACCTACAGTCTCCGGAAGAAACCAGCCCTGTGGACACCCTGACTTTAACTCACTAAAACTGATTTCAGACTTGTGGCTTTCAGAACTGTAGGAAAATACATTTGCTTTGTTTAAGTGAATAAATTTGTGGTAATTTGTTACAGTAGTGATAGGAAGCAAATATACCTGGCAACCATTAACCAATAATTGGCTACCAAGACAATGCAGCTGTTTCACCCTTTCATTTATTATATAACTCTATTTTACATGATTCACTCTTTATGTCTTCTTTATTTCAAAGCCAGTTTCTTCAACTAGACTTCTAACTGGTTCCTGCAGTGACCTAGCTTTGGTTCTTTAGTCTCCAGATATGGGAGATACTTGTGATATCTGCATTACATTTTCTTTTTTTTTTAACATTTATTTATTTTTGAGACAGAGAGAGAGAGAGCATGAACAGGGGAGGGTCAGAGAAAGAGGGAGACACAGAATCTGAAACAGGCTCCAGGCTCTGAGCTGTCAGCACAGAGCCCAATGCGGGGCTCCAACCCACGGAATGCGAGATCATGACCTGAGCAGAAGTGGACGTTTAACCGACTGAGCCACCCAGGCGCCCCTGCATTACGTTTTCTTAGCATGGAAGTGATGTCACCTAGAAGTACTAAAGTTCTGTGTGGCCTCAGACTTATTTTGCATTCAGACTCTCCACTGGAGTGACTCTTCTTACCTTCCTGCACTTTTTGTGGCGCCTTTTCTGATATCTGGAGTAAATCCACTGCACACTTAAAGTCCACTAAACATAGCACCCTTACAGAAGATAGTAACCTTTGTGGCAACCCTCAAATAGGGTTCAGGAGCCCGAACATAAATACCCCAGCTGATAATATTTCGGGGGGATACCTGTGAATTTCATTCTCAAATTTTCTGAGATCTGGAAAGAAAGAATTCCCTCAGCATGTAATGAACTTTATAAGGCCTCCTTGTTTTGTCTTTAAATCCTGTCCTCAATTTTGCTATGTACATATTCTGCTTCCTGAGATCACTTTTCAATCAGCTACCTGCAGTAAGATCTTGCCTCAAGCTCTGCTTGCAGGGAAACCTAAAGTAATGCATCAGGATAATGTCAACAGTCTTGAACACAGCAGTCAATCAAATCTTTCCTGGATGATTTACATGTGAAAAACAACTGATTAATGAGAAGGATTTAAAATACATTTAAAGAATTGTCTTGATTTTGTTTGGCGCTTTTAATTATGTTTCATAATGATGATTTTTTTTCCTTCTCCATATATGTATTTAACACTAACCAGACATATAATTAGCATGTTGTTAAAACTTCTGGAATATGAACACAATGAAAAATATTTCTAAAATTTAGTTATGAAGTGGTCACTCTGGTTTTATGATTTATTTATTTTTAGGTGTTACATTAATTTTATTTTTTAAATGTTTTATAAGTGAATAGTCTATTTTTTTTTATTTTTTAAGTTTATTCATTTTGAGAGAGAGAGCAACTGTGGTAGGGGGAGAGAGAATGGGAAGAGAGAGAATACCAAGCTGGCACCGCACTGTCAGTGCAGAGCCGGATGTGGAGCTGGAATCCACCAACAAACCGCGAGATCATGACCTGAGATGAAATCAAGAGTCGGAGGCTTAATTGATTGAGCCACCCAGATGCCCCTGAATAATCTAATTTTCCCTGACCATGGCATTTCTTAAAAGGCCAGATTATATTAAACATGTTTTTTAATTTAAAAAAGGTGTACAGGGGTGCCTGGGTGGCGCAGTCGGTTAAGCGTCCGACTTCAGCCAGGTCACGATCTCGAGGTCCGTGAGTTCGAGCCCCGCATCGGGCTCTGGGCTGATGGCTCAGAGCCTGGAGCCTGTTTCCGATTCTGTGTCTCCCTCTCTCTCTGCCCCTCCCCCGTTCATGCTCTGTCTCTCTCTGTCCCAAAGATAAATAAACGTTGAAAAAAAATTAAAAAAATAAAATAAAAAATAAAAAAGGTGTACAGGGGCGTCTGAGTGACTCAATGGGTGGGGCGTCCGACTTCTTTCGGCTCAGGTAATGATCTCACCGTTGGTGAGTTCAAGTCCTGCATCAGGCTCTGTGATTACAGCTCAGAGCCTTAGAGCCTGCTTCAGATTCTGTGTTGCCATCTCTCTGCCCCTCCCCCACCCACGCTTTGTCTCCCTCTGTCTCTCAAAAATGAATAAACGTTAAAAAATATTTTTCAAATGTGTACAGAACATAAAAAGACCAATTCTGATCTTAGAGATAATGTGTGCTTTTCATATTCTGTAAAGGCAGTGCTAAATGGCCACTTTTTTTTAAATATGAAATTTATAGTCAAATTGGTTTCCATACAACACCCAGTGCTCATCCAAACAGGTGCCCTCCTCAATACCCATCACCCATCCTCTCCTCCCTCCCACCCCCAATAAACCCTCAGTTTGTTCTCAGTTTTTAAGAGTCTCTTATGTTTTGGCTCCCTCCCTCTCTAATCTTTTTTTTTTTTTTTTTCTTTTTGCTTTCCCTCCCCCATGGTCTTTTGTTAAGTTTCTCAGGATCCACATAAGAGTGAAAACATATGGTTTCTGTCTTTCTCTGTATGACTTATTTCACTTAGCATAACACTCTCCAGTTCCATCCATGTTGCTACAAAAGGCCATATTTCTTTCTCTTCATTCTTTCTCATTGCCAAGTAGTATTCCATTGTGTATATAAACCAGAATTTCTTTATCTATTCATCAGTTGATGGACATTTAGGCTCTTTCCATAATTTGGCTATTGTTGAAAGTGCTGCTATAAACATTGGGGTACAAATGCCCCTATGCATCAGCACTCCTGTATCCCTTGGGTCAATTCCTAGCAGTGCTATTGCTGGGTCATAGGATAGATCTATTTTTAATTTTTTGAGGAACCTCCACACTGTTTTCCAGAGTGGCTGCACCAGTTTGCATTCCCACCAACAGTGCAAGAGGGTTCCCATTTCTCCACATCCTGTCCAGCATCTATAGTCTCCTGATTTGTTCATTTTGGCCACTCTGACTGACGTGAGGTGGTATCTAAGTGTGGTTTTGATTTGTATTTCCCTGATGAAGAGTGACATTGAGCATCTTTGCATGTGCCTCTTGGCCATCTGGATGTCTTCTTTAGAGAAGTGTCTATTCATGTTTTCTGCCCATTTCTTCACTGGATTATTTGTTTTCCAGGTGTGGAGTTTGATGAGTTCTTTATAGATTTTGAATACTAGCCCTTTGTCTGATATGTCATTTGCAAATATCTTTTCCCATTCCATCGGTTGCTTTTTAGTTTTGTTGATTGTTTCCTTTGCTGTGCAGAAGCTTTTTATCTTCATGAGGTCCCAAGAGTTCATTTTTGCTTTTAATCCCTTGCCTTTGGGGATGGGTCAAGTAAGAGATTGCTGTGGCTGAGGTCAGAGAGGTTTTTTTCCTGCTTTTTCCTCTAGGGTTTTGATGGTTTCCTGTCTCACATTCAGGTCCTTTATCCATTTTGAGTTTATTTTTGTGAATGGTGTGAGAAAGTGGTCTAGTTTCATTCTTCTGCATGTTGCTGTCCAGTTCTCCCAGCACCATTTGTTAAAGAGACTGTCTTTTTTCCATTGGATATTCTTTCCTGCTTTGTCAAAGATTAGTTGGCCTAAATGGCCACTCTTTATAGTAACCCTTATTAAGTTCAAAAATTACTTTTTCTTTTAAAAATAAATATAATGTTTGACAATTATGTGCAATCTTTAGTGCTCTTAAAAAAATAACACAGGAAAATGCAACAGACTATGAACATATATATGTGTGTATATCTGTATATTCACAGTGTGTATATGTGTGTATATGCATGATACATATATGCATGGTATATTCATTTTATGTATATATATATATAAATGGTACTACATAGAGTACCTAATGTATGTACTGTACATAAACATAATTTCCATATATTTTTTCAGAACATAAATAGTTTGTATCATTTTGTTGGACAGTTAAGATTACAAAAAGAAATATAAATATATTTCTGGAACTTTTAGTCATAGAACTCTACTTTACGCTTAAACACACATGTGATAAATTGGTCAATTAACACTAAGAATTGTGATCAGGTGAAAATATAATACCTATGTTTGTTTCTAGATATAGTTCACAATAATACTTTTTCATTTATTTTCTTCAAGTTTTAATGGTAGTATGGTTGGGAACAAAATATTTTGGCCACATTTTACTGTAAAAAAATTATGAAGGCAGTCTGATTTTTAAGTACTTTATATAACTGAATAACTTGTATGTTTTCTAGATTAATAGAATCAAGTGTCTAAATACAGACACAGATTTTTATCATTGAATTCTGATAATACTATCATGGTTTAACAGGAGATTAACAATTACCCATAGAAAGTTTTTGTTCTCCCTTGGATGGGCTGTCTTTTTAATTAGTACATATAAGGTGTTCATATATTTTGAATTTAAGAAATGTGTATCTTCTGTTACAAACTTTCTTTCTTCCCATTCATTATCATCTCTTCACCTGAAATACATGTATGCATTTGTGCATTTAATAATTTGTTTGTTCATGTTTGTTGTTTGAAATGATGCCAATTCATGTCTGCTTATAGTCTGTTTTTATCTAATCATTTCTTTTCTATCGTCTGTTTAAATCTGTTATGTCAGCATCTCTTCTTTGATAACCTATAAGTTACCAAACTAAGTATTTACTTATAAATTTAATTTGTTTTACGGAATACATTTTGTTTCATTCTCCATCTGCATTTTGCTTCTTTGTTCATTTTATTAGTACAACTGAGTATGCCCCTCAATTGAGTCTTTTTTTTAATGAATCTTTTATTAGGTGTCATTCCTCTGTGAATATATAACATTTATCCTGAGCCATGCATTTGTAAAAGTATAGAAAAGACCAGCCCATGGAAGGAACTAAAGGTGTAAATCCTTTAGTTTGCTAGGTTAAGAATGAGCATCATCCCACAGATACTCTATTTTGTGAATATACCTCCTTCCTATCCAGCAAGATACTTTTGTGAGTCAGAATGAAGGCCAGGATGTTGGAACTTTAGTATGATTTTCTAATACTAACTACAATTTTCTCTCACCAAGAAATTTAGCTGGCAAGCTGAAAACATGTACTGCTTTTTCCCAGTATGTCACAGAGACAGACAGGTGCTTTTATTTTTATTATTATTATTTTTTTTTTTGTAGTACTTATTTTATTTTTGAGAGAGAGAGAGAGAGAGAGTCCATGCATGCAAGCAGGGGAGGGGCAGAGAGAGAAAGAGAGAGGGATAAAGGATCTGAAGTGGGCTCTGTGCTGACACACACAAGAGCTGGACACAGGGCTGGAATTCAGGAACTTCAAACCACAAGAACATGACCTGAGCTGAAGACATTTAACCGAATGAGCCACCAGGCACCCCCAGATAGATACTTTTAAATGAATTTCTGTTTGTTTCTTTGCTTGGTTGGTGATTGGTGGTTGGTTACTTGGTTGATTTGGTTTGGTTTTCTTGTTTCTTCATTGTATCCGGCCTCATTTGCAATTTCATGTTTCATTTGAGGATTCCACTTGACTACTGAGCTTTGATTTAACAGACCTACAAGTATTTCTGACTTCCTATTGTATTCTGCTTTGCTGTTCATTTCACAAATAGCATTTCTCAGAATTAGTTTAGAGGTATAGATGACTTTTGGTTTCATAAGATGTTCCTTTTTGTTATTGTTTTCCCTCTCTGTTGATTTGTTTTCAGAGATAAAAATTGTGAAGATATATCTTTAGTTCAATATGATCATCACCTTTATTACCTAGTTCCTATTTATCCTAAAACTCTATCTGATTATGCATAAATCTCCTTTTGTATGCATGTAATTCATTCATAAGAGGTAATTGAAAAGGACACAAATGGTTAGTGCATAGAATATTAACAAGTGTTACCAACCTCTTTTGTGTTCATAGATGGATACATTTCCCTTTCTGCAAACTGATAACAATGCTGATTACCATAGTTTGTACTATCTATTAATTAATGACTGTAGAGTTTGTAATGAATACTACGCATTTTAATTTAATAGCAGATCTTCCATTTAAATTTTTTTCCATGACAATCTCTCCAAGATATAAAATTCTTAAAGGAGACAAAAGTTAAGTTTGTTGGTGAAAAACTGTACTACTGAGATTTTATTATTAAACTCAATATTAACTATTATAAAGAATTTGTGATTACTTGGCATAGCAAATAATATACTTGTGCTCATGTGAGTCTATAAACTTCCCATTATACTATATTTATTGACTGTTCTTTCCCATCATAGTCAATAACATTTCAGGGATGCTCATTTATTTTTATTAAGTACCTATATTCAAAATGTTACACAACATAAAAGATGCTCCGTATTATTTCATATAATTTCTATTAAGTACTAAGTTACTACTAATGCTTTTCCATAATGCTCTAGACACCACAAGAAACAGTAATTTATTATGGCACAAAACTTGCTAACTGGTAAATTACTATGGTAACAAGTGAAATATTTCACTTATACTGTGGGATTTTAAAATGCAGGAAAAACTTTTAATAACCTATAGTCATCGGGGCACCTGGGTGGCGCAGTCGGTTAAGCGTCCGACTTCAGCCAGGTCACGATCTCGCGGTCCATGAGTTCGAGCCCCGCGTCAGGCTCTGGGCTGATGGCTCAGAGCCTGGAGCCTGTTTCCGATTCTGTGTCTCCCTCTCTCTCGGCCCCTCCCCCATTCATGCTCTGTCTGTCTCTGTCCCAAAAATAAATAAACGTTGAAAAAAAATTAAAAAAAAAATAACCTACAGTCATCAAAAATGAACTCTAAATAATAAATATCTCAGATTTAATTATATACCAGTAAAATAGGTGAAAAAGCTATTTTTATTTTAATTCAGGAAAATAACATTAACATCCATTCCCTTTCAACATAGAACTATAAGGGTTCAAAAGGAACAAAACCATCAATGACCATCTCAAAATGCATATAACCTTTGATCTTTTATCAGAATGATACCTGGAAAATTCTACACAATTTTTTAATTGAGGTAATCGCATAGGTAATTCCTAAACTAATAGACTTCAATTTAAGAGATATTTGTTAAGTGCAAGATGGTAAATGAAAAAATTGTTAGCAAACAGTGGACAATAATATCTTGCACAATTTTTCCATAGCTGTGTGTCTATTATCCCATTGTTGTTTTTGCTGTACACGCTTCCATACATGTTGTGCCTAAATGATACCAAAGTGCCACCTCAGGGTTTATGACTTTTCTGTTCTTGTTTTCCTAAATACTGTACCTTCAAATAGATTGACAGATGATATGTATATGACAGACAGATAGAAGTAGATATACATATTTAGATTTACCTGACTTCAATTTCCCTAAATGTATTAATCCTAAATATAAATACATTAAAAATGTATTAATGAATTAATACGCTTACTTCTTTATAATGAGTAATCTGCACACTATTGGACGATGAAAATACTTATGAATGAATGAGGACTTATTTTTTTATAAATTTTGATGCATGTTATACTTTGAGTTAATTACCAAATGCCCTAAACTTTCTTTAGTTAATTAAAGACAAATAAGAAGTTAGGCATCAATTGCTTATCAATGGTTCTGTGAGAAACTAAAACAAATACTAGTATATGGAGACAGGTAAACACGAATTCAAATTACAGCATTCACATCCATTGGACATGTGAAATTGCAAAAGGAGGTGCGCCAGGGTGGCCCAGGTGGTTGAGTGTTTGACTCTTGATTTTGGCTTAGGTCATTATCCTAGGGTTGTGGGACTGAACCCTGCATTGGGCTCTTCACCGAGCATGTAGCCTGCTTAAGATTCTCCCGCTATTCCTCTGCCCCTCTCCCCTGCTCATGTGCACACTATCTCTATCTCTCTCTCTCAAATTAAA
Organism: Herpailurus yagouaroundi; assembly: GCF_014898765.1. Taxonomy (NCBI): domain Eukaryota; kingdom Metazoa; phylum Chordata; class Mammalia; order Carnivora; family Felidae; genus Herpailurus; species Herpailurus yagouaroundi. The sequence goes on from NW_024412405.1 coordinate 23,679,222, forward strand.
TAAATAAATAAATAAATAAATATTGCAAAAGGGATTATTTATCAGTGATTTATACAGTATAAATTGGAGAGCATATACACAAAAAATTCTGAGAATGGAATGGATGGTACTTCTAGAAACTGGCACAATATTTAGGATTCTAAAATCCTAAATTATAGCTTCATGTTATTATAGTTTCAATTTATTATAGTTTCCATTTCCAAACCCTCCTTCACATTTAAATATTTTCATTAACAGTATTATATATACACAAAAATATTTCAGCACATTCAACTGAAATGGAACTTACTTAGGTTTACTGGAAGATTAAGCAATATCTTTATTTTCGCTTAGATACCAAACATATCGTGAAATGAGATTTTGACTACTTTTGGAAGTTGAAAAGTTGGAGATAACTGTCACAAGTTCATTTCAACATTCTCTTCCTCTAGTATTCCTTTCAATAATAAGCACTTATTACATCAATACATTACAATGAAATTAGGAAGATTTCACCTACTAGTTCTAACTCCACTAACAGAAATTTTACGTTGTTTAGAGAAAGGCTAGTGCCTCCCTCCCTTTTCCCCGTTTTCCATATATAGCTCCTTCCATCCTTCCTACTTCCCTTCCTTAAACATTGATTAATTTTCTATCATTTGACAAGCAGTCTTCTATGAAGTGAGGACACAGTGGTGAGCAAAACAGATTCCTGTTCACAGTGTATTTGCAGTCCAATTGTGGAAGCACACAATACGCTAAACTAAAACAAATATTGTCCAGAAAATAAGTACCACAAAAAATAAAATAATTTAATTAAATAGAGAATGACTTACAAAACTTAGTGTGGCAAGAAAGACTTTTCATAATGTGGTTATTTATGAAAGCACTCCTTAATTACGTAAATGGGCATCATGGATAGATGTGGGTAAACTAATTTGAGATGAGTAGTATGAATGCCCTGAAACAGAAATGCACTTAGAATGTTTAGAGGATAAAAAGGGGTAGGGGTGGGGGTACGGTGACTGTAGTGTGGTGAACACGAAAAAGAGAAGTAGGGAAGGATTTGGACGAAGAGGCAGTGACACTTTTACTCCACTAGATGGGTGCCTCTGAGGGATTAAACTGGGGAGGAGAAGTATCACAATCAAATCTCAAACACTGTACTCTTGCTTTACCTGGAGGCTGGACTCTAGTAGGGACAGAGTGGACACAGTCATTGGGATCTCAGAGCTATTGCAATATTTGGGAGAAGGGAGTTGTTGGTTTGGATTAATGTGGTAATAGTTGAGTGGAAATAGTTGGTAAGATTGGAAACAGGTTTTGTTAGCAGACACATGATAATAGATTGAATGTGGCCAGAGAGAAAGAGACAAAACAATGATTAGTTCTAGAAGGTTCATTTGCTCAATATACTGACTGTGGTAACATATCCTCACACAGATAGGATTAGGTAACATGTCCTCCCTAGCTGGTGTTGGGTAGAGGAGGGAGGAAATTAGAATTTATTTATGAATTAAGAGAATTAAATTCTGAACCCTGGGACATCCAGTGTTTAGAATGTTAAAGGCCAAAAGCAGAGTTAAGTAAAGAAAAAGCCCGTAAGAAGATGATCTGAAACTTGTTTTCAAAAAGAAAATAATAATAATATTTCCTAATGATATTGAGATACCAATTGTAAAAAAGCAAAATCAGCCACTGAATTTGGTGAAGTAAAGACTGTTGTTTACCTTGACAGAGAATTTAAAAAATTTTTTTTTCAACATTTATTTATTTTTGGGACAGAGAGAGACAGAGCATGAACGGGGGAGAGGCAGAGAGAGAGGGAGACACAGAATCGGAAACAGGCTCCAGGCTCTGAGCCATCAGCCCAGAGCCCGACGCGGGGCTCGAACTCACGGACCGCGAGATCGTGACCTGGCTGAAGTCGGACGCTCAACCGACTGCGCCACCCAGGCGCCCCTTGACAGAGAATTTTAAATGAAATGATAATGAAAGCCTGGTAGGAGTCATTATGAACAAGTATGAGATTTAGAAAAGGGATTCCTAATCAAAACTAGCCTCTAAGATTATTTTTAACTGTCAGAGAAATAAGCTTTTAAACCAAGAAGGAATGTTAGATTATAGAGTATTTATCTCATTTTTAATTTTTATTTTACTTTACAATGTATCTGTAAAACTTTTAAAATGACAAGAAAAGAGAAGATTCTTGGTAGAGGAGAGAAGATGAGAGAAACAAGGAATAAATACAAGAATAACTACAAGAATGCCTGCAGCCTTCATGTGTTGGTCATGGTAATTAACACCTGCTGCTGTAAGAGTCACCTTCCAAAATCTCAGTAGATTAATATGATTTTCCTCCCTCAGGCAATGACACACTTTCTGCTCCAAACAATTACCTAAGGACTCATTTAATAAAGGCTATGCAATCTTGCAACTATATCATCTAGATAACATGGCTCCTAAAATCACTATGGTAGAGAGAAAATCCAGACATAGCAAAAGGACTAAACCTAGAGCAGAATAATTCTAGCTCTTGTAAGAGCAGAGAAGGCAGAGTGCATTGGAAGCAGGTACACATAATATGGTAATATGTATAGGTTAGCAAGTTAACATCTGATTGCTTTTATAATATCTGTAAAATGACAGCAGTGGGGCATGTAATTTTAGAGGAAAGGAGAGCATATGAAACTAACTTACTAGAGGGTAGGAAAATAAGTCAATTAGTGAAATGACTAAGAATCCTGGGTACTAGTTGAAATATATGGTAAAAAATATGTATGAGACATTTGATAAGCTGTGTTAATCCAACCACATGGGGGTTGTATCATTGTATCATTAAGTATGGTGGAGAAAGAATGACAAATGCATTTAGAATATGAGAAAATAAATTTAGCAATAGAACTTAGAATTCAAGTTGAACATGTGTGGATACAGAAATATGTGAAAATGAAGCTTAGTGAAAAAACTATTGAGGTCACTAAGAGGACACACGTTTTAAATAATTGTATTAGGAGAAATACTTGTTGAATTGGAAATTATGTATGTGGAAATAATTTATGTGTAACTATGTGGAAATAGGTGGTTTTGGACAGAACTGGAAATTTTGAAATCATGATTACAGAGGTACAGTTTTTAGAAAAACCTGATTTAAGGCACAGCCACAAAATTGGGTGGCTAAATTCAAGTGGAGAGGTATGTTTGTAGAATTTGAGATGATCAAGGAACTTAAAGGCTAAAGTGTTGTATGGATGATCTGTAAAAAAGGTGATGTTGCCAAGATTTCACTGTCATTACTAGACATATTGAGCCAGGTAATAACATATTCAGGGAATGGGGAAGGCAACCAAGCAGTACTGGTTGAAGTTGTGTGTTTGAAAAGGACTGTTTTTGTTTGCTTTGCTTTGTTATGAGGGAAAAGGCAAAAGAGAAAAGGAAATATCTATAATTATAGAAGAACAAAGAAAACACTACATTTTCTACAGTCTCCATGATACATGGGTATGGAAAGAAATAAAACTGTCTCTAAGAAACTTCAAGAGAAATATGGACCTGGGGTTCCTTGGTGGCTCAGTTGGTTGCGCATCCGACTCTTGATTTCGGCTCAGGTCAGGATCATGTGGATCTTGAGATTGGGCTCTAATTTGGGCTCTGCACTGACAGCGTGGAGCCAGCTTGGAATTGTCTCTCTACTCTGTCTCTGCCCTTCCCCTGCTCTATCTCTCTTTCTCTCAAAATAAATAAACAAACATTAAAAGAGAGAGAAAGAGAGGGAGGAGCCAAGATGGAAGAACAGCATGGAAGCTTTCTGTGTGTCTCCTGTCCATGATATACAGCCAGAACAACACTAAACCACCCTACACACCTAGAAAACGGATTGGAGGATTAACATGACAATCTGCACAACTTGAACCACAGAATTCAGCAGGTAGGCGGTGCAGAGAGGTGAATTTAGGGAGCGAGAATCCGTGGAGGGTAGAGAGCCGCCTTTGCGGGCAGAGAGAGGACAGAGACTGGGGAGGCAGTGAGAATATGGGAAAAGCATGCCTCTCCAAAGGCAGCTGGAGAGAAAGTGAAAAACTGAAAACAGCCGCAGCAACTGAACTAAAAAGGGAGAAAGGGGAAAGGAGACAGGAGAGGGTTTAAATTCCTTAAGACTGTAAACAAGGGGAGCGCAAAGGCTGCAACTTCACAGCTCAATACCTGGCAGTGGTCTGGTGGGAAGGGCGAATCCCCAGGAACAGAGTGGGGTCTGGGAGGTTCTCAGGCCACATGGGGAAAAGCGGTTCCATTCCTGGAAGGACATTTGGTAGAGACTGTTGAAGCCACCTGGTCCCAGCAGACCCCAGAAGGCGGCCACATTCGCTGGTGCTGGGGCAAGGTCATTAAGGGGTGAAGCCTGGCGCCAGATATGTGTTGTGTTTTTCCAAAATGTCTCGCAAACATTTTCTGGGATGGGCTGGCCCCTGGCCGCAATCTCGGGGCACTGGCAACAACAGGGTTGTTGTTCCTGCAGGTGTTCCTGCAGGTGTTCCTGGGTGCAGCCAATATTTGGCCATTGCTCATTCAGCCATTGCTCAGTGAGACTCTTCTGCAGAGGGGCATAACGGGAAACGCCACAGTCCTTTGAAAGTAAGGAGCCGGTGAATACAGCTGCATATGAGACAAAACTGGGGAGAGGTACTGCCTGGGGCCTGGTCATGGAGAGTGAAGAAGCAGGGAGTGGACGAGAGCTGAGGACCGAAGACAGGTGCATGATTGCTGATTCGGGAAAACAGACTGGGTAGCTGGGTGGCGCCATTTTCACCGCTCCCGCGCGTGCACATATGCACCCTACAAGTGCCACAACGATCCACCCCAGTAGGCTAGCAGCGCCATCTAGCGGATATTGGAGCTGTTACACTGAGCCCCGCCCAACTGGTCCCACTTTGCTCTTTAAGAACACAAGTCTCACCGCCGGTTTAATTTATGGACTATATAGAGCCACATAGACTGACTTCTAGGGAAAAACGAAGTAATTTCAGTCCTACTTCAATCTGTTAGCAGGTTCATCTACTCAATTTACTTTCTTTTTTCTTTTTCCTTTTTCTCTTTTATGATTCCTTTTTCTTAAATACAGAAAGAAAAAATTCATTTTTATTTTCAATTTTTATTAAAAATATTTCTGGGGCGCCTGGGTGGCGCAGTCGGTTAAGCGTCCGACTTCAGCCAGGTCACGGTCTCGCGGTCTGGGAGTTCGAGCCCCGCGTCAGGCTCTGGGCTGATGGCTCGGAGCCTGGAGCCTGCTTCCAATTCTGTGTCTCCCTCTCTCTCTGCCCTTCCCCCGTTCATGCTCTGTCTCTCTCTGTCCCCCAAAAAATAAACATTGAAAAAAAATTTAAAAAAAAAATAATAAAAAAATATTGCTTTAATTTTTATTACTATATTTTTTAATTTGTATGAATTTTTTCGAATTCTTCTTTACTTCCATCATTTTATTTTATTCTACTTCAGTGTACTCACCTTTTCAAATATTCAAACAATTTCCTTTTTTTCTTTCTTTTTCTTTTTTTCTTTTTTGTTTCTTTTTCTTGAATGTACAAAGAGAAAAACTTCATTTTTACTCTCAATTTCTATTAAAAATACTTTTATTTAATTTTTATTACTATATTTTTGCTTTTATGTAAATTTTTTCAAATTTTATTTTACTTCCATCGTTTTATTTTAGTCTACTACAGTGTATTCACTTTTTCATATTCTCAATTTATTTTCCTTTTTTCTTCTTTTTTTCTTTTCTTTTTTCTCTTTTAGTTTTCTTTTTTCTTATATACAGAAAACAAAAAAGTTCATATTTAGTTTAATTTTTATTAAAAATATTTTTTTATTTTTTTTCCACTATATTCTTTACTTTTGTGTATATTTTTTCAAATTCTATTTTACCCCCGTCATCACATTTTATTCTACATCAGTATATTCATTTTTTCAAATTCTCCATTTCCTTTTTTTTCTTCCCTCCCCCTTTTTTTTCTCTGATCTGTCAAACCACTTTCAACACCCAGACCAAAACACACCTAGGATCTAGCATCATCTATTCGATTTTTCTGTGTGTGTGTTTTTAATATTTAATTCTAATATTTTTTATTTTAATTTTTTTAATTTCAATTTTTCTACCTCATTAATTCCTTTTCTCCCTTCAAAATGACAACACGAAGAATTCACTCCTAAAGAATGAGCACGAAGAAATGATAGCCACGGATTTAACCAACACAGATACAAGCAAGATGTCTGAACCAGAATTTAGAATCACGATAATAAGAATACTAGCTAGAGTTAAAAATAGATTAGAAACCTTTTCTGCAGAGATAAAAGAAGTAAAAAACAGAAGGAAATTAAAAATGCTATAACTGAGCTGAAATCACGGATGGCTGCAATGGTGGCAAGGATGGATGAGGCAGAACAGGGAATCAGCGATAGAGAGGACAAACTTATAGAGAATAAAGAAGCAGAAAAAAAGAGGGAGATGAAGGCAAAAGAGCACAATTTAAGAATTAGAGAAATCAGTGACTAATTAAAAAGGGACAACATCAGAATCATAGGGGTCCCAGAAGAGGAAGAGAGAGAAATAGTGGCAGAAAAGTTATGTGAGCAAATCACAGTGGAAAACGTTCCTAACCTGGGGAAAGACACAGACATCAAAATCCAGGAAGCACAGAAGACCCCCATTAGATTCAACAAAAATCGACCATCAACAAGGCATATCATAGTCAAATTCACAAAATACTCAGGCAAGGAACGAATCATGAAGGCAGCAAGGGAAAAAAAGTACATAACATACAAGATAAGACAGATCAGGTTTGCAGCAGATCTATCCAAAGAAACGTGGCAGGCCAGAAAGGAGTGGAGGGATATATTCAGTGTCCTGAATCAGAAAAATATGCAGCCAAGAATTCTTTATCCAGCAAGGGTGTCATTCAAAATAGAAGGAGAGATAAAAAGTTTCTCAGACAAACAAAAATTAAAGGAGTTTGTGACCACTAAACCATCCCTGCAAGAAATTTTAAGGGGCACTTTCTGAGGGGTGAAAACATGAAAAAAATATAAAATATAAATACATATAAATAAATAAATACCAAAAGCAACAAAAGATTAGAAAGGACCAGAGAACAGCACCAGAAGCTCCAACTCTACAATCATCATAATGGCAAAAATTCATATCTTTCAGTACTCACTCTAAACGTCAATGGACTCAATGCTCCAATCAAAAGACACAGGGTAACAGAATGGATAAGAAAACAAGATCCATCTATATGCTGTTTACAAGAGACACACTTTAGATCTAAAGATACCTTCAGATTGAAAATAAGGGGATGGAGAACCATCTATCATGCAAATGGTCAACAAAAGAAAGCTGGAGTAGCCATTCTTATATCAGAAAATAGACTGATATCTTATATACACTTTAAAATAAAGACTCTACCAAGAGATTCAGAAGGCATTATATCATAATCAAGGGGTCTACAGACCAAGAAGACCTAAAAATTGTGAAAATTTATGTGCCAAATGTGGCAGCACCCATATACATCAATTAATCACAAATATCAAGAAACTCATCAATAGTAATACCATAGCAGTAGGAGACTTCAACACACCACTCACAGCAATGGACAGATCATCTAATAAAAAAATCAGCAAGGAAACAATGGCTTTGAATGACTCACTGGACAGGATGGACTTAACAGATATACTCAGAACATTTCATCCTAAAGCAGCAGAATATACATTATTCTCCAGTACACATGGAACATTCTTCAGAATATACCACATACTGGGACACAAATCAGCCCTAAGTAAGTACAAAAAGATCAGGATCACACCATGCATATTTTCAGACCACACTGCTATGAAACTTGAAAGCAACCACAAGAAACAATTTGGAAAGGTAACAAATACTTGGAGACTTAAGAACATCCTACTAAAGAATGAATGGGCTAATCAAGCAGTTAAAGAGGAAAGTAAAAAGTATATGGAAGTCAATGAAAATGATAACATCACAACCCAAAACCTCTGGGATGTAGCAAAGGCGGTCCTAAGAGGATAGTGTATAGCAATCCAGACCTTCCTACAGAAGGAAGAAAGATCTCAGATACACAACCTAACCTTATGCTTATGGAGCTGGAAAAAGAACAGGAAATAAAACCCAAAACTAGCAGAAGACAGGAAATAATAAAGATTAGAGCAGATAACAATGCCATCAAAACCAAAAACACAGAACAGATCAATGAAACCAGAAGCTGGTTCTTTGAAAGAATTAACAAAATTGATAAATCACTAGCCAGTTTGATCCAAAAGAAAAAGGAAAGTACCCAAATAAATAAAATCAAGAATGAAAGAGGAGAGATCACAACCAACACAACAGAAATAAAAACAGTAACAAGAGAATATTATAAGCAATTATATGCCAGTAAAATGGGCAATATGGAAGAAATGGTCAAATTCCTAGTAATATATACACTACCAAAACTGAAACAGGAAGAAACAGAAAATTTGAACAGACCCATAACCAGTAATGAAATCGAATTAGTAATCAAAAACCTGCCAAAAAACAAGAGTCCAGGGCCAGATGGCTTTCCAGGGGAATTCTACCAAACATTTAAGGAAGAGTTAGCACCTATTCTCTTGAAGCTGTTTCAAAAACATAGAAATGGAAGGAAAACTTCCAAACTCTTTCCATGAAGCCAGCATTACCTTGATTCAAAAACCAGACAGAAACCCCAATAAAAAGGAGAACTATAGACCAATGTCCCTGATGAACATGGATGCAAAAATCCTCAACAAGATAGTAGCCACTGGATCCAACAATACATTAAAAAAATTATTCACCACAACCAAGTGGGATTTATACCTGGGATGCAGGGCTGGTTCAATAACCACAAAACAATTAACGTGATTCATCACATCAATAAAAGAAAGGACAAGAACCATAGGATACTCTCAATAGATGTAGAGAAAGCATTTGACAAAATACAGAAACTTTCTTGATAAAAACCCTCAAGAAAGTAGGGATAGAAGGAGCATACCTTGAGATCATAAAAGCCATATGAACGACCCAATGCTAATATCATCCTCAATGGGGAAAAACTGACAGCTTTACCCTGAAGGTCAGGAACAAGACAGGGATGTCCACTCTCGCCACTGTTATTCAACATAATATTAGAAGTCTTAGCCTCTGCAATCAGACAACACAAAGAAATAAAAGGCATCCAAATTGGCCAGGAGGAGGTCAAACTTTCACTCTTCGCAGATGACATGATACTCTACTTGGAAAACCCAAAAGATTCCACCAAAAAACTGCTAGAACTGATTCATGAATTCAGCAAAGTTGCAGGATATAAAATCAATGAACAGAAATCGGCTGCATTCCTACACACCAACAATGAAGCAACAGAAAGAGAAATCAAGGAATCAATCCCATTTACAGTTGCACCAAAAACCATAAAATACCTAGGAAGAAATCTAACGAAAAAGGTGAAAAATCTATACACTGAAAACTATAGAAAGCTTATGAAAGAAATTGAAGAAGACACAAAGAAATGGAAAAAGATTCCATGCTCCTGGATGGGAAGAACAAATATTGTTCACAGGTCGATACTACCCAAAGCAATCTACATATTCAACACAATCCCTATCAAAGTAACCCCAGCATTCTTCACAGAGCTAGAACAAATAATCCTAAAAGTTGTACGAACCAGAAAAGACGCTGAATAGCCAAAGCAGGAGGCATCACAATCCCAGACTTCAAACTATACTACAAAGCTGTAATCATCAAGACAGTATGGTACTGGCACAACAACAGACACTCAGATCAATGGAACAGAATAGAGAATCCAGAAATGGACTCACAAACGTATGGCCAACTAATCTTTGACAAAGCAGGAAAGAATATCCAATGGAATAAAAACAGTCTCTTCAGCAAGTGGTGCTGGGAAAACTGGACAGCAACATGCAGAAGAATGAACCTGGAATACTTTCTAACACCATACACAAAAATAAACTCAAAGTGGATGAAAGACCTCCATGTAAGACAGGAAGCCATCAAAATCCTCAAGGAGAAAGCAGGCAAAAAAACTCTTTGACCTTGGCCGCAGCAACTTCTTACTCAACATGTCTCTGGAGGCAAGGGAAACAAAAGCAAAAATGAACTATTCCGACCTCATCAAAATAAAAAGCTTCTGCACAGCCAAGGAAACAATCAGAAAAAATAAAAGGCAACTGACAGAATGGGAGAAGATATTTGCAAATGACATATCAGATATAGGGTTAGTGTCCAAAATCTACAAAGAACTTATCAAACTCAACACCCAAAAAAACCAAATAATCCAGTGAAGAAATGGGCAAAAGACATGAATAGACACTTCTCCAAGGAAGACATCCAGATGGCCAACCGACACATGAAAAAATGCTCCACATCACTCATCATTAGGGAAATCCAAATCAAAACCACAAGGAGATACCACCTTACACGTGTCAGAATGGCTAACATTAACAACTCAGGCAACAACAGATGTTGGCGAGGATGCGGAGAAAGAGGATCTCTTTTGCATTGTTGGTGGGAATGCAAGCTGGTGCAGCCACTCTGGAAAACAGTATGGAGGTTTCTCAAAAAACTAAAAATAGAACTACCCTATGACCCTGTAATTGCACTACTAGGCATTTATCCAAGGGATACAGGTGTGCTGTTTCAAAGGGACACATGCACCCCCATGTCTATAGCAGCACTGTCAACAGTAGCCAAAGTACAGAAAAAGCCCAAATGTCCATCAATAGATGAATGGATAAAGAAAATGTGGGGGCGCCTGGGTGGCGCAGTCGGTTAAGCATCCGACTTCAGCCAGGTCACGATCTCGCGGTCCGGGAGTTCGAGCCCCGCGTCAGGCTCTGGGCTGATGGCTCAGAGCCTGGAGCCTGTTTCTGATTCTGTGTCTCCCTCTCTCTCTGCCCCTCCCCCGTTCATGCTCTGTCTCTCTCTGTCCCAAAAATAAATAAACGTTGAAAAAAAAAATTTAAAAAAAAGAAAAAGTGGTATGTATATACAATGGAGTATTACTCACCAATCAAAAAGAATGAAATCTTGCTATTTGCAACTACATGGATGGAACTGGAGGGTATTATGCTAAGTGACATTAGTCACTCAGAGAAAGACAAAAATCATATGACTTCACTCATATGAGGACAAAACAGATGAACATAAGTGAAGGGATACAAAAATAATATAAAAACAGGGAGGGGGACAAAACAGAAGAGACTCATAAATATGGAGAACAAACTGAGTGTTGCTGGAGGGGTTGCGGGAGGGAGGATGGGCTAAATGGGCAAGGGGCATTAAGGAATCTACTCCCGAAATCATTGTTTCACTATATGCTAACTAATTTGGATGTAAATTTTAAAAAATAAAAAATAAAATTAAAAAAAAAAAGAGAGAGAGAGAAAGAAATATGGCCTTTTCAGAAATCCAGATTTCACCTAGGAAAAAAGAAAGAAGTGATAGAAGGAGAGTTTGATGATATGTAGACCTTTACTCTTTTCAGACCTTAAAATCCAGAGGAAAACAATAAAAACATGGTATCAAGTCCAGCTAATAGAAGATGATTTGGAAAGTTATACCTTTTCTTGACAGTTGAACTAAAAAGGAAGTTATCTGTGACAGGATTAATTTTAAAAGTCTGTCATGGTCTTGCCAGAATCTTGGAAGAGTGTGGCATCTACATTTTAATTTGATAAGTGCGCTTTGGTCAATGATCATCATTCATCCCATTCCCACCACCAGGTTTTTAGGTATTGATGAACAGGAACAGGAAGCCTGGAAACATCCACCACTGTACTCATACTTCTTTTCTCCAATACTTTATTCACTTGAAACTGAAATATTAGCTGCTCGGCCAACTTCCTTCCTAACAGTTAATAAACAAGAAATAAACCCCATAGCTAAATACGGTGTTACCTTTCTAAAATTCAGCTATGAGCATACTCCCAATAACCACCATTGATCTGAAATGAGTAATCATTTACCTTTTGCCTAAACACCTCACCTACAAAACACTTTCTTTGGCAGGAGATACCTAGTTGTTGTTCCCTTGTTCACATGTTTTTGCTATGGAAAGAATCTTAGAACTTTCCTTTTGGGGTATATGTGGGGATTATCAGACCAATTTGCTCTTCCTGCTGCCACAATTATGTTAGAAGTCAAAGTGAAACCCCTCTGGGGTTTGCTTTCTTTTTTATTTGTTTCTCATCATAGGGCTGCATTCTGACTCTCTGACCTCAGAGTAAAGTAGCTGTGCAAGTGGCTAAGTAAATAAGCCCATTCAAATCAAAAGCTCTGTAGTATTGATCCCATTAAGAATACACCTAAAGTTACATCTGTAATCGGAGTTAGTAGTAATGAGGTTACATCATTTTCCCTGCAACATTCTGAATATAGTGCCATACCTTGCTTTTTGTTCCAACCTTGGGGATAAAGTAGGTATTATTTTTTCTTCCTTGGTACTCCATTAAACCTTAAAGTTTCAATCTGTAACTGGTCCCAGAAATACTCTAAATAATAAATAATTGGGCTATTTAGCTTCATGCACATATTAGATCTAACTCCTTACATTTTTGGCTCATAGATTGTTCCGTAAATTTTTACAAGAGCTATTTGAATGACTTAATGTATAATAAAACAATTTCCTTATCATTCCTAATAAAATATATTTGTGTTTGCTTTTCTTTCCACTCATGGACTCATCCCTCTACCAGGATGATTAATAATCGGGAGCACTCCCCTGCCACCAAGACTCAGGCTAGTCTTGCCAAAAAGCCCGAAAACAGTCTCAGCAGAATCCAACTTCAGTTTTACTTCTCAAGATCTGAATTATTCAATCTTATGTAATTAATAATTAATATAAGACATTAACAGTACTATCTGTATGGAGCTAAGATAGCCGAGCCTGTTCTCTACTTTCTTATATTCTTTCTATCATAATGAGAGAGAGAAAATGGCTACCTGGCTTTTATGAATGCGAGGAGCATGGCTTCTCATACACTGTAAACAATTGCTGCAGTTAGGCAAACACATAATGCCCACAGAAAAGAAACTACCATGCAGACTCAATGCAAACTAAAGACATACTTAGAGAAACATTAGGGCAGCCAGGTGCCCTACAATATTCAATGTCTTCCAGAGTTGAAAACTTCTTGTCTTTATGGGGCGCCTGGGTGGCGCAGTCGGTTAAGCGTCCGACTTCAGCCAGGTCACTATCTTGCGGTCCGGGAGTTCGAGCCCCGCGTCAGGCTCTGGGCTGATGGCTCAGAGCCTGGAGCCTGTTTCTGATTCTGTGTCTCCCTCTCTCTCTGCCCCTCCCCCGTTCATGCTCTGTCTCTCTCTGTCCCAAAAATAAATAAACGTTGAAAAAAAAGAAAAAGAAAAAGAAAAAGAAAACTTCTTGTCTTTTTGAAATGAATATTTTATTTTCTGGCATCCATTTGTTAGCTCTTCACTGTTTCAAAGGTCTTAAGTCCAAGCAATTACTAAAAGACCTAACCACTCAAATTAGCTATTTTCCCCACTTTGTTCTGTGTCAGGCTTTGAAAGCAGATTTTTAATTTTTTTTTCCCTAAAGCTAAAAAGCAAGAACAAAAGGACCAAAAAATATATAACTAATTACTATGATGGCGACTGCACCCTTCCATGTCCTAATCTAAGTATCTCTAAATTTTCCTCTTAAAAAAAATCTATGTTACATAAAGGAAATAACTATTGTGACTTTATCCATGATATTTCCAAATAAGTATACATAATCAAAATAGTTTATACAGATGTGATATGACGATATATTAGTTCACCTTAATGATATATTAGTTCACTGTTCTGGAAATTCACATGTTTTTAATGAATCACAAAGTATTTCTGTGCATTCTAAAAAGGTTTATGAACTGACTTAAAGTAATACTGGTTGACATTGTCTCTGTTAATACATGATAATATATTTTCTATTAGGGTTGTGATGGAAAACACAAATTCTTTCTATATTTAAAGCTGATAGTTTGTTTTCCATTGAAAAGAATGGTCTATAAACTCTGGTTCACGGTAGAGGTTTTTTTTTGGTTTTGTTTTGTTTTGTTTTGTTTTGTTTTGTTTTGTTTTTGTCTTTTTGAGTAAGATATAACCAAAGGGTCAATATCTTGGTTTAAGGCCTGAATCTGACAATCTGTGCTACATTTACCCTTAAGCCATTGCTGATTTTGCATACCTCCAGGAAAAAAGCAGAAATCCTAAGGAGGCATGTTCATAGTGTTACAAAAGTTAGAATAAAGTAAAATGGTAAGTTAGAAGGAAATTAGTAAGATTTGTGCTTGGAATCTGTGACAGGATACATCTGAGGTACAAGGTGAAACAGAAGTACACTAACCTTTACAAAAAGTGAATTTCAGTTTTGAATCAGCTCAGTTTCTAATTGGTTTATGGTGATGTGCCCTTATCTAAAATGGCAGTCAAGAGGGGCGCCTGGGTGGCGCAGTCGGTTAAGCGTCCGACTTCAGCCAGGTCACGATCTCGCGGTCCGTGAGTTCGAGCCCCGCGTCGGGCTCTGGGCTGATGGCTCAGAGCCTGGAGCCTGTTTCCGATTCTGTGTCTCCCTCTCTCTGACCTTCCCCCGTTCATGCTCTGTCTCTCTCTGTCCCAAAAATAAATAAACGTTGAAAAAAAAAAAATTTAAAAAAAAAAAAATAAATAAAAAAAATAAAAAAAAAAAAAAATAAATAAAATGGCAGTCAAGAGTCAAAGGACTTGAGAAGAATTTCCCAAATTCTTATGAAGATTTGGAAGCAAATATCAGAGGTTAGGTGTGGACAATTTATAGATCCATGATAAACAACCCAGACTTCTTTTGGTACCTACGTAAATCAGCATACAAGAAACAAAACTGTGCCTGAAGTAAGATGCCTCTTATAAAAGAAAAATGCATCGTGAAAAAAAATGAAGTATTTTCAATTGTTTAACATGATATTCCAGAAATAAAAGTGAATTATTTATGGAAATAAAAACCTATGATATTTTACGCACCACTTCTCGATTTTTTCCCAAGAGAAAATCTGTTCCAACTTATACACCTTGTGCAGAAAGAGCACTCATGTTGTAAATCTATGAAAAACTTGGAAAAATCTATAAGGAAATGTGTTTATGTGTTCGATACCTAAGAACAAGGATACCTGCAAGGTGAGCCCCATATTGGATTTACTACCCTGACTGGGGGACTTTCCCCAACTGTGGCATACAGCAAGCTGGAGTCCCAGCACAGTATGGTGTTCTCAGTGAGCTGAGGGAGCAGAGGAAAGTTTTCAGGAGAGGTAAAACAACTGATATATGTGGAACTTCGACATTCAAAAAATAAATTATGCTCACGGGTTCCCTCTGTGTTTTCCAAATGAGGGATTAACTGCTTAGGCCCAGCAGAGCGTCCTGAAACTTGTCAGAGACCAGGTGAGTTGACAGAAGAGGGAAACTAGTTGTTGAGCAATTCTGGGGGAAGTTGGAGATCCAGCCCCAGGAGAATTCAGAGTCTACATTTTTACAACTTCAAAGCTCAAGGTCTTAAGTTTAGACACAGAAAGGCCTTAACTTCGGATAAGGAACACGACAGAGTTAAGTTACACAGTAGTCTCGCCCTAACAAAATCTGGAATTATGCCTTGAAAAGAATTTTAAAGGAAACAGTTTAGATGTAGGGCCCTGCCAACTTGTAATTGCTTGGAGAAATATTAGGCTTTCCATATGTTTATAGCATCATACATTCAAGACTACACAAGCTCAGAATGAATAGCCAGTAACTAAATTGAAATCTATGACAAAAACATCAAACTACATCTTGGCCATTGTGAATAATGTTGCAATGAACATAGAAATACAAATATCTCTTTAAGATGGTGATTTTACTTCCCTTGGATGTAGATCTGGAAGTGAGGTTGCTGGATCATACAGTAGTTCTATTTTTAACAGGATCCTCCATACTGTTTTCCATAATGTTAGTGTCCATCAATAGATGCATGGATAAAGAAAATGTGCTGTGCCTGAAATAAGATACCTCTTATAAAAGAGAAATGAACTGTGAAAAAAATGAAGTATTTTCAATTATTTAACATGGTTTTCAGAAATAAAAGTGAATTATTCACAGAAATAAATAATTCCATTGTATATATACAATAGAATAATCAGCCTTAAAAAAAGGAAATTCTGCCAGTTGTGACAACACAGATGAAACTAGAGGACATCATGTTAAGTGAAATAAATCAGAGAGAGAGAGAAAGAGAAATACTGCATGGTATCACTTAAATGTGTAATCTTAAAAAAAAGAAGAAGAAGGAAGTTGAATTCATAGAAATAGAGTATATAATGGTACTTGGGTCTTGTGGTTGCCAGGGGCTGAGGGGCAGAGGTGTGGAGGAAAGAAGTTGATAGAAAGGTAGAAACTTTCAGTTGTAAGATGAATAAATCCTGAGGATCTAAAGTATAGCATGATAACTATGATAATACTGCACTAAATAACTGGAATTTGCCAAGAGAGTATATCTTTAAGTGTTCTTACAAAAATTTGAAAAATTTTAAAAAAGATAACCACATGAAGTGATGGATGTGTTAATTAACTTGATTGTGGGAATCCTTTAACACTGTATACACTGTATCAAATCATCACATTGTATACTTTAAATATATTACCAATTTATTTGTCTATATACCTCAATCATCTGGAAAAAAGATCAAACCAATTCACAAAAATATCATAGAATTCAAAAGGTCTAAATCTTTTCATAGAGTAATGAGTAAACAATTAAAAATGTTACAATTGTGAAGAAACAGGAAATGTGACATATAATCCATGCAAGTACAGTTTATAGAAACCAAACCCAAGATAGCCTATATGTTATGTTACATTCAGTTGGCAATCAGTTTAAGGCAGATATTGTAAATATTCTGAAAAATTAAAGAAAAAAATCACTGAAAACACAGGGTATGTCAGCAGAGACACAAAGACTAAAATCACTAAGACAAGGATTTCTGTGAAAGTGTTCAAGGTACTTCAAGTCATATTCCATATAAACCTATCCCATTATATATTTTTTTAATCTTTTTAAGATAACCAAGTGGCTTTTCCTCCTTAATCTGTAGGTAAACTATTCAACTTTATCAGCATGTGAATTATTAGTCCTATATCTGGTGACTGTTAGTGGTAAGGACCAAACTGAAATCAGTAAAACAGATACAATCCTATTAATGATTTATTACATGATCTTCCATGGTTTCTTACCTATAATACATGATTAAATTACACCATTAAGATAATCTAAACATTACTATTTCGAGAATCTCTAAGAAAGAGCTTTCCACTTAGTGTTTTATGTTAGCTTTTTGACAACCCACTAAATACTTCATAAATAGCATTTAATAGGCACTTAATAGCATTTAATAAGCACTGATTAAAGATTCAGTTTGAAACTAAGGATTTTTAAAATATTTTCTTCCTCCTAAAATCACATCAAAATGCCAAGTATATAAAACACGGTTTTAAAATTATATGTGGAAAATAAAACTGAAAGAAAGTTAACTACAGCCAAGGTATGTAACTAATTTCATAAAGATAAAAGTATATGAAGAACTAGCCAACAAAAGACACAAAATATCAAGTACCTACCCAAAGGTAATGACAACCAAGAGCTTGATGATTTTTACCCTCAAACCCAAGAATCACCCAAGACTTGTATTTGATGAATGGCACGAGGCACAACTATGGAATAAAGATAAAAAATTGGGTGCTATCTCAAAAGTCCAAAAATTAGAGTTATATACCATGTTCTCTGCCTCCATTCCAGAGGCCATATATCCCCCAGGATAAATTATGAACTGACGGAGCCAAAGAAACTTCTCCAAGGAATCTAAACCTAGCAAAGAGCAGGAAGCTGCCACCTTGATAATTACTCTCCTTAAGTTTTATTGTGTTCTGTTAACAATCCCCATACCCCAATCCCACACCACTTCCTCTCCAGTTACAAGAGATACTAGCATAATTTTAAATGGATGAGATCAGTCATGATTCTTGACATAGGCTGACTCCTGAGCAGAGCCCATGGATACCTTAGAAGAGAAGTAGATACGGACACTGGGGATCTGGCATTGTTTTCTACATAAAATATTGACTATTCTTTGGACTATGGGTTCCACATTTGATGTTTTAATTATGCTATTGAACTATAATATGATGATAATAAATTAAATTAGCATAGCAAAAAAAAACAGACTAAAATACACATTTGATCATTTTGATTTTCAAAGTAGCCTGTCTGAGTTACGTGCAAAATTATTTTTGCTTCCTATTTCTGAGTTGGAAGTTCTGGTACTTACATGGCCTACTTCACACAAATATTTTCAAAGGAAAATACACCTGAGAAAAGCATTCAATTAAAAGGAGTCTGTGAAATGAAGAAGACAATCATACCAAATAAAATACTTTGTGTAAAACTTGTATTTTTTTTCTCAAGGTCCTGAGTCATCACTATGAAAATTTGAATAAACAAAGAATTGTGGTACTGACATGTCTTTTGGTACAGGTTTCCAGGGATTTGTGCTTTCCTGACAATTTGTTGATTACCCTTGCAAATAAACAGTACAAAATAAAAATGTCTAAAACTGTACCTCTGAATACCTATGATATGCTACATCTCTATTTCTCACCCAATCTCAAGAACTGATACCATAATTTACTTTGGTTTTATTCAAGCTAAATAAATGAATTCCTGACTCCTTTTTTTCCCATACACTTAATACAATCTACAACAAACATTTTAAAACTACCTAAAGTATATATTTCATTCTCATTATTGCTCACCATTCCCATTATTACGTTTCTAATTCTACTTTTGGACTACTGCGTAGCCTCGGAAGTGATCACCTTGCCTCCAACCTGCCCAGCCTCATACAGACTGTTCCGTATATAGCAGCAAACTGGCACTTAAAATTCTAAGTCAAATAAAGTCATTCAGCGCCTTGCTCAGAAATTTCCAATGGCTTTACTGTATTACCTCCTTTCTGTTCTTCAAGAATTCCATGCAGCATCTCATCTCAGACTGTTTGGATTTGATGTCTCTACTCTCGACAGATATTTATTTGGCTAAAGATGGATTTCAATTCTACCTAATCATCCATGATAATATGTATATTAGATATATTTACCTTATATATTAAATATTATGTTATATATTTCTCTGTAATTTTATATACTGTATGGTGTGCATGTATATTGTATATATATATATGCATATAATTTATTAATAATGAATGCTATATTGAATAAAAATTTGAATACCATTTGGATCTTTCTGCAATTGTAGGCTACATAAGAGAAAAGATATTCTTTTTTGTATATGGTCATATGTCCAGTTACTAAGAAGGTGTCTGGAATATGTTAAGTAGAACCTCAATAAACTTTTTTTAATGCTCACGTGAAGGAAACAATATATTGATTCTATATTTGTAATGCTCATTTTAGGACTAGTTTTGAGGGGCTTGGGTTTTAAAGCCTCATCTGCAAATCCTGTGTGTAGCCCCAGAATATAACCTACATTTGCTCATATATGTAAAATAATGTAGTAAATTTAATTATATTACATTTAAAATACATAAGTCACATGGATTATTTGTCAAGATTCTGATATCTCTTGCTTGTCAAGATAATTTCCAATTTTTTTAAATAGCTCCATGTTGATACAACCTAATTTTGACATTTCAATTTTGCTAGAATATCAAGTTTTTAAATTACCCTATACTCTCTATCTTTAATAAAGTATCTAGAAAATCAATGCCATTTAGAGATAGGTCCTTTTTTTTTCTTTTTTTTTTTTTTTTTGCAAGCTAACAGTCCATATACAGTATTCTAACTTAGCATGACATGTATTTTTAAAAAACAACAGAGTTCTCTTGAAAGACAAAAAAAAAAGTCTTCATATATCACTGTGAAATACTGAAATCCTAATTTCTTTCAATGTGCTCTGAGTGTACCCTTCAAATCATTTGCCAAGGTATTTAAAGTAAAAAATGCAATCACCTACCATTAAATCACTTTGATCTGGTAATGTATTTCTGGTTAATCGATGTTCTGCAACCTGGTCATAGAAATTGAAAAAAAAAAAAATCAGTCATGTGGTTAGTAGTAATGCTAGTAATTTTTTTCATTGAAAATGTGGTACTAAATTGAAGTAAAATACTTATTTGCACTAAAATGAAAGTACTGGAATAAAAGAAATGTATAAAATCAAATTTTAAACCTTTATAAGATTTTTAATCAGTTTTGGGCAGATATTGCTTTACAACACTCTTAATAGTGATCTATTGCCTACATTTTAGAAGAATGTATACCAACCAATCCTAGGTTAGCATAAATATATCCATGAACATACATACATGCATACATAAATGCCTCTAGGTGATTTTAATATACCATTTTCTTCCTAAATTTACACCAATGATTTACAAGGATAAACTGTCAAAAAAGTTTGAACTACTAATCGATATTAAAAGATAAATTCATACTCATTAACTATTATACAGTAAGGAAGATTTTTAGGCAAATCTTGTAAGGAGGATTGCTAGGCAAATTGTCCACAGTCCTCAACAGAACATTTGGTTAATAAGTATTAAGATGATTTTTCATGTTAACATATTTGTCAGTTGACTAAATCTGTTTTTATACATTCTTATTTTCCCAGAAATTATAAACCATCAAATATATCATAATTCTAACTCACATACAAAATATTTTTTTCAAAATAGTTTCAATGATAACTAATATCATCCACATAGTTGTATTTTATAAAAATCCAAATTAAATCACTCTTTTATGTTTTATGGTTATATGTCTTTTGGGTAATTTTCATCCTATTATTATCTAGTCATTGTAAAGAACACTTAGACCTTTCAATAACATTTCTGCTCACTATTAATTTTGGAAGTGTTCATTGGGCAATTTTATGATAAGTGGCAAATTACTTCTAGTAGTTTAATGAAGTCCCTTTTTACTCACAATACTCCTTTATTTATTGCTCCCCCTCTTTTTCTGTATCCACTTGATATTATGCATTAGTCATTCAAGGACATAATTAACATAGACAGTCTCTTTCTAATTCTCAGGACAAACTTTCAATGCTTTTTATAAATGTATCAGAATTCAGTGTGTAAGGCAAAAAAAACCAAAAAATCAGAGTGCTTTTTTGGGAGAAAGCCATATAGATATTCTGAATCACAGCCAATAATGAAATTATTTGATATTATAGATTAACACAGCCTGTAATATTGAGTTGGGAAAAATTCATAAAGGAATGGTGAATATTTCAAAACTCTTGTGGATAAATATAATTTTAAAATTATACTGCTTAAATTGTATCACTTAATTGCATCATCTTTATGCAAAAATAATAATGATTACTTTTGAACAAATCTAAATGGCAGAGCAGAAGGCTTGAAAACATTTTAATTATCTTACATATAAGTAAGTATATCATTTCCTTTCTATTACATTCACCACAGTATAATTTACTTGCAATTTAAAACCCAAGCTTCAAAGTCACATAGGTTTCTTCTTATAAGTCTTCAAATTGATGCCATTGCTTAGAAATTCTTCACAATTCTTATATGTAAGAAATCATAACATTTGATTGTAATAGGATATCTTTTATTCTTAGTGGCTATTTTACTTACACAAATTTTATGATGTATGTTATCATCAAAATGATCATTCTGAGTATCTAAAATTAGTAAATGTAAGTGCATGTTTTCCATCGGACCTCAGTGTGTGGTTAGATATTTAAAATTGGATATATACTGATGTAAAATTGAAGGAGCTCTATATTATAACTTTATCTAAATAAACATAATGAGGCATGATTTAACTACATTCATTAAAATTCAACCTTGTTACATGTAGAGTTCTACAAGTTGTAGCAACATATACAATCTTGTTACCAACAAAATAATAAAAATATAATCATTCCATTATCCCAAATTTTTCCTTCATTCCCCAAACAAGCCAGGTATGATGCAAATTTTAGTTATAACTTTCCTTTTTCAAAAATTAAATAAATAGAAAATACAGTATATATAGTCTTTTGTGTCAGGGCTCTTTTTTTGTAACATAATGTTTCAAGATGCATCCTTGCGTTGTTTTTTTTTCTTTTATTCTTTTGAAAGAAAAGTATATAGATTTTAATAAAATTATTAATAGCTTCAGATAAGTTCCACGGTATCCAGTAGTAGCACAATGATAGATATATCACTGGGCCACTATGCCTTTCATCTGAGCACTTCAGGAATTCATGATTTTGCATACATGCCTAGTTTGTTCCTTCTTTTATGGAGTAGTATTTTTTGTACATATGTACCACAATATCATCATATAAGTGGGCATTTGGTTACTTTTCAATTTATAATGATAATGAACAAAGTTTTAATAAACTTTCATTTAGAATTTCAGTATGTTTTAAATTTCACTTGGATAAATATGTTGGAATGGGAGTACTGGGTTGTGTGATAAGTAAATGATTATATTTTTGTATTGTTAAGTATATGGTAACACGTTAAGTATAAAATTATGTTTAAGATTATTTGTTTTCCAAAGTGGTTGTAAAATGTTGAAAAAATTATTTTTCTCTGTAAAAATTTTGATTATTTTTGTTTCTATTTTATTTGCCCCAAATATGTTTTGGTTTCCATTTTTATTTCTTTGACCCATTGATTATTCAGGAGTATGCTGTTTAATTTCCACATATTTGTGAATTTTCAAGCTTTCCTCTTGTTACAGTTTTCCATTTTATACTACTATGGTTACATATGATTTTAATCAACTTGAGATAATTTCAATCTTCTTAAATGTGTTAATACTAATTTTGAGACCTAACATTTGATCTATCATGGATAACGTTCTGTGTACACTTAAGAAGAATGTATATTCTGCTGCTGTTGAATGGAATACTTGGTACATATCTCTTAAATCCATTTGGCCTAATGTGTAATTCAAATCCAATCTGGTTACTGATTTTCCGTCTAGGTGATCTATCCATTATTGACGGTGGAGTATTAAAGTGTTATTGCGTCACTGCCTATTTCTGCCTTCATGTTTGTTAATATTTGATTAACATATTTAGATGTTCCAATATTGTTCACCAGTATATTTGCATTTGATATATTCTCTTGAGATATTGACCCTATTATAAAATTGTTTCTTGTTACAGTTTTGGACGAAATATCTTTTTGTCTGATATAATTATAGCTGATCTTACTCTCTTTTGCTTTCCAAGTGCATGAAACATCATTTTTCCATCTCTTCACTTTCAGCTTATGTGTGTCCTAAATTGAAAGCAAGTCTCTTGTAGACAATATAGTTGGATCTTGTTTAATATAAAATTGCCTAAGGCATGTCTTATCTCTCATAAATTAAAAATAAAAAAGGTGCTCACATTGCCAATCATTATGTTCCCATTTTCATTTTTCAAATATTTTGTGAAAAATGTTGATTTATAAACAACCTGTGCTCTTTTCATAAACATTTTGCCAAAGTGGTGGCTGACATTCCAGATAGTCATGCATAGCTGAAGTAACACAGAAATACAAAGTTTAGTTTCCTCTCCCACAGTGAGGAAGGAAACAGTGAAACATAAAGCAGTTTATTTTTAGTCTTATATTGTCCTTAGGATATTATGAAGCTTCTGAACTGCCTTAGACATTATCCCCAAAAGTCCCTCCTTCCCGTTTAGGGTTCATTCTGATATAAGCACAAAATAGTTGACCAACATATATACTAGATCATAATAGCTATGAATCTAACTAAGCTCCTTTAAGCTTATTTAAGCTTCATTTAATGTAATGACTTTGTTGTGACCTGTTTGTAGGGAAGATCTCCCATGGATAACTTCAATAAGAATTGTGATTAAATTATATTTATGTTCTTAAGTTCTTTTCAGTGGTTAGTCCTCATTAACCTTCATGAATGAGTGGCATTTTATTGTCCCATGTTGTTTTTTTAGTTCTGTATTAGTATCAACAACTTAAATTCATGTTTTATTCTTTTTCCCCCCTAATTTTTTCTTAATTAACTTTGTAAATTTCCCAGATAGTCATAAAATGCAGGCTGCTGTCAGGTCACTTCATGCAATTTTCTTATTGGCTAACTTAAATTGTGGCTCATAAATAGTATTGATTGATTTATTTATCTATTTTATTTATTTATTTAAAAAAAATTTTTTTTTCAACGTTTATTTATTTTTGGGACAGAGAGAGACAGAGCATGAACGGGGGAGGGGCAGAGAGAGAGGGAGACACAGAATCTGAAACAGGCTCCAGGCTCTGAGCCATCAGCCCAGAGCCCGACGCGGGGCTCAAACTCACGGACCGTGAGATCGTGACCTGGTTGAAGTCGGACGCTTAACCGACTGCGCCACCCAGGCGCCCCTATTTATTTATTTTTAATACAGAACTGAAAGAATCACATTGGAGAATGCATGTAAAGTAACTTTTGCAACAAGGTTAATCTTTTTTATCTAAAAGAAACAAATTTTGCATTATTGCACACATTCTCACTTTTTCTATCTAAATGTGAAAGATGATTATAAAACATTCACCTACCTAACTTTAATTCTGGGTCCACACAAATATTTTTACCTTATAAATGTCTGGGGAAAAAATGAAATGATACTTAAATTCTTTTATTCTGTATCTTATCAATGTAGAATTAAACATTATAGTCCAATTAAAAATAAATTAAATGTGCATTTAAATGTCTCAGTTTCAAGCAGGACATTTGTGAGGCACCTGCGTGATTCACTGGGTTGAGCTTCTGACTTTGGCTCAGGTTATGATCTCACCGTCCATGGGTCCGAGCCCCTGCATCAGACTATGCGCTGACAGCTTGGAGACTGGAGCCTGCTTGGGATTCTGTATCTCCCTCTCTCTGTGCCCCTCCCCTGCTCATGCTCTGTCTCTTGCCCTCAAAAATAAATATTTTTTTTTAAAAAAGGAAGACATTTGTTTTATGTGTATGTATTTAGTATCTTATCAAATTATATATGTAATTTTAAATATGTATATAAGTATATGTATGCACATATAAAATTGAGGTGTAAAATAAATGCTTTAAGCTGTTCTAGATATTATTATGGTATAGATTTTTTTTAATTTACTTATTTAAATTCAAGTTATTTTACGTACAGTTAGTATTGGTTTCAGGAGTAGAACCCAGTGATTCATTGTTTACATGTAACACTAAGTGCTCATCCCAACAAGTACTCTCCTTAATGCCCATCACCCATTTAGCCCAACCCTCCCACCCAAATCCCCTCCAGTTTAGGTATTTTTTAATTGCCCATTTCATGCCTACTCTTTGCCATGTGCTTTGAATTTATTTTTAGCAATTTCTAGAACCCTGAAAGAGAAGTATTATTATCACTAATTTAAAGATTTGGAAACTGAGACTTAAAAAGTTTAGCTGTTTGACTTTGATTTATTAAAAATGGCTTTTTCTAAAAGATTTAGATTTCATTGCTTTATAATTAAAAAGATGATAGCTGCTCCAGTATATGAAATAATGCTTTTCAGCTTACTAATGAAATTCAAGTTCAAGAACTTCTGTGCTTATTTTAGTTTTCACAACTTCTCTAATCATAGTGATTACCATTTCTAGAGATAATATTTAACTGATCTTTAAAAAAATGATAAACATAGTTGCAAAGATAGTACTCCATTTCTTAAGAATTTTCTTTCATCAGTTCAATTTATTTATTGGCATGCCAGAAGTTTATGGTTTTCTTCTCTCCATTGAAAACATTTCATTCTTATATTGTTTTTCATTGAGCTTCTATTTAATAATTTAATTGGTATAACTTTAAATAACAAATGGAGTAAAAAAGATATTAATCAATTTTAATTACCTATGTTTACTCATAGCACTTTTATTAAACATCAACTACAGTATATTCCTAATTTGATGCTATGATTATGTCACATGAAAGATAATATCAATATGCCTATTTTTACAGATGGCTATCATTTACAAATCTGTCATGTTTAAGCAGTCATTTTCTATGTTGCTAAAAGTAGTAAATAAACATACATTTTAATGATTGTAGGGAGCTATAAAAAATATCATTAAATATCTTTTTAAAAATTTTTGCTCCCAATGTATTTTAATAGCAGATAGACAGTCTTCAACAACCATTAACAAGAATACTGTGACATAATTTGGCAAATGTGTAGAATAAGGGATGTCTTATTGAACAATATCCCCAGTACATTTTAAATATAAATAAAATAAGAAAGATGTAACAAATTGAGGAGTAAAAATCCAAAAGTGGTTTCCTTTTCATTATTTGAAATATTAAAGAGAGGTTAAGTGTGAACATCACACTTTCTTTAGTACACAATGATGCTAATAAACCTGGGAATTGTTAAAAAAAATTTTAATGGAAAATATCATTCTCTCATGCATACAACATAACAGAATGCAGAAGCATTCAATATACACGTTGAAATGTGTTTTACAATATCCTAATATAATTTCACAATGAAGGATTTTTCTAGACCTTTGTGTGAGTGGAGAGATTCACCATAATTAACAGAGAAACAGTTAATAGAGCCCTCCCCCTGAAAATAGGGAGGCCTTTATTTATTAAAATACTTTAGCCTTATGTTTAATAATTATAGAACCCTTATAATATGCTAGAAATAGTATTATCAATATTAGATGCTTTAACTTAATACCCATATTGCTTTTTTGTGGTAGTATTATTATTATCACAATTTAAAGATGAAGAATTGAAGTGAGCAGCAGGAGGGTATTAAGTAATTCATTCAGAAGGCTTAGAAATGGGTAAGGCCAGGAATTAACCCCAGGATAATGGTTTCAGAATCTGATATTATAAATACTGTGCATTCCTGTACAAAAAAATAGAGAGGTATGCATGGATCAGCAAGTTGCTGTAACACTCTAGTCTATGCTTCTCCTTATCCAATCGTTGATTCTTTTCTGAAGTTGGACTTCCGCCAATGTTTTCACCCTTCAATTCATGAAATGGCAGTTGACATGGCTTTTTTTTTGGGGGGGGGGATCTCCTTTTTTTTTTTAAACTCTGTCTTATCAACCTGATTATTGTATTTTCTGCATCAGAACTCTCTCAGGGGACACAGGTACAGAAATATTGCTGAATGGTCTCTTTCTAGGAATGGTGTCAATATATAACATACATACATTCAGACATATATACAAAGCCGTATCCTCTCCTTGCATGGGATAAATATTGTGGCAATGAGGGTTTTTGCACTGGGGTTTGGCTTCTTGAGTTTACACCTTACTCTTCCATTCACATGAGTCAACTTGGGCTATTTTCTTAAAATCTCCACCCCTCATTTTACTATCCATTAAGTGAGGTTAATAACAGCACATTCCTCAGTAGATAATTGTAGTATAACATTAGTTAATGATTGTAATGCCGATATGGAAAGGGTGGAATACATTAAAATGGCTCTGTAAATTTCATAATTATTGTATTACATTAAATTTTGTAATTACTATATGGTAAGAGGCATACATTCCTAACAATAGTATTATAAGGAATGTCCTGATACATTGCAGATGTAGAATTTTTAGTTTCAGGTAGGATACATAGTGGCTAATATCACACATAATGTTGAATGTCTGAGCCAGTCTTTCTGATGCCAGTATTCATTTATTTTTTAAATGAGACATAATTCACTTACAAACTTCACTATTTTAAAGTGTAAAGTTCAGTGTGTTTTTTAAACTGATGTTTCACCATCGTCTAATTTCAGAATATTTCATCTCCAAAACAAACCCCATACTCATTTTCAATCAACTGCCTACTCACCATTCCCCCCAGATATAGGCAAAATAAATCTACTTTCTATCTACAAGGATTCTGGACACTTAATATAAATGAAATCATACCATATGTGGCCTTTTGTGTCTTGCTTCCTTCACGCTGCATATTTTCAAGGTACATTCATGTTGCAGCATGTATTCATATTTTATTCCTTTTGTTTATTCATCAGCTGATGAGGTTTTGGGATGCTTCACCTGTTTATTGTAAGTAATGCTGCTACAAACATTCAAATACAAATTTTCACATAGTCATATATATAATTTCAGTTGGAGGGGTCAGTAGACCTAGCAGTAAATTTGCTGGATCATATGGTAACTCTATATTTAAGTTTCTGTAGAAATGCCAAATTGTTTTCCAAATAACTGTACCAATAACATTACAACCAAAAATAAATGGAGGGTTTTCCTTTCTCTACATTTTCCTTACACTTGTTTTACCATATGTTTTCTAGTAGCCACCCCAATGGCTGTGAAGTGGTACTGAATTTTCACTTTCTTGATAGTGTCCTTTGAAGCATAAGGTTTTCATGTTGACGGGGTCCAGTTTATCTGCATTTCTTTTGTGGCCCCTGCCTTATGTGTCACATCTAAGATTCTACTGCATATCCAAAGTCATGAAGATGGACCTTTATGTTTTCTTTAAAGACTTTTTTTTTTTTAATTTTAGCACTTACATTTAGGCCTTTGATGCATTGAGTTAATTTTTATATGAAGTATGAAATAGTAGTCCCAATTCATTCTTTGAATGGGGATGTCCAATTGTCCCAAATGATTTCTTGAAGGAACTCCTTTCCCTATTGAATTGTTCTTGCCATCCCTGTAAAAAATTAATTTTTCATAAATATCCAGAGTTTATTCTGGACTCCATGTTCTCTTCCATTAATCTGTCTATCCTTATACCAGAAATACACTTTATTGATTATTGTAGGTCTATGGTAGTATTTTAAGTTAGGATATCTGAGTTCTTCAATTTCATCTTTTTTAAGATTGATTTGTCTTTTGGGGTCCTTTGCATTTCCTTACGAATTTTAGTTTGTGAACTTCTATGAAAAAGACATCTGGGATTTTGATATGGATTACAATGAATATATAGCTCAATTAGGGAAATTTCACCATTTAACAATATTAAAACTTCTAAATCATTAATATGGAATGCCTTTCCATTTTCTTTTTTAAGGTCTCCTTTAATTACCCTAACAATATTGATTGATTGTTTAGTGATTTTTATCAACTAATTCTGCAAAGTCTACATTCTTTATCTTATGGGCCCACTGAAATCTATGCTTAGTAGCCTGGTGGTCAGGTCACTACTGGGCAGAAATCTTGTTACACATGTGCAAACAATAGATCTCTTTACTCTGTTCCAAAGTGGTTTTGTTGTTGTTGTTTTCTTTCTTTCTTTCTTTCTTTCTTTCTTTCTTTCTTTCTTTCTTT
>NW_024412405.1:23708587-23740809 GCF_014898765.1 Herpailurus yagouaroundi
TTTCTTTCTTTCTTTCTTTCTTTCTTTCTTTCTTTCTTTCTTTCTTTCTTTTTTCTTTCTTTTTCTTTTAGGGCATGTCTTCAACACTCAACTAGTTGATTGATAATTCTACCTACTCTTCTCTTCCTGCATGCATTGGGATTCAAGGTCAAGCAGAGCTGAGACTTTAGGGCTTTCTCAGGTGTTTCTTAAGCTTGTTCAGGGCCTTGGGTATGCACAAAATTATATGCACGCATATGGACTTCTAGGTTCCCAGAAAATATATCAGATTCTTTCAAAGCCCACATAGATATCAAACCCCTCAGATTTTGGTTTTAAGCTTTTTCATTGGCCTGCTATTTCCTCCAACAGCATTATCTACAACCTTAGGAAGCTGCAAAGTTAAACAAATACCTTAAACAATTTTTTATAAATGTTTCTGGAAAAACAGCTTTTGTCCTGGATGACTTCCAAGTCAGAGCAAATAAATGGGATATGAAACTGGGATCTTTCAGGGAACTACCACACACAAAACAATAATTTTCTGAGAATGTAGTTTTGAAGGCGATCCAACCTTGCTCATCTGCCTTCATTGGTTGCAAAGCCGATGATTTTCACTATATTTGCAGGCTGTTGGTTTTAAATCATATATATGTGTGAATGTTTATGTATGTATGTGTATTTATAATACAGGAGATGAATAGATGGAGAAAGAGAGAGAAACAGATATATATTCTTACCTAATCTTCTTTAAAGTCTGAACCAAGAGTATCTAAAAAGGTCAAAAGAACAAACGTCTATTTTCCCATCTATGTATTCCTGTGAAGCTATTTATTTTTTATCACTTATTGGTCCCTATATCTGTTTCTGTTACCTGTTGTCTCTTGTGTCTGTGTCACAGCAAGAAGGAAAGTTAGAAAGAAAAAAAGAAGAAGAAAGAAAGAAATATGCCAGAGTAAGTTAGAAAACTAAGTAACTGTAGGGAAAATCTAATTTTTTAAAGCTGCTTGTCTATAATCTAATATTGTGACTTATATATTTTTATCATGGATCCATACTACGTTGAGTTCAAGAAAATATCCCAAAGTGCCTTGCACATGCATCAAACTATAGTCATCTACCTTGTGGGTATGTGTGTATGTGAGTGAGTGTGTATGTGTGTATGTGTGTTTATAGAAAAATCTTTCCAATTCAATATTTATAAATCACTTACTCTTTACTGGTGTCATTTTCAAACCCAAATGAAGAGGTCAAGGGCCATGGCACTACATATATATTTAATGATATGTTAGATATGTACTATCTCAGTTTTTTATTCTCTGTATGAGTCTTCATTTGTTTATAAACTGAGGTTTGGGATGAACTTCAATTGCAAAACGGCATGGGTTAAGCAACAGGTTTCACTGAGGAAAGTAAACTCACAAATTAAGGGTCAGAAAAAAGAGGTGTTAGGGCACAGGTTCCCTTATTCTCTTATCATCCCACATCTTGGAGCCAGGGTAAAAGTAGACTCCCAGTATGGTTCTATATTCTAGTGCAAGAACTACTAACACCACCATATTGCTCCCCTTTATGGCAAAGCATGAAAGCAGCTTTGATAAGTCACGTAAAAATCGGGCTGCTTGACACCAAGCAGTCTAACTATGGGTGTCAATTGTTTGAGAGTTGTCAGGGAATGCTAGCTACTCTGTTCCTGAGGACTTGGGCAAAAGGATGTTAGAGTCTCAGTGTGGGGTTAAAAAAATCCAATGGGAATATTATCTTAAGTGCACTCCCTTCTGGAGGAAGGGCAGAAAGATTCCTCCAGTACCAGGTAGCTCATTTCCCAGGTAACCTAGAGTGAGCCCTCAGGGTCATGTTAGACAATTCCATTTACTGAACTATCTTGAATCTGTTGCTTCTGCCAATCAAACTCAACATTTCAAATGACATTAAAAAATTGAACAATTTTTGTTTCCACTTTATTTTCCTTTTAGTAACTGACCTAGTTAAATGAGGACTGTCACTAATGTCAGTCTAAGATAGTAGATTTTTGATAGGGCTAGTAGGTCATGCCATTTCATTTAGAGTTTACTCTCCATGGTGTATGCAATTGTTTTTGAATGACATGATAAAAATGTTTTCCAACCTTAAGAAATTAGAGATCAAATAAAAAATATGTAGTTGTCAGTAACAACTTTATATTGGAAAGTGTTATTGCCAAAAAATAACTCGGATAGATACAACTATCTTTTTGGAATTACAAGATTACAGAGACCTAATTCAGTTAAATTGAAATGAGCCAAATGGTTGGTCATATCTCTTACTAGTGATTTTTTGGAAAGGAGTCTCACAAATGTTTCATATCTATCACATCCATGCTATACTTCTCTTCAGTCTCCATTGTTTCAAAAAACTACCATTTGAAGTTGAAAGATTTATGACTGCAATTTAAGCAAAATTAGATATTTAGAAACTTATTCAGTCAAATAACAAAGAACAAGGCTTTTTAGTTCCTATTTTATTCCATCCTCAATTAACTTTCTGTCCTCTAATTTTAAATTGCAGCAATATCCACTTAGGACTACTACTTCCCTTACTGTTTTATTCTTTAGCGCTATCACCACTGCTCTGACTCAAACTTGTTATTTTCCTGGTTAATTCTGAGGTTTAAGTGTAATGATTTCCCTGGTGCACATACTTGTGTCTTCTTTATATTTATGAACAGCATCTGCTATTTCTATGGTTGTCTACATTTTTTTCACTTGAAAGTTTCTGGAAAAATGAACGTATATACACAAAATTCTTCTGAAAAATATGTTAACAAATGTCCCACCTTGTTGACTCAGTGATTGGCAGTTAACAGAAGCTTGCCAATACATAATGTCCCTGCATGAATAGAGATTCATCCAAGGGAACTGGACACAGGGAAGAAATATTCAGAATCCTCTTATGGGGATTGATGTGAATGTAAGAAAATAGAGAATCTTCCATGCTATTACAGTTTTAAACAACATAAATGTATATGGATTCAGTGTATATGCTCTCTACTATACTATTAGGGTCTCCATTAAAAAAAGCGAGTAGAGAGTGTACAGGAAGATGGCGGTGTAGGAGGACACTGGGCTCACCTCGTCCTGCTGATCACTTAGATTCCACCTACATCTGCCTAAATAACCTAGAATACCATCAGAAGACTAGTAGAATGGACTCTCCGGAGCCAAGTGTAGACAAGAGGCCCACGGAAGAGGGTAGGAAGGGCGGAGAGGCGGTGAATGCTACACAGACTGGCAGGAGGGAGCTGGGGCCCTCCCCAGGAGGGGCAGCCCGCCTGGCAAGACAAAGCCCCCGAAGTCTGGCTTGCAAAAGTGGAGGGGCTGGACTGCGTGAGTTCTGACAGCCAGCGGAACTTAACATCTGGAATGTTAAAAGTCAACAGCTCTGCTCTCAGAGAGTGGGGAGGGAGAAAGGACGCTGGGAGGGAGAGCTGTTGAGCCCCAGAAGACAGAGCTCAGCTCGGCAAGGGAACAAAGGCACTGGCAAGCACCATCTCCCTCTCCCATCCCCCAGCCAGAATTCCAAAAGGAACCAGTTTCCATAACCGAACTTGCTTGCACCTCGCATATCCCCAACTATGTGATTCTGTTGATTCATCCCTCCCAGGGGTCTGCCTCCCTCCCAGTGATACAGGGCCTCTCCCCAGGGGAACAAGGAGGACAAAGCAAGCTAAGTCTGCCCCTTCCACCCCTGTACACCTTAAAGATCTACCCCAATTATTACGACAGATCCGATTGAAGCAGCACCACAATCCTGGCAGTGTGCAAGTAGCTCAGACAGGGGTCATACCACTCCACAGTGAGTCCTGCCCCTGACACAGGGGAAGATAAGGTACACACCAGTCTGACTTTGGCCACAGCGATGGGCTGGGGGCACATCGGGTCTGATTGAGGGCGACGCCCACCAACACAAGTTACTGCCCACAGCACAGGGGAAGGGCCCTGCAGTATGGAGCCAATGCAGGGACTATCCAAAATGATGAAATGGAAGAATTCTCCTCAAAAGAAACTCCAGGAAGTAGAGACAGCTAACGAATTAATCAAAAACGATTTAAACAATATAAAGGAACAAGAATTTAGAATAACAGTCATAAAATTAATCGCTGGGCTTCAAAAAAGCATAAAGGACAACAGAGAATCTATTGCTACAGAGATCAAGGGACTAAAAAATAGACATGATGAATTAAAAAATGCTATGAATGAGGTACAAAATAAAATAGAGGTGGCTACAGCATGGAATGAAGAGGAAGAGGGGAGAATAGGTGAACTAAAAGATAAAATTATGGAAAAAGAGGAAGCTGAGAAAAAGATTAAAAAAACCTAGGAGTAAGAGGGGAGAATTAGAGAACTAAATTATGTAATCAAATGGAACAATATCCGAATCATAGGAATTCCAGAAGAAGAAGAAAGAGAGAAATGGGCTGAAGGTGTATTTGAACAAATCAGAGCTGAGAATTTCCCCAACATGGGGAAGGAAACAGGCATTAAAATCCAAATGGCACAGAAAACGCCCTTCAGACGTAACTTGAATCAAACTTCTCCATGACACATCATAGTGAAACTGGCAAAATACAAGGATAAAGAGAGAATTCTGAAAGCAGCTAGGGATAAACAGGCCCTAACTTACAAAGCTAGACACATAAGGGTAGTAGCAGACCTATCTACTGAAACTTGGCAGGCCAGAAAGGAATGGCAAGAAATCTTCAATGTGAAAACAGAAAAAATATGCAGCTAAGAATCCTTTATCCAGCAAGTCTGTCATTCAGAATAGAAGGAGAGATAAAGGTTTTCCCAAAGAAACAAAAACTGAAGGAATTCGTCATCACTAAACCAGCCCTAGAAGAGATCCTAAGGGGGACTCTGTGAGTGAAATGTTGCAAGGACCACAAAGTATCAGAGACACCACTACAAGCATGAAATCTACAGATAACACAATGATTCTAAACCCATATCTTTCAATAATAACACTGAATGTAAATGGACTAAATGCTCCACCCAAAAGACATAAGGTATAAGAATGGATCAAAAAACAAGACCCATCTATTTGCTGTCTACAAGAGACTTATTTTAGACCTGAGGACACCTTCTGATTGAGAGTGAGGGGATGGAGAACTATCTATCATGCTACTGGAAATCAAAAGAAGGCTGGAGTAGCTATACCTAAAACAGAAAAACTAGACTTTAAATTAAAGGCTGTAACAAGAGATGAAGAAGAACATTATATAATAATTACAGGGTCTATCCATCAGGAAGAGCTAACAATATAAATGTCTCTGTGCCAAATATGGGAGCTCCCAAATATATAAAACAATCACAAACATAAGCAACCTTATTGATAAGAATGGGGTAATTGCAGGAGACTTTAACACTCCACTTACAGAAATGCATAGATCATCTAGACACATGCTCAATAAGAAACAAGGGCCCTGAATGATACATTGGATCAGATGGACTTGACAGATATATTTAGAACTCTGCATCCCAAAGCAACAGAGCATACTTTCTTCTCAAGTGCACATGGAACATTCTCCAAGATAGATCACATACTAGGTCACAAAACAGCCCTTCATAAGTATATAGAATTAAGATCATACCATGCACACTTTCAGACCACAATGCTATGAAACATGAAATCAACCAAAGGAAAGTCTGGAAAATCTCCAAAAGCATGGAGGATAAAGAACACCCTACTAAAGAATGAATGGGTCAACCAGACAATTAGAGAAAAAATTAAAAAATATATGGAAACAAATGAAAATGAAAATACAACAATCCAAACATTTTGGGATGCAGCAAAGGCACTCCTGAGAGGAAAATACATTGTAATCCAAGCCTATCTCAAGAAACAAGAAAAATCCCAAATACAAAATCTAACAGCACACCTAAAAGGAAATAGAAGCAGAACAGCAAAGACACCCCAAATCCAGCAGAAGAAGAGAAATAATAAAGATCAGAGCAGAAATACACAATGTAGAATCTAAAAAACCTGTAAAGAAGATCAATGAAACCACGAGTTGTTTTTTTTTTAAAAGATAAACAAAATTGATAAACCTCTAGCCAGGCTTTTCAAAAAGAAAAGGGAGATGACCCAAACAGATGAAATCATGAATGAAAATGGAATTATTACAACCAATCCCTCAGAAATACAAGCAATTATCAGGGAATACTATGAAAAATTATATGCCAACAAACTAGACAACTTGGACGAAATGGACAAATTCCTAAGCACCCACAAACTTCCAAAACTCAAACAGGAAGAAATAGAAAAATTGAACAGACCCATAACCAGTGATGAAATTGAATTAGTTATCAAAAATCTCCCAACAAATAAGAGTCCTGGACCAGATGTCATCCCTGGGGAATTCTACCAGACATTTAAAGCAGAGATATTACCTATCCTTCTCAAGCTGTCCCAAAAAATAGAAAAGGAAAGAAAACTTCCAGAGTCATTCTATGAAGCCAGCATTACTTTGATTCCTAAACCAGACAGAGACCCAGTAAAAAAAGAGAACTACAGGCCAATATCCCTGATGAATATGGATGCAAAAATTCTCAACAATATACTAGGAAATTGAATTCAACAGCATATAAAAAGAATTAGTCACCATGATCAAGTGGGATTCATTCCTGGGATGCAGGGCTGGTTCAACATTCACAAATCAATCAATGTGATACATCACAGTAACAAAAGAAAAGAAAACTACTATACAATCCTGTCAATCGATGCAGAAAAAGCATTTGACAAAATTCAGAATTCTTTCTTAATAAAACCCTTGAGAAAGTCGGGATAGAAGGAACATATGTAAACATCATAAAGCCATTTATGAACTGTCCACAGCTAATATCATCCTCAATGGGGAAAAACTGAGAGCTTATTCCCTGAGATCAGGAACACGACAGGGGTGTCCACTCTCACCACTGTTGTTTACCATAATGTTGGAAGTTCTAGCATCAGCAATCAGACAACAAAAGGAAATCAAAGGCATCAAAATTGGCAAAGATAAAGTCAAGCTTTCACTTTTTGCAGATGACATGACATTATACATGAAAAATCCGATATACTCCACCAAAAGTCTGCTAGAACTGATACATGAATTCAGCAAAGTCACAGGATAAAAATCAATGTACAGAAATCAGTTGCAGTCCTAACACTAATAATGAAGCAACATAAAGACAAATGAAGAAACTGATCCCATTCACAATTGCACCAAGAATCATAAAATACCTGGGAATAAACCTAACCAAAGATGTAAAAGATCTGTATGCTGAAAACTATAGAAAGCTTATGAAGGAAATTGAAGAAGATATAAAGAAATGGAAAAACATCCCATGCTCATGCACTGGAAGAATAAATATTGTTAAAATGTCAATACTACCCAAAGCAATCTACACATCCAATGCAATGCCAATCAAAATTGCACCAGCATTCTTCTTGAAGCTAGAACAAGCAATCTTAAAATTTGTATGTAACCACAAAAACCCTGAATAACCAAAATAATATTGAAGAAGACGACCAAAGTGGGAGGCATCATAATCCCAGACTTTAGCCTCTACTACAAAGCTGTCATCATTAAGACAGCATGGTATTGGCACAAAAACAGACACATAGACCAATGGAATAGAATAGAGACTCCAGAATTGGACCCACCAAAGTATGGCCAACTAATCTTTGACAAAGCAGGAAAGAATATCCAATGGAAAAAAGACAGTCTCTTTAACAAATGGTGCTGGGAGAACTGGACAGCAACATGCAGAAGAATGAAACTGGACCGCTTTCTTACACCATTCACAAAAATAAACTCAAAATGGATAAAGGACCTGAATGTGAGACAGGAAACCATCAAAACCCTAGAGGAGAAAGCAGGAAAAGACCTCTCTGACCTAAGCCACAGCAATTTCTTACTTGACACATCTGCAAAGGCAAGGGAATTAAAAGCAAACATGAACTATTGGGACCTGATGAAGATAAAAAGCTTCTGTACTGCAAAGGAAACAACACAACTAAAAGGCAACTGATGGAATGGGAAAAGATATTTGCAAATGACATATCAGACAAAGGGCTAGTATCCAAAATCTATAAAGAACTCACCAAACTCCACACCTAAAAAACAAATAATCCAGTAAAGAAATGGGCAGAACACATGCATAGACAGTTTTCTAAAGAAGACATCCGGATGGCCAACAGGCACATGAAAAGATGCTCAAAGTCGCTCCTCATCAGGGAAATGCAAATCAAAACCACACTCAGATATCACCTCACGCCAGTCAGAGTGGCCAAAATGAACAAATCAGGAGACTATAGATGCTGGAGAGGATGTGGAGAAACGGGAACCCTCTTGCACTGTTGGTGGGAATGAAAATTGGTGCAGCCGCTCTGGAAAGCAGTGTGGAGGTTCCTCAGAAAATTAAAAATAGACCTACCCTATGACCCCGCAGAAGTACTGCTAGGAATTTACCCAAGGGATACAGGAGTACTGATGCATAGGGGCACTTGTACCCCAATGTTTATAGCAGCACTCTCAACAATAGCCAAATTATGGAAAGAGCCTAAATGTCCATCCACTGATGAATGGATAAAGAAATTGTGGTTTATATACACAATGGAGTACTACGTGGCAATGAGAAAGAATGAAATATGGCCTTTTGTAGCAACATGGATGGAACTGGAGAGTGTGATGCTAAGTGAAATAAGCCATCGAGTGAAAGACAGATATCATATGTGTTCACTCTTATGTGGATCCGGAGAAACTTAACAGAAACCCATGGGGAAGGGGAAGGGGAAAAAAAAAGAGGTTAGAGTGGGAGAGAGTCAAAGCATTAGAGAGTCTTAAAAACTGAGTACAAACCGAGGGTTGATGGGGGGTGGGAGGGAGGGGAGGGTGGGTGATGGGTATTGAGGAAGGCACCTTTTGGGATGAGCACTGGGTATTGTATGGAAGCCAATTTGACAATAAATTTCATATTTAAAAAAAGCGAGGAGATGGAAAGGGGAAGATTTTTTTCAACTTCAAATTCTGATTTATCTGAAATAAGGTAAAGCAGTTATCCTAAGTCTCCATTAAATCAATGTGACTTGGACTCCAGTCTCTTGCAACTGAACTTTCATGCTTTACTCATCTTGCCATGTGGACCAATATTAACTCATCCCACTGTGGGACCCTGAATATAGCTTTGATTCTAAAATAGTTGAAGATGAGTTACCTTGAGGGGGGAATTTTTTTGCCCCTAACTACAGTGAACAGACTTTCAACTTCTTTCAATATTGTTACTACCCATAGCCAAAGTTATTAAATTTTTAGAAGAGACTATCAATGCCATTTGGTGAGCATGTGCTTTCTTAAAATAAAAGTAATAGAAATGATAAAGAAGAAAGAGAAGAGATCTCTAAGAGCTCTAGAAGAAAAAAAAATTTAACCCTACAAAAATAAACCGTATGTAACTTCAAGACTCCATAAAGCACATAACAGAATAATGGTAACAGAGCATATAATAACCAAAGACTGGCAAAGCACAGAGCTGTTGCAGGGGTAAAGTCATTCTTCAACATGGGATTCCAGATGGGCTTATAGGTTGGAATCCAAAAATACAGGAAGTATGGCTGAGACATAGGCCATTTCTCAAAGTAATTATTTACAACAAGACCTATAGTTCATTGGGCCACACACAGTTATCCTACCCAAGATATTCATGACAGATTATGCTATTTTCTTTGAGTTTAAATTAAATCAATCATAACCTTTTTCTAAACAAAGTAGTAATGTGCCTGGAAGAACTGTGGGGTGAACACAACATTAAAATTAGGCAGAACCCAATGTAAGAAAATATAACAGGAGATAAAAAATTCAGTAAAATAATAAGTTTCAACCAGGAATGAAGAAAATACCAAAATATTTTTAAACTTAAAAGTTTAAACTTACATGTGTGGTCACTTCCTTTCAATCATACATTTTATTTACATAAATGTCAGCCTGTCAAAATCCCTTACCATCTAATCTGAATCTAACATTAAGAAAATTATTTGTAGGGTGCCTGGGTGGCTGAGTTGGTTAAAAGCCAGACTTTGGCTCTGGTCACAATCTCATAGTTCATGGGTTCGAGCACTGCATCAGGCTCTGTGCTGACAGCTCACAGCCTGGAGCCTGTTTCGGATTCTGTGTCTCCCTCTCTCTCTGCCTCTCTCCTCTCATGCTCTGTCTCTCTCTCTCTCTCAAAATTAAATAAACACTAAAAACAATTTAAAAAAAGAAAATATTTGTACACACAAAAAATTACACATTTAGTAAGAAAACTTATGACAGCAATTTATTGTCATTGATATAGAATTGTATTAATAATATTAAATGGAATTAACCATCTTTAATTTTGAAAAATCTAAAAAAAAAACCCACTTGCAACAGAAATTAAGAATATGAGCAACCGGTTTTGACAGAGAAAAAGAGGGTATGATTGAAAATGAAATACACATAGAGTATTTTTAAAATGTGAAATTTGAATCCTTGAAAGTGTTTTTAAAAAAGAAAACAAGGAAGAAAAAATTGGACAAAGAACAAAAAAAAAAAGAATAATAAGTAATTAGAATAGATGAATACCACAAAGGCTTTAGACAAAATTAATTCTTTGAAAGGTGAAGTTTAAACAACCTTGTAAATGTAGAACAAGACAGCAAATTTAAAGACAAATTTATTGAAAGAAAACCGAAACGAGAAGTTATGAAATATGAAAGACAAATCATGGAAATTTAATATTCAAATAATACCATTTTCAGAAAGGACAAAAGAAATTATGAATATATGATCACTGTGGAAGAAAAAATATGACTCATATTTGAAACTGACATTATTTCTGAACAAGATTGATTTTAAAAAAAGGACACACTTAAAAAATACTGCTATAGAGTGAATGTTTGTGTCTTTCCAAAATTCATATATTGAAATCTAATTCCTAATGTGATGGTATTTCGAGATGGAGCCTTGGTTGATGATTAGATCATGAGGGTGGCACCCTCATGAACGGATATAGTGGCCTTATAAACTAGACCCCGGGGAGCTCCCTTGTCCTTTCTGCCATGAGATCACAGAGTAAAAAAATGACAATCTATGAACTAGGAAGCAGGTCTCACCAGACACCAAGTCTACTGTTACTTGGATCTTAGGACTTCCCACCCTCCAGAACTGTGAATAAAACATGTTTGTGGTTTAAATCACCAAGTCTACGGTATTTTTATTATAGCAGCTGGAATGAACTAAGTCATATACTTCTTAAATTTCTGATTTTCAAATTGAAAAGAATAACTTTCCATAGCTAGAGAGACTATAATCTATGAATAAATGATATTTATATTGGCATACCATTTCAAATTGACAAGTAAAAGAGCACTGTCTTGAAAACAGATGTGAAGTATAATTTTGAATGTATAATTTATCTAGGCAAACTACTATTCAAATAGATGAATATATTAGTAAAGAGGCAAGGTTATACTGAGGGGGGTATCAAAAATTAAAATCTCAGTGAACCAAGTTTGACCACCCTCCTCTAATTCCAGTACATGTAATTAGAGAAGGAGGGTGGTTGAATTCTCAATCTCTGGAAGCAGGATCTCAAATTATAGCCCCAGTCTCTTATCTCTGGCCTTTCACAAGTTCTTTTTCTTTAAATTCCTTGGTACCTTCTGAAGTGGGCAATAGAAAATGTCCCAAGGGTCATTTAAGTTTGAAAGGAAGAGAGACTTTTTCTTTTAAATTGATATATATTTTGCAAAACTACTGTCTCAAAGGCATGGCATTGTGGTTTTCTTTTCCATTTATTTCTATCAACTTTTTGTGCTAATTGCCACGCTTGAAGGATTTATTGTTATTTCTGTTTGGTTATTTGTTTTTAGAAATGCTATCTGCCCTCAACCAACAATCTGTCTCTGTCTCTTTATCTCTCTCTTTCTCTCTGCTTCTCCCTCTTTTACCTAAAAAAAAAAAAAGTAATTAATTTAAGTATAATAGGCTTTTATGGGTACACCAAACATTTAGCATTTATAAAGTTTTCTTTGAGTCAATTTAGTCTTATGAAAAGGAATTTACTTAGTAATGATTTAATCTTTTTTCATGGGTTTCTAGCTATGGATGTGACAGACAAACCCTTTGATTTGATTTTAGATGCAAACTGAGCTTTAATCTGCCTTGTTGCTGAAAGGAATTCTTAATTAATTGCATGTTTTACTGTTTGGGTTTGAGAGGCAATAATTTAGTCATACCCTATAAATTACTGGATGTGTAGATTCCTTTACTCTTAATTTCTAATTTCAAATTTAGACAACTATTATATAACTTATCTTTTTCTGAGAAGAGCAGCAAACCCACAATGGTAACTGTCACTGTTGTTGATTATTTTAACTTCCTATTCTAGAACTACATGACAAATCATTCTGCTTTCTGTAATAGATCTCTTTATCTCTTTATTTTCACCAAATTTTACATCTGAAATTGACACACATGTTAAGCTTTTTGTTATGAATGCAGCTGATTTTAGGTAGTATTTTCATATTATTCAAAAGCAAATAGGTCATGCTATACACGCAGATATCCAGTAGCTTAAAACAACAATGGATAATTTATTATTCAGGCTACATGACCCCTTCTAGTTGGCTGAAGGAAGTGGGGAGGTATTGTTCACTACAGACATTAACATTTCCACACCAATGGAGAAGAAGCTATCGTAAACATTGTTGGTTGCCATAACAGAAATAAATGGAGATCGCTGGATCACATCATATCAGCATTTAAATATCATCAGTGTGGGTGTGCCTGGGTGGCTCAGCTGGTTGGGTTTCTGGCTCCTGTTTTTGGCTCAGGTTACGGTCTCATGGTTCATTGAGTTCAAGCCCCCTGTCCAGCTCTGTGCTGACAGTGTGGAGCCTGCTTGGGATTCTCTCTCTGCCCCTCCCCTGTTCTCTCTCTCTCTCTCTCTCAAAAAAAAAGTAGATAAAACTTAATTATTTTTTTTAAATATCAGCAGTGTGGAATTCCTGTTCCATTCTCGTTGAACAGAACTAATCACATGGGCTGGCCAAATCAGAAGTACACAATTATGAGAAATCTTAAACATCTGTTTGAAATTCAGAGAGCTAGCAGAGCTCTGACTACCACAGAGGGCAACATAATGATATATTTTTAAAGTCGGCAAAGACACAAAACACATTACTTATGTACACTCTATTTTATACTCCTGGTATAAACTAGAATTAAACTAAAAAAAAAAGAATTAAAGTAAAAAAAAGAGATATGAATAAAGAAAGTTTACAGCTACATACCAAACTTTGTAAGAGATACTAAATAAAAAGTAGTGCTAATGACTACCACAGAGGGCAACATAAAAGATATATTTTTAAAGTGCGCAAAGACACAAAACACATTATTTATGTACACTCTATTTCATACTCC
This sequence comes from Herpailurus yagouaroundi, assembly GCF_014898765.1. Classification (NCBI taxonomy): domain Eukaryota; kingdom Metazoa; phylum Chordata; class Mammalia; order Carnivora; family Felidae; genus Herpailurus; species Herpailurus yagouaroundi. The sequence goes on from NW_024412405.1 coordinate 23,722,032, forward strand.
TGGTATAAACTAGAATTAAACTAAAAAACAGAGAATTAAACTAAAAAAAAGAGATGTGAATAAAAGAAAGTTCAAAACTAAGATACCAAACTTTGTAAGAGATACTAAAAAGTTGTTAATAATGTGTCTGTGAAATTAACACAACTGTATAGAACTGAATTTTTTAGAGAAATATTTTTTTTAAGTTTATGTATTCATTTTAAGAGAGAGGGAGAATCCCAAGCAGGCTCTGCACTGTCAGCACAGAGCCTGATGCAGGGCTCAGTCTCACAAACCATGACATAGTGATCTGAGCTAAAATCAAGAGTTGGATGACTGTGGCGCCTGGAGGGCTGGTGGTTAATAAGCACTGGTCATCAGCTCAGGTCATGGTCTCACGGTTCACAGGTTCGAGCCCTGAATCAGGCTCTGTGCTGACAGCTCAGAGCCTGGAGCCTGCTTCAGATTGGGTGTCTCCCTCTCTATCTGCCCCTTCCCTCCTTGTGACCTCTCTCTCAAAAACAAATAAACATTTAAAAAAGAAAAAAAGAGTTGGATGATTAACTGACTGAGTCAGGCAGGCACCTCAGAGAAATACTCTTAATACACAATCTTAAATTATCTCTCTGAATTTGAATTTTTAGGTAATTTAAAAATATAAGAATAAAAATACAGCATCCTTTCTTGATAAAAACCCTCAAGAAAGTAGGGATAGAAGGAGCATACCTCGAGATGATAAAAGTCACATACAAGCGATCCAATGCTAATATCATCCAAAATGGGGAAAAACTGAGAGCTTTCTCCCTAAGGTCAGGAACAAGACAGGGATGTCCACTCTCACCACTGTTATTCAACACAGTATTGGAAGTCTTAGCCTCTGAAATCAAACAATACAAAGAAATAAAAGGCATCCAAATCGGCCAGGAGAAGGTCAAACTTCAACTCATTGCAAATGACATGATACTCTATATGGAAAACCCAAAAGATTCCACCAAAAAACTTCTAGAACTGATTCATGAATTCAGCAAAGCAGCAGGATATAGAATCAATGCACAGAAATCGGTTGCATTCCTATACACCAACAATGAAGCAACAGAAAGAGAAATCAAGGAATCAATCCCATTTACAGTTGCACCAAAAACCATAAAATACCTAGGAATAAATCTAACCAAAGAGGTGAAAAATCTATACACTGAAAACTATAGAAAGCTTATGAAGGAAATTGAAGAAGACACAAAGAATTGGAAAAAGATTCCATGCTTCTGTATGGGAAGAACAAATATTGTTAACATGTCGATACTACCCAAAGCAATCTACATATTCAACGCAATCCCTATCAAAGTAACACCAGGATTCTTCACAGAGCTAGAACAAATAATCCTAAAAGTTGTATGGAACCGGAAAAGACCCTGAATAGCCAAAGCAGGAGGCATCACAATCCCAGACTTCAAGCTATACTACAAAGCTGTAATCATCAAGACAGTATGGTACTGGCACAACAACAGACACTCAGATCAATGGAACAGAATAGAGAACCCAGAAATGGACTCACAAACGTATGGCCAACTAATCTTTGACAAAGCAGGAAAGAATATCCAATGGAATAAAGACAGTCTCTTCAGCAAATGGTGCTGGGAAAACTGGACAGCAACATGCAGAAGAATGAACCTGGACCACTTTCTTACACCAGACACAAAAATAAACTCAAAATGGAGGAAAGACCTAAATGTAAGACAGGAAGCCATCAAAATCCTTGAGGAGAAAGCAGCCAAAAACTTCTTTGACCTTGGCTGCAGCAACTTCTTACTCAACAAGTCTCTGGAGGCAAGGGAAACAAAAGCAAAAATGAACTATTCCGACCTCATCAAAATTACAAGCTTCTACACAGTGAAGGAAACAATCAGCAAAACTAAAAGGCAACTGACGGAATGGGAGAAGATATTTGCAAATGACATATCAGATAAAGGGTTAGAATCCAAATCTACAAAGAACTTATCAAACTCAACACCCAAAAAAACAAATAATCCAGTGAAGGAATGGGCAAAAGACATGAATAGACACTTCTCCAAAGAAGACATCCAGATGGCCAACCGACACATGAAAAAATGCCCCACATCACTCATCATCAAGGAAATACAAATCAAAACCACAATGAGATACCACCTTACACCTGTCAGAATGGCTAACATTAACAACTCAGGCAACAACAGATGTTGGTGAGGATGCAGAGAAAGAGGATCTCTTTTGCATTGTTGGTGGGAATGCAAGCTGGTGCAGCCACTCTGGAAAACAGCATGGAGGTTTCTCAAAAAACTAAAAATAGAACTACCCTACGACCCAGCAATTGCACTACTGGGCATTCATCCAACGGATACAGGTGTGCTGTTTTGAAGGGACACATGCACCCCCATGTTTATAGCAGCACTATCAACAATAGCCAAAGTATGGAAAGAGCCCAAATGTCCATCGATGGATGAATGGATAAAGAAGATGTGGTATATATATATATACAATGGAGTATGACTCATCAATCAAAAAGAATGAAATCTTTCCATTTGCAACTATGTGGATGGAACTGGAGGGTATTATGCTAAGTGACATTAGTCAGTCAGAGAAAGACAAAAATCATATGACTTCACTCATATGAGGACTTTAAGAGACAAAACAGATGAACATAAGGGAAGGGAAATAAAAAATAATATAAAAACAGGAAGGGGAACAAAACAGAAGAGTCTCATAAATATGGAGAACAAACTGAGGGTTGCTGGAGGGGTTGTGGGAGGGGGGATGGGCTAAATGGGTAAGGGGTGTTAAGGAATCTACTCCTGAAATCATTGCTTCATTATATACTAACTAATTTGGATGTAAATTTAAAAAAATAAAAAATAAAGCTAAATTATAAAAAATAATAAAATTTAAAAATTAATTAATTAATTAATTAAAGGGACATATTTGGGAATAAAGATTATGGACAATATGCATTATTAGTATCAGTGTGTGTGTGTGTGTGTGTGTGTGTGTGTGTGTGTGAGTGTGTGTGTGAGAAATAGGTGTGCAAAGAAAAATATTTTCATATTTATTACATATTAATAGATGTAAACAAAAAATCAAGGCAAGTGGGGGCGCCTGGGTGGCGCAGTCGGTTAAGCGTCCGACCTCAGTCAGGTCACATTCTCGCGGTTCGTGAGTTCGAGCCCCGCGTCAGGCTCTGGGCTGATGGCTCAGAGCCTGGAGCCTGTTTCCAATTCTGTGTCTCCCTCTCTCTCTGCCCCTCCCCTGTTCATGCTCTGTCTCTCTCTGACTCAAAAAAAATAAATAAACGTTGAAAAAAAAATTAAAAAAAAAAATCAAGGCAAGTGAAATAGATGTATACAAATATTGCCTCACACATATAATAAAATTTTAAGGATTTCAACCAACAACAATATAAACTCTTTAATACGCTTAGGATTTGCTAATTAATCAATTAATAGAATGGATTACATGGGAAGAAATAGAATAGTTTCTTGGCAATGTGAATATATACCCCTTTTTTAGAATAAGTCAACTGGGGTAATAAATAGCGTAAAGGAAAATGACAGAAATGAATATAAAATGGGATTGTTCCCTCCATGCTGTTCTCCATAAAGCAATAAATAAGAGCCAGATTATGTAATCTCACAACCCATGAATCACTTCATATTTAATTCAGATTCAAATCCAGGGACATTATAGCCTGTGTGAACTCTACTTCTGCCACTGGCCTCTCATCCTCTCTCTTGCTTTCTTACCTCCATAATCTGTTAGACTTTGCTGTTCTTGGAATATTCTCTCAACTGAGAGGCTTTAAATGTGCTCTTCCTTCTGCCTTCCTGCTCTGTCCTCGAGTACCTGCTTTATTAAATGTGGCACTTTCTCCAGCTTTCCACTAATTGTCAGCTTGTCAAGAATAATACCTCCCACTCCTTTTGTACAAAATAGCATTTTCTTATCACAATCCCCTTACTCTGAATTACTTTTCCTTATAATAACTTATCAACTTCTGACATCTCACATATTTATTGCTTATTTTCTCCCTTCATTTGAATGTCAGCTCCATTAATCCATAGGATTTTTTTTGATGAATTATATCTATCATACGGTCTCTCTCACATTTTGACATGTTTTGATTATTGCTTTCTTAATATCCATTACCTTCCCCTGCCTTATTAACAAAATCTAGTTTATGTATACTTAAAAATTTTCCAGATGGAATACTGCATACCGTAAGTTCATTGGGGCTAGACATGTAAAAATTTTTGTGCTGATTCTAGTATAACACTTGCAATGTTAGCAGGCTCACTAGTGTGTGTTGTGTGCCCTTTAATCTTGTCATTACTTTTGCTTGGAACATGGGTCTGATGCTTACAGAGCTGTACCTATCCAGTGAAGATAAGGCCATTAGGTATACAATGGATGGATGAGAAGAAAGAAGGGCCCTGGGTCTCTCATATCAAAAACTTCAATAATTGCTCCAGACTTTATGAGAATTTCATCTTTTATGAGAAATTACTTGTTTTTAAGATCTATTATTTTTAACACTGAATTTTGATTTCCACAAACATAATTTCTATCTCATAATCCTCTTAATTCAGTTCATTTTTTAAAGAAAACTGAAAAAGCTAAAAATATTTCATTTCTGCCAATTATAATTGTATTTCATCTTCTATGTATACCTGTATATAAGGACAATTAATTAATATTTCTCCTTAGAGTGCTCTAGGATTATGAAAAGTGAAAGTGTGTAGGCTTCAATTCAAAATCTGCGAAAAAATAAAATTGTAATCAAAAGTTCAAACACTTATTCTAATATGCCTCTGTGTTTTCTCTGAAAAAAATATCAATCCCACACCCAAAACGTTAATGAAAAGTCATTTACCATTATTTTAATTAATATGAAAAGTGTCTTAAAACAGCGAAGTATACATGTGGAGAATAATGCCATATTTCAAAGGCAGGATGAAGGTCTTAAGTGTTTTGTGTAGTACCTAAAAGTTGGCATGCGCTTAAATCAATTTATTTTCCAATGGCACACGTTTTATCACTCATAAAGATTAATGCTAAGCCCTGATTAAAATAAGGTGTGCAGCCCTAGAAGCTTACAGAAGTTGACACACATCTCAGAGACAAGTCAATACTAATCAAGAGATTTAGGAGCATCATATAATGCTAGTGCCAAGAGAAACCTAGTTAACACAGATCAGATAGATTTGCTGTTATGATTGTGTTTTACGGACTGGTGTCAAAAGGCTGATGTCAATGGTTTTGTAACTGAAATCATATATATATATATATATATATATATATATACACACATATATATGATATATGATATATATTCAGTTGGGTGAATATGTAATATTTTCTGTGTTTTTTTTTTCTTTTAGTTATTCTAGAGCTTGACCATCCCAGACAACACGGGTTGGGGGAGGGAGGAGAATAAAAGAAAGGATAAAAGACTCCAATGTAACTGCTTTATATTCAGCCATGTATTCATTATATAAGTAAAATTACAATAGGGTTTTAGGTAATATAATTTATATTCCATCTTTGCTTTATAGTTTAAATTATAATTCACAAACCCTGGAAGCAAAGAGTCTGCAATGTGCATAGACATATTTATGACCATGACTTTCTTCAAAAATACTTTGATATACACAAATGAATAAACTGTGCTCATTAGCTTTAATTTATAACCGCAAATTATAAAACAGAAAATATTTCTCTGGAACAGAAACTTCACATCTAAAACAAATGGAAAGTTAGAAAGGTGTTTTTGTCTTGTTCTGGTGCTGGTATTAAATCAGACTGAGTCTCCTCATCCTAGCATCTTCTATCCTGTATTGATTCTGTCCCTACAACTACCAGAAATGACAGCATATATATTTAATTGGCATACAGTAAGCATTCCAGAATATACTCCGTTATTGAATTAATGTAAGAGTAGATACATGATTATGAGTAAATTGAGAAGGACACTGATTTAGGCATCTTACAGAATTTGAATACAATAAATAAACTAGTATATAAATAACTGACAAAGGGAAATGTGTGGGTACAGAACCTATGCCTGATAGAAACTGTTAATATATACTGTGTTGTTTTTTTTTAATGCAAATTTACAGTATACCAGTGATTACATTTTAAATACTGGCAATCATGCAACAAGTCAGGCATACCAATTCACTTTCTGATATACACATATCATAATCTATAATGATATATGTATTGAAAGTACTTATTAATCATCAAGGAAACAATGGAAAGTTAAATATATTTACATTTAACACAGAAAAAAAATCTTATCCACATGTGGGAAAAAAAAGGATCAAAGACAGTAACAAACTTGATAGTCACCAATTTTTTTTTTTCAGAATCTAATACAGAAAACAATGGAGCAATGTCAGAAATTTTGAAGGAACACACCTACTAATTCTATCTATGCAGTTATCTAAAATATCATCCAATATTGTTAAATATTTACCTTATGTCTGCACTGTAACTCTTAAGTTGTATTTTTCTTTATTAATCCTACAAGTAGCCCAGTAAGGTAACTATCATTTTATTCCTATTTTAACTGTGAAAGTAAAGGAAAAAATAATGATATCAAGAGTTGAAAATTTTATGAAACTTTGAGTAAGGCATCTTAGTTTGGAACTGATGAAGCTGTTATTTGAATTCTTTAACAAAATTTAAACACCCCTGCAAAAACTGCTGTAATTTGTAGAGTGCACAGTCTTAAGGAAACTACAGGTTATTCTTATATTTGAAAATACTGAAGCTGTACTAATCATATGATATTTAAAAAATAATTTTTTTCATATTTATTTGACAGAGCGAGGGAGAGAGAGAGGGAGAATCAAGCGGGGGAGGGGCAGTGGTAGAGGGAGATTCAGAATCTGAAGCAGTCCTCAGGCTCTGAGCTGTCAATACAGAGCCCCACATGGGGCTCAAACCCAGGACTGTGAGATCATGACCTGAGTCAAAGTGGGATGCTTAATCAACTGAGCCACCCAGGCACCCCATTAACCACATGGTATTAAAAACAACAGACTTATGGGCATTTGAGTTGCTCAGTCAGTTAAGCGCCTTTTTGTTTCAGCTCAGGTCATGGTATCATTGTTCAACAATTCAAGCCCTGCGTCGGGCTCTGCGATGGCAGTGCAGAGCCTGCTTGGGATTCTCTCTTTTCTCTCTCTGCCCCTCCCCACCTCAAAATAAATTAATTAAATAAATAAATAAGTAAACAAACTTAAAAAAAAACATTTAAATGCCAACTATCCCAAAATAAGATATAAATAAAAATTCTGACTTTGTAAATGAGAATATAGCACTATCTGTCTGATTATGCACACACACAATTAACATAACACATATTAATATTAACTTATCATTTTCCCACTGCAATATGAAAATAAAAATCTATAATTTCTTTATATTCTTTTTTAAACATTCAAAGTTGTAGAAAGAGAAAGATTCAGGGCACCCAGGTGGTTCAGCTGGTTAAGCATCTGACTCATGGTTAGGCTCAGGTCATGAGCTCACGGTTCATGGGATCGAGCCCCGTCAGGTCAAAGGTTGATAGCATGGATCCTGCTTGGGATTCTCTCTTTCCTTTCTCTCTCTCTCTGCTCCTTCCTGACTCGTGCACACACACTCTCTATCAAACTCAATAAACTTTAAAAGAGAGAGAGAAAGATCAATACCACCACTAAAAACTAAAAAGAGTTTACACACATATATCTTATTATCTTAACTTTATGCATGATGAAAACAAAGCACAGAGTGTACATTTCTCTCCTCCACACAATTATTTAAAATAGCAGACCTATTATTTGAATCCAGGCCTTCTGACTCCAGAACTCAAGCTCCAAACCAGAGTAAGAAGAGATAGGAAATACTAAAGCACAGACACAAAGTTAATGAAAATGTTCTCAAGGGGTCAGTCAATATTAGTAATAAGTAAAATAATTATGAATGCTTTGATTGAAACAAATAAACTAAAATCACAAATACAAAAACAAACAATACTGTTTACCCATAGTTCATAAATGTTATACTTAAAAAGAACAGAGAGAGATTAAATTGAGGTCATGGCACACTACTGAGTCCATATCAACAAATTCTGCCCATTGTTCTAGAGAAATATTTTTCTGATAAACAGCACCATATAGCTTTTGGTTTAATAGCTAATTTAGAGAGTTCAAGAAACTCAGAAGCAACTGGGTTTTCAAAGTGTATTGGGGTGGAGCATTCAATTTGCTCAAAAATTGCTGAAATGATAAGTAGTATAAAAGAGTACATGCAGTTGTGGCAAAGGCACTGTTGTTTACTCTAAATGACATGACCACATATCTATGCCAAATATCTCTCTTTCAGGACACAGTAAATGAGAGATGAAAGAGAGATTACTTATCCCAGCATCCCATGTATCAGGAACCAATCTATCCCCAATCAGGTCTCTGACTTTGGCATAGAACTTTAAGGTTGAGAAGCCACCCTATTTTGGAGCTCTGCTATGCTTTATTTTTTTTAATATGAAATTTATTGTCAAATTGGTTTCCACACTCAGATACCACCTCACTCCAATCAGAGTGGTTAAAATGAACAAATCAGGAGACTATAGATGCTGGAGAGGATGTGGAGAAACGGGAGCCCTCTTGCGCTGTTGGTGGGAATGCAAACTGGTGCAGCCACTCTGGAAAACAGTGTGGAGGTTCCTCAAAAAATTAAAAATAGGTCTACTCTATGACCCAGCAATAGCACTGCTAGGAATTTACCCAAGGGATACAGGAGTGCTGATGCATAAGGGCACTTGTACCCCAATGTTTATAACAGCACTTTCAACAACAGCCAAAGTATGGAAAGAGCCTAAATGTCCATCAACTGATGAATGGATAAAGAAATTGTGGTTTATATACACAATGGAATACTACATGGCAATGAGAAAGAATGAAATATGGCCTTTTGTAGCAACGTGGATGGAACTGGAGAGTATTCTGCTACACTTTAAAATAAATTTTGAACCTGATCCTCTCTGACCGCTGATCAGGTGAAGAGTCAAGAAATTTCTCTGACTTCCAGTTGTTGACGAATGTATCTCATTGTTTTATTCCAGTATGTAAATTTTCCCCAGCGGCAATCATGCAATATCCTTACAACTATTACTTTCAAAAAACCTTCTCAAATGTTAATCCATGGTACTTGTCAGTACATTCCCTTTCTCTGATGTCTCAATAAAATATCGAGGCATTACAACATTCCTGAGACTTTTCATGTTTCATCTACTATCAATGCTAGCCAGCCAGTGGATAGTTCAATTCCAAAATCCTTTTCTTTAGAGTGCTTCCTCAGATCACTTCTGGCACCAAAGGTCTTGGGTCAGAATTTCCATACGAAGACTCTGAGATGAAGATTTGCATCCAGGTAGTTCACTGAGTCAACTGTTGGTATCAGGAAATGATTGGCAGTGGTGGAAGAAGGACTGAATGGGGTGAGAACACTATAGCACAGTTGCAACAGAGATGCCAGCCAAGCTCACAGTAAATTTTGAACAACTTTCAGAATTGCCTGTCTTGAGGCAACCACATTCGGCCTCTATTCCTCCATATAGACCAGCCATTGGATTCTAGCAGCCCTGGAGAGTGATGACATCAGATGAGGCATCTCCCTCTCTCTTTGACTCTCAGACTAGCTAAAAGTCAACATTCACCACAACTCCAGAATCTGGGAGAATGAGTGTCTCATTCTTGAAAGTGTGGAAGGCCATGCAGTATAGATTGGTCCCAGGAGAGAGGTATTTTTCCTGTAGTTTGTGCATTTTATGTATATATTATATTATATTATATTATATTATATTATATTATATTATACTATATATTATACTACATTACATTATATTATATATTATTATATGTTATTATATGCATGTATTATTTGGGCTATATGATGCATAACTCAAAGAATAATTATATTTTATAATTGTGTGTGTACTTGTAGTAAACAATGACCTGGTAATACCTTCTTTTCCTTTTAGAAACTCAGAAATAAATTGGCATGTATTTTTACATCTTAAAGATTTTTATTTCTCATCTAATCCTTGTATTATAATTGAGAAAATGCATTTGGAAAATCAGAAGTCTTATTCCAGGGGCGCCTGGGTGGCTCGGTTGGTTAAGCGTCCGACTTCAGCTCAGGTCATGATCTCACGGTCTGTGGGTTCGAGCCCCGCATCGGGCTCTGTGCTGACAGCTCAGAGCCTGGAGCCTGTTTCAGATTCTATGTCTCCCTCTCTCTGTGACCCTCCCCCGTTCATGCTCTGTCTCTCTATGTCTCAAAAATAAATAAACGTTTAAAAAAATTAAAAAAAAATTAAAAAAAAAGAAGTCTTATTCCAAATACAAAGAACTGTATTTATTTTCTCAAAGAGACCACATCTAATAAAGCAAGTGTAATTGAAATAAACACCCAATAAAACTTATATTGACACATTTTATTATCTTTTTCCAACATGGCAAATTATATTATAATGTGTTGGGGATGAGTGACATCCTTGATGTTTTTGTCAGTGGTGATAATATCTATAATTTCCCTTAAAATGCAGTATCATGCAAGATGGTATAACATGCTTCTTCAAGGGTACTACAATATTTTTAATTTATCCCAGTTCTTTCTGCTGCTGCTGCTGCTACTACTACTACTGCTAGAGATGTTAGTATTGCTATTTCTGTTGCTGCTGCTACTACTACTACTACTACCACCACCACCACCACCACAACTGCTACCACTGACATCTCTATGTCTGCAATCAAGTGAAAGAATATAATTTCTTACTCAGTGAAGACTAAAGTAAAACATGGCCTATTTTTACTAGGTTTGGTGAGATGGGATTGTTTCAATGTGTTTGTTGGCTTTTATATTTTACCTAAATAAAGTAAGTAGGCACAGGTAGCAATCTATAAAAAATATGATTGACCTGTTTTGTTGCTTCTTGATGTCTGATTAAATGTTTCCTCTTACGTGATTATATATATCATATTTATTCACTGGAATATGGTTATCCAAATTTATCTTGATTTTCACTACAACTGAATTTCCATTTTTATTATAGCCTTTCATGCTAGCGCTTCTAGTCTGCTGATGCTGTCACTTTTCAACAATTCTGATTTTCTTTGGGCACCTGGGCATCCAACTCTTGATTCTGGCTCAGGTCTTGACCTCACAGTTTGTGAGTTTGAGCCCCGAATTCCACCAGCACAGAGCCTGCTTGGAATTCTCTCTCTTCCTCTCTCTCTGCCCCTCCCCTGCTTGCTCTCTCTCTCTCTCTTCTTTCTCTCTCTCTCTCCCTCTCAAAATAAATAAATATTAAAAGTATTTTAAACAAAAAAAAAAATTCTGATTTTCTTCAACATCATGAAGAAGGAAAAACTAGTTGCCCAGAATTTGAGGGAGACACAGTGAGAGGATCCATAGGCTAGATGCCTGTAATAGATCCAATCTAAATATTTATTATCCTAGAATCTCTGAATGCCTTTTTAATATGTCAAAGGATTTTTCAATTCTGTATCTTTTTCTTACAGAACGCAGCATATAAATCCAAAACAAACCAAAACAATTTTAAAGGGAATATATCCTCCAATTCAGAACTCTGTATGTAAATCTCCTAGTGAGCAAGCTCATATCAATAATTTTATCTACTTTTGCAAAGTAAATGTATACAGATGCAAGATTTCTTATAAAATTCTAAATTTGTACATGCTCTATGAGTTAAATCCTTCTCTTTGCTCTTCCAAATTTTTACCTCCAAGCCCCGTAGGACCATACAGCATTTATCCTGGTTTCCCAGTAAATTTTTATGAAATTATTACTAGAAAGGGAATTTGAGCTTCATTTACTTTCCTTTGCTAAAGAAAATGGCTTTGTCGGACAAGGCTTCCACAGTGGAGACATTTCTCCAAGCTTTTCATATCCATTATGACAGCAGCCTTCTAATGTTTCTTATCCCATTCTTTATCGATCAGTGCCTTCAAGTTCACACACAGTGGCACAGCTGACTGTAAATTCAACTGACATTATAATGCAGCAACTTACAAAATCAACGATCCAGTTTGCCAAAAAATCATCTCATTTTTAGAGTCACAATAAAAAATAGAATTTTTCAGTGCCAATAGGGAAAAACACTGGGTTATATTCTGGGTCTGTGGTGTGCATCTTGATTTCAGGTGGTCAGCTGAGTTATAGGGACAGAGCTGATGTGCCAGGTATGAGAGTACATGATTTAAGAAACCAGATAAAAATGAAAGAATTAAGTCTTAGCACTTACTGCAATGGCATAATCAAGAGTCTAAACCTGTATAGGGTGCCTGGGTTACTCAGTCAGTTAAGAGTGACTCTTGATTTCGGCTCAGATCATGATCTCATAGTTCCTGAGTTTGAGCTCCGCATCAGGATTCATGCTGAGAACACAGATCCTGCTTGGGATTCTCTCTCTCTCTCAATCTCTCAACCTCTCTCTCTCTCTCTCTCTCTCACTCTCTCTCTCCCCTCCCCCAACTCCCTCTACTTCTCCCATGTTTGTGCATGTGCTCTCTCTCTCTCTCTCGATAAATAAACTTTAAAAATATAAATAAAAATAAAACTGGAGAAAACAGACTGTTTTCGCTGTTAGTCTGTTTCGCTCATGGAACAATATACTGGTTGACTGATCAGTGGAGATACAAAGGTGGTGATTGTATCACTGTTGAGAGAGTACTGAACCAAAGACTTCAGAAGTTTAATGGACTCTGAAGTAGGGATAAGGTCTAGAAGTAGAATTTCCCAGTAGACTGGGAAGTGACAAAGGAGCAAAGTGTCTTCAAGTTTCTCCCCTCCCCACTCCTTTCTAAGGAGTCCTCTAGAAGTACTTGAAGACTTCCACCTAAGACCTCAGATAAAGAGACCTAGGAATTAAGGTGCCTGGCCTAGGATTGCAAACATACAAAGAACATGCCTAGCCAGAAGCCTCAAGACTGAAATTCCCCTCAAAGACTGAAGGGCATTGGCTGTGCACCAAGTCTGGTTTGGAGTGGGCAACATTTCTCCGTAAGGCCTTCCAGGGAAAGCATTTGTAATTGGTCAGAGCTGAAAAATCCCAAACACAGATTTTCAACTGAGAACCGGACCCTCTACTTGATATTTAAGTGTATTTATTTCTCACTGTGTTTTCATCAATGTCAAATCAGCTTTCTTAAACTGTGCCTCCAATAGTGACATTAACTTTTAAGTCAGCCTATGGTAGCAACTATCTGATTCAGAGCATCTCCTTCAATAAACTCATGGTCCTACATGACCACAGCCATCGCTTGAGCACCTGATTCTGAACTTCCTAAAATAAGCTGTTTTTTACCATTTGAAATATAAACCCGATGTTCATTGCCATTCACTGAAATGCAGCTCAGCATTTAATTCCAAACACATCATATATTCCAGAGGGAATAATACCTATAGGGTTGCTTTCTGGAAACCAATTTCAATAATTTATTGAGTTTTCTGTTTGCCAGCTACAGAAATCAACAATGACTAACAAAAAGAAAAGAAAATAGTTTACAGAATTAAAGAGCTTAACCACAAGAGATTTATAAGTTTTGAAGGGATGGAAGTCCTTGGATTGTAGCAACAGAAACTTTATCTTCCTAAGTGACTTACCACACTTCTGCCCCAGTTTCTGGCAGAAACAATTAAATTGGTCTGGGATGTCATATACATGTATGAAGTGAAAGTGTGAATCTGTGCATTCCAGGAAGAAAATATCTCAACATAAGGGTCTACTATCAAATATTTAAAAACAAATGCATCTGAGCAAACAAATGTTGACTTCCACAATTCTAAAATCTGATTTATAATCTGTGATCTCTCTTCAGGAATCAAGACACAAATATAATATTAATATTGGATATCTATATTTGTCTGCCTCACAATGTGTCCCCCATTAAATTCTAATTTCTCATTGCTGCCTCTCTCACCCTCTTTCACCATTGTCTTTTGCTAACCCCAATCTATTTAATATTGTGTCACATAGTCAGTCCAAAGAAGAAACATGAATAACTTAGACTCTTCCCTCCACTGTATTGCCTGTGTTCAGTCTCCACGTAGTGTTGATTCCTCTTTAAATTTCCTCAGTATATATTTTGTCCCCTCCCCAAATACATTGTTCATTATCTAATTATTGGATACTTGCAATATCCTAACAATCAGCCATACTTCTGTCTACATGCTCATTACTAATCACATTAAATTACTTGTCTCTGATAAGTATACCATGTAACCATAATGAATTTGAATATGTAGTGTGTTCTTTCTACAACAGTAAACAGACTCTATCATTTACTCACATAATTTTAGAATTTTATATGGCATCTTTTTTTCTGTATTATATTTATTTTGTTTTGTTTTTATTTTTCCTTTTTCTTTTTTTGTGCATTTATTTTGATTCAAAATATTCAATTTTTACTCTTCTAATTGGGGATTAACGTTAAGAACTAATATGAACTACTTATTTTCTCCTGTATGTCCGCACATGATGTCATACACACACTCAAAACCTCATCTATTTTTGTGTTTTCTATATAAAATGTTTAGTTATTATATGCATGTATGTATACATGTGCATGAATTTAGTTATGTGTGTGTATATCAATGTGTGGTGTACGCCATATAAAATTTTATGATCTTGAGTTTTTTTAGAATGTAAACATTATTGAGTACATTTGTAGAGTCATTTGCTACCTATCATGCAACTTCTTCCCTGATTTATCGTTTCCAGAGTATGTACTCCATAAGTATTTTCACGTTAATATTTATTTATTTTGAAAGAGAGAGAGAGAGAGAAAGAGAGCAGGGAGAGGGGCAGAGAGAGAGGGAGAGAGAGAATCCCAAGCAGACTCCACACTGTCAGCACAGAGCCTGATATGGGGCTTAAACCCATGAACCACGACATCATGACCTGAGCCAAAATCAAAAGTCCAATGCTTAACTGACTGAGCCACCCAGGCACCTCTCCCTAAGTATTTTCAAAAATATATCATTATTTTGATAACCTCTTAAAACCATGTACGCCTGTCATTAATTGTATTCCACACACTTGTTTAAATGACTAAGAAATATTTGGATACTCCATCACAGTAATTTTCCGTTGATGCCTAATAAGCATTTGAAACTCAATATGTCTCTCATACCTTAACAAACTCCATTTTTTTTCCATTCTCAATATTAGTAAATGAAAATACATTTAAATCAGGTTTAAAAGAAATAGGAGGGGGCTCCTGGGTGGCTCAGTTGGTTGAGCGTCTGACTTCGGCTCAGGTCATGATCTCACGGTTTGTGGGATCGAGCCCCGCATCAGGCTCTGTGCTGGCGGCTCAGAGCCTGGAGCCTGCTTCAGATGGATTCTGTGTCTCCCTCTCTCTCTGCCCCTCCCCCACTCACACTCTGTCTCTCCTTCAAAAGTAAATAAACATTAAATTAAAAAAATAAAAAAATAAAAGAAATAGGAGTTCAAAGTACCATTTTGTCTCCCTTGCATATTCTATCACCAGCAATTCTCCTTGATTCTGCCTGCAGATACGATGATTTTTATTAGGACGACTTTTTTACACTGCTCTGAATGGCCATAAGACCCTCCTAAAAGTTTACAAAATCATTGATTTTCATACTTCCAATTTCCCCCACCAATTATACTTCACTATAAATGAGATTAGCAAATATAATTCAGACCATACATAGCATTACCTCCTTAAAACGTCTCCACCATTGATCGCAGAGTTACCAGGAGCCATGCCTTTAACATGACAGGACCTCAGTGTGTGTGTCCTTCCTCACTTCTTACCATTTTCTTCTTGTTCTCAGTAGCTTTCTGCCAACCTTCCAGGAATTAGAAAAATTCTAATTTTGGGGTGATACCTATTCACCTTATTAAAAATACAATTCTAGTAACTATTATTCAAGTCTCTGCCCTGTGTAACATCCTTACAGAAGAGTCTCTTTCACCCTATCTGAAATGGCCAAAATGCCAGTTACTTCCTCCTTAGCTAAAATATGGTCCATTTACTTATCTAATTGTCTATAGGTTAACTTGCCCAATTATTTATATCTCTAAGGAATAAAACACACTAATTCAGATAAATGATAGATAGATAGATACATGATAGATAGATAATAGATAAGATAGATAAACATGTAAGTATAATCTACTTAAAATCAGATATGAACACTGTTCACTGTCATTCTTTTCTTTCTAAATATTACTAACAAATGTATAATGTCATTTCAATGCAGAAATAAAGAGCCGCTTGTAGTGTTGAGTATACTTTAAATATTCCTATTTTGCAGGTTATTACATGAAACTTATGAATTTATCTGCCACATTATCAATATATTGCTGACATAATCTTGATCTGAATACCAAATATATGACCCTGAAACCTTAGACACACAAAAAAATATTGTGAAAATTAATCTGAACTCATGAAATTAAAATGTCAACTTTTGAAAAATTACTTTATACTGATTGGACATGTAATAATCCCTCGTTGTTTCAATCTAAACAAATTACATAACTTTCAATTATGTATTAGTGTTATTTTAAGTCTAACTAGAAAGTATGGTCATGTTATATCTGGTTATTTAAAATCATCACTTAAGAAGAAATACTGAGTTTAACATCTGAAATAGATTTGTATGTATTATGGAGTAAGGATTTTAAATCATAGTGTTCCTTGTAAATCAGAATCTTTTCAGATTATTCTTTTCAGAATATTCAAAAATTAAATAATACTTTTGGTTCTACAAAACAAAGCCATTCATTACTATCAACACAACACAGTCCCTTTTGAGATTTAAGAACTTGAAGATTTTTAAGAAGGAGTCAGAAGAGCTGCTTTGGAGTTAATGGTAAACTGAGTAGATCCAAGAATGCTATTTTGAACATTTGCTCATTGAGAAATTACAGTGCTTAAAGTTTTTAATCACTGAGAAAAGATTTAAAATTAAGCAATTTAGGGTATTAAAATTTTTCTTTTAGTGAGGGGATATTAAATTGAGAGCAAATAACTGCCTTTATTGGTTTGGTTTTGTACTATAATAAAAGCTGCATAAATAACATGAAGCAGGAGCATATGATTTTTAATAGATTTGGTTGAATAATTTGCAAAATTAATAAATGTTCAATAAAAGCAGCATTATGCAAATTCTAACATTTATCTCTCTCATCCTTTTTTCTTTATGTAAGGAAGGCCATATTAATAATGTAAATGAGTTTCTTCTTGAGTCTTAATTGATGAAGTAAATCTTTCTTTTCAAATTAATTTATCTGTGGCAGTTAAGAGAACCAGAAAGTTCATAGGACTGGGAATAAAACTTAACAGAGTTTAATCACAGTTTTTGTCTAACTAGCTTTGTACCTTCTGACAAAATACTTAAATACATTCTTATGTAAACATTTAAAACATTTAAAAAGTTTATTAGTTAAAAACAGAAAAGTGCACATTTAAAGAGGGGATAGAACAAATGCTTTAAGGCAGCTTCATTCACTTTCTTCATGGGTCACTGCAAACACTTTCCCCAAAGCAAACAGGTATACATGTGTTTTTCTTTGTAGATATAAATGTAAACTTTTTTTTTCAACGTTTATTTATTTTTTGGGACAGAGAGAGACAGAGCATGAATGGGGGAGGGGCAGAGAGAGAGGGAGACACAGAATCGGAAACAGGCTCCAGGCTCTGAGCCATCAGTCCAGAGCCTGACGCGGGGCTCGAACTCCCGGACCGCGAGATCGTGACCTGGCTGAAGTCGGAGGCTTAACCGACTGCACCACCCAGGCGCCCCTAAACTTTTTAAAGTATACCTTATATTCTGAAATGTTTCTCTACTTGCAAATGAATAAATGTAATATTTATGGGTAAAAATATTACTTAATATGACACTCTCAGTTTCTACCATTTCATGTTCCGCCACCTTCAGTTTAGGCATTGAATAGGACTACTGTGTATTTAACTGCTCAAAAGTGGACATTATATATTCCTTTATCATAAAGCTCCATTGAAATATGTCAGACTCTATACAATTCACCCATTTAAAGAGTAGGTCAATGGATTTAAGTACATTCACAGGGTTATGAAACCAATATTACAGTCAATGTTAGAATAATTCAATCTTTTCAAATAGAAACACTGTATCAGCTAGCAATGCATACAACTTCCCTACCCCACAGTCCTAGGTAATGAAAATCCTGTCTCTATAGATTTGTGTATCTTGAATATTTCATGCAAATGAAATTATATAACATGCAGCCTTTTTTGGATGCTATCTTCTGTAACCAAATATTTCCAAGGTTCATACATGTTGTGGCATATATCTGCATTTAACTGATTTTCACTGCTGAATAATATTCTATCATATGCACATGCTACATTTGATTTATTCATTCATCAACTGATAGCATTTGGGTTGTTTCCACATTTTTGCTGCTATGAATAATGCTGCTTTGAACATTCATGAACAAGTTTTTGTGTGAATGTAAGTTTTCATTTATCTTGGGTAAATACCTAGGAATGAAACGTGAGTTATATGATAACTCTATCTTTAATATTTGGAAGAATAACTAGACTATTTAACAAAGCAGTTGCATAAATTTACATTTCTACCAGTAGTATGTGAGAGTTCCAATTTCTCCACATTCTGACCAATGCTTGTTATATTATTATTACTATTACTATTACTATTACTATTACTATTACTATTACTATTA
>NW_024412405.1:23740819-23753301 GCF_014898765.1 Herpailurus yagouaroundi
TATTACTATTACTATTACTATTACTATTACTATTACTATTACTATTACTATTACCATCATAGTGGATATGAAGTGTTCTCCTATTATGGTTCTGATTTGAATTTTACTGATGGCTAAAGATGTTGGCTACCTTTTTATGTGATTTTTGTGCATTTTCATATTTTCTTCAGAAAATAGCCTATTCACAGAATTTTCATATTTTAATTGTTTTCTTCTTTTTTTTTTTCTTTTGAATTAGAAGTATTCTTTCTAGGGGCATCTGGTTGGCACAGTTGGTTGAGAACCCAACTCCAGCTCACGTCATGATCTCACAGTACATGAGTTTGAGTCCCACATTGCGCTTGCTGCTATCTTCACAGTGCCTGCCTTGGATCCTATGTTCCCCTCTCTCTCTTGCTCCTCCCCCACTTGCATTCTCTCTCTCTCAAAATAAATAAATATTTTTTTTAAACATTCTTTCCAGAGTCTAAATAAAAGTCCTTATCAGATGTTAAATTGTATACTTCCACATGACGTCTTATTCCAATTTCTCAAAAAAGAAAAAATTATAAAAAGAAATAGTAGTATATATTATATATTATATATGTAATCAAGCAATTATAGATATATTTTGAAAATATTAAAATATATCAATTTACAAAAGCCTACAGGTGCAAAATAGTGTGTTTACAATGTGTTTAGAGTGTTTAAAATTAATAATTGTGAATTACAATCAATAACATTGTTAACAGATCTGCTGCAAAGAAGAAAATTAGTAATGATATCTAAATTAGTTTTAATTCTATTAAAGGTAATAAACACACTAATCACAACAGCCTCTCACATTTGTTGGATATTATTTAAAGCAAATATTCTAATACATGCAGGTAAATAATCATATTTAATATGGATCCCACAGATAAGCACCATTATCACTTTTACAACATTGGTAGGGAAAATGAGAGAACCGAATCTAAGCCCCATCTTCCTTAAAAGGAAGATATAGTGTCCAAGAAGTTCAAAGACATTTCTCCACTATTGGTTGCATAATAGACACCATTTGGAATTCAAATTAGAAAATTGCAAAATATATCCATTAATCTCTATAAATTATACATTATATTCTGACTCTATCAATGATACCCTAATGTATTTAATACCATTAGTAAAATTCTATAGACATTGTTAACAGCTATGCACAAGTTCTGTGGTTATTTCAAGGTGCTATTTTTGTAGATGACAAGTTTACAACCAACTTAACTAAAAGGCGGGTTTGTTTTTTGTTTTGTTTTGTTTTGTTTTGTTGCTGATCATGAAAGTTCTGTAGTTATTTGAGGGTGCAATTTTTGTAGATGATAGGTTTACAACCAGATTAATTTATTTACTAAATTAAAAGGTGGGTTTTTTGTTTCATTTTGTTGCTAACCACGAAAATATATAGTCCCTAAATTCACAATGTGCTGTAAGATTCTTTTCATTCAGGCTATGTTTTCTTTAAAATATTTAAGCTTTAAGGAATTAGTGTAATATCATTGTTACAGCTTAGATTAAGTTACCTGTTTAAGAGGCAGAATGAGGTGTTTGTTTCAATCTATTTTAGATATTGTTAGATTTAAGAGAAAAAAACAGCGAACAAGGAATTAAAAGGCCACTATTTCAATCTGAATGGCTTAAAAAAATCAGGGGAGATTTAGTTAACTGAGTGATTTTCTTAAAAATCCTATTTATTTTGGTAGCCTACCCTTTCTGTGAATTTTCAAAGCAGCTTAATTTTTTACAGTATTTATGTACTGACAGTCTTATTAGCTCATGGAGTTATAATCCTAAAAAAAAGTTATTAGGGTAATGACACTCCAGATCCTTAAGCTGTTCTTAAGGTAGTTACAGCTAATTCTTATTGAAAAAGAAAACTGGACTTGCATCGGTTGAAATATTTTATTTCCTTATGAATTTTGACTTATGGTAACCATTCTAATGAATGCCTTCTTACATCCTATCTCAAAGCTTTCCATGTAAAAATATTATTTATTTTCAGTAATTCATAGATTTTAATAAACAATTGATTTTATAGACCTTGTGAAATATTAAATATCTTGGGAAAAAATCAGAATATCTTCTATTCTCATTAATACAATTAGGTAATTAATTTCATGTTTGTACTTTAGAAAACTATTATTTCTTCTCTGATGGCCTTATTACATTTAATCAAAAAATAATTTACAGTATTTAATATAGTTAATTAATATTTATATTCCTATTCTTAATTATTTTATATCTTATGATGTAAAATGACATAAATGAATAGAATTTGAAATTTATCACATTCTCAAATCAAGAAAAATAGTACAATATTATAACAAATAAAAGAAGTTATATCTCAATTAACTTGAAATAATTTCACACTTTATAAATATTTTGTGCTTCAGTTACATGTAGATGAGAGCTGAAAGTTGACTGTCTAAGTATATGCTAGGCAAATAGTAAATGTTAAAAATACATGAGCATTCTAATAATTTTATCCAAGTACACTAGATCTATTTGTTTAACACAATAATAGAATCCAAGATATATTAGACATAAAACTAAAACAGAATTATATAAAAATGTAATAATATAAGACATGATATCTCAATAAAATCTATATTTAAACTTTTTTGATGAACTAACCATCTGGTCATACTACATTCTAACTTATTTTTTTATTTTAAGTTTTTTGTTTAATTTTTTCCCTTTGCTCATTTGTTTTGTTTCTTAAATTCCACCTATGAATGAAATCTTATGATATGTGTTTCTCATACGACATTTGTCTATTATATGATATGTGACTTATTTTAATTGATATTATACTCTAGCTCCATCCGTGTTGTTGCACATGACAAGAGTTCATTCCTTATGACTAATATTCCATTGTGTATATAGCACATCTTCCTTATCCACTCATCAATAGATGGACACTTGCGTTGCTTTGATAATTTGGCTATTGTAGACAATGCTGCTATAACCATTGGGGTGCATATATCCCTTTGAATTAGAATTTTTGTATTCTTTGTGTAAAAACAGTAGTGTGATTGCTGTATTATAGGGTAGTTCTATTTTTAACTTTTTAAAGAGCCTCCATACTGTGTTCCAGAGTATCTGATTAAAAAACAAATGAATATGGGACAGCTGGGTGGCTCATTCAGTTAAGCGTCCCACTTCAGCTCAGGTCATGATCTCACAGCTTGTGGGTTCAAACCCCGTGTCAGGCCCTGTGCTGACAGCTCAGAGCCTGGAGCTTGCTTCGAATTCTGTGTCTCCATCTGTCTTTGCCTCTTCCCAGCTCATACCCTGTCTCTCTCTCTCAAAAATAAATAAACGTTAAAAAAAAAAAGAGTCTAACTTATTTTTTAAAATTTGCTAAGCATTAAGTTTTATAAAAATCCTACATAAACACTTGATTTTACTCTATTGCAGAAATAAAAAGTAATTTTTGAGTGGTCTTGGATAAATCATACATACCTTCCCTAATGAAACTCATGGTCTATCGTGGACACATACAAATACATAATGATGAAATTTAAGGGTTTAAAAAGTATTAATTGATATAAAGAAAATGAAGGATATATCAGGAAAGGTAAAGGCTTCAGTAAACATACTTTCCTTGTCATGTAAAGAATACACGAATATCTGATTCTTCACTTTAGCATAGTTAGGCTCCATAATCCTTACTAGCAGGACTTTGTAGGAGTCTTTCTACCTCAATAATAAAGAAGTGACCATAAACATAGTCTTTTTGGGTGATTAGGTTATAAGAGGATGAAGGAATAATGTAGTCTGCATAAGAAGTACTCATATCACAAGGCACCTCTCCTCCAGCAAACTTCAGTTTGCTTCTAGAGTTAATACTCCTATGGTTTGCCTCCTTCTCTTTCTTTTACCCCTTCCCCTATGTTCATCTGTTTTATTTCTTACACGTATAAGTGAAATCATATGATATTTGTCCTGACTTCTTTAGCATACTACACTCTAGCTCCATCTAAATCGTTGCAAATGGCAAGATCTCATTCTTTTTGATGGTTGAGTTATATATAGAGAGATAAAGAAGATATCTATCTATCTATCTATAGATAGATAGATAGATAGATAGATAGATAGATAGATGGTATATATGCCAAATCTTATCTATTCATCAGAGAATGGACATTTGGACTCTTTCCATAGTTTAACTATTGTTGATAATGCTGTTAATAAACATCATGGTGCACGTGTCCCTTCAAGTTGGTATTTTTGTATCCTTTGGGTAAACGCCTAGTAGTGTAATTGCTGGTTGTAAAGTAGTTCTATTTTCACTTTTTGAGGAACCTCCATACTGTTTTTCACAGTGGCTGTGCCAGTTTGTATTACCAGCAAGAGTGAAAGAAGGTTCCCTTTTCTCTACCTCCTCACTAACATCTGTTATTTCCTATGCTGTTACTTTTAGACATTCTGACAGGTGTGAGGTGAAATCTCAGGGTGGTTTTGATTTGTATTTCCTTGATAATGAGTGATTTTGAGCATCTTTTCATGTGTCTGTTGGCAATCTGTATGTATGTCTTCTTTGGGAAAATGTCTATTCATGTCTTCTGCCTGTTTCTTAACTGGATTATTATTTTTTTTTGACTGTTGAGTTTGATAAGTTCTTTATAGTTTTTTGGATAGTAACCCTTTATCAGATATTTCTTCTGCAAATATCTTCTCCCATTCTGTAGGCTGCCTTTTAGTTTTGTTGATTGTTTCCTTTACTGTGAAAAAGGTTTTTATCTTGATGAAGTACCAAAAGTTCATTTTTTTCTTGTTTCCCTTGCCTCTGGAGATGTTTCTAGTAAGAAGTTGCTTCAGCGCAGGACACACAGGTTGCTGCCTGTCTTCTCCTCTAGGATTGTGATGCTTTCCTATCTCACATTTAGGTCTTTCATCCATTTTGAATTTATTTTGTGTATGGTGTAAGAAAGTGGTCCAGTTTCTTCTGCATGTTGCTATCTAGTTTTCCCAACAACATTTGTTAAGGAAACATTATTTTTCCCATTGGCTATTAGTTCCTATTTTGTTGAAGATCAGTTTATCATATAGCTGTAGGTCCATTTCCGGATTTTCTATCCTGATCCATTGATCCATGTGTCTGTTTTTGTGCAAGTACCATACTGTCTTGATGACTACATCTTTGTAATGTAACTTGAAGCCTGGAATTGTGATGTCTCCAGCTTTGCTTTGCTTTTTCAAGATTGCTTTGTCTATCTGGGATCTTTTGTGGTTCCATAAAAATTTTAGGATTATTTGTTCTAGCTCTGTAAAAAAAAAAAAAAAATGCTGGTGGTATTTTGATAGGGATTGCATGAAACGTGAGGATTGCTTTGGGTAGTATAGACATTTTAACAATATTTGTTATTCCAATCCATGAATATGGAATGTTTTTCCATTTCTTTGTGTCATCTTCAACTTCTCTAATAAGTGTTCTATAATTTTCAGAGTACAGATCTTTTACCTCTTTGGTTAGACTTATTGCTAGTTATCTTACAGTTTTTGATGCAATTGTAAAGGGATTGATTTCTTGATTTTTCTTCCTGTGGTTTCATTATTGGTGTATAGAAATGCAAGAGATTTCTGTAAGTTGATTTTGTATCCTGTGACTTTGCTGAATTCATGTGTCAGTTCTAGCAACTTTTTGGGTGGAGTCTTTCAGGTTTTCTACATAGTGTATAATTTCAATAGTTTGAATTCTTCCTTCCTGATTTGGATGGCTTTTATTTCTTTTTGTTGTCTGATTGCTGAGGCTAGGACTTCTAGTATTATGTTAAATAACAATTATGAGAGTGGGCATCCCTGTCTTGTTCCTGACTGTAGAGAAAAAGTTTTCAGTTTTTCCCCACTGAGGATGATATTAGCTGTGAGTTTTTTGTATATGGCCTTTATGTTGAGGTAGGTTCCTTCTATCCTTACTTTTTGAGGGTTTTTATCAAGAATGAATGCTATATTTTGTCAAATGATTCTGCATCTATTGGGAGGATAATATGGTTCTTATCCTTTATTTTGTTAATGTGGTGTATCATATTGATTGACCTGTGAATACTGAACCAACCCAGTAGCCCAGGAATAAATCCCACTTGCTCCTGGTGAGTAACTATTTTATATATTGTAGGATTAGATTTGTTAGTATCTTGTTGAGATTTTTGCACCCACATTCATCAGGGATATCGGCCTGTAATTCTGGTTAGTGGGGACTTTGTCTCATTTTATCTTTAAAAAGATAAAATTTTACTCTTTATCAAGCTAATGCTGGCCCCATAGATTGAGTTTGGAAGTTTTCCTTCCATCTTTTTAAACTGAGAAGAATAGGTATTAACTCTTCTTTAAATGTCTGGTAGAATTCCCCTGGGAAGCCATCTGGCTGTTTGTTGGGAGATTTTTGATTACTGATTCAATTTCTTTGCTAGTTATGGGTCTGTTCAAATTTTCTATTTCTTCCTGTTTCTGTTTTGGTGCTTATATATTTCTAGAAAATTTATCCATTTCTTCCAGATTGCCCAATTTGTTGGCATATAATTTTTCATAATATTCTCATAACTGTTTGTATTTCTGTGGTATTGGTAGTGTTCTCTCCTCTCTCATTCATGATTTTATCTATTTGGGACCTTTCTATTTTCTTTTTGATAAGTCTCGCTAGGGGGTTATTATTTTATTCATTCAAAGAGCCAGCTCCTAGTTTCATTCATCTGTTCTACTGCATTTGTTTTTGCTATATCATTTATTTCTCCTCTAAATTTTATCATTTCCCCTCTTCTCCTAGACTTAAGCCTTTATTTGCTGTTCCTTGTCTAGCTCCTTGGGTATTTGAGACTTTTCTTGCTTCTTTACGTAGGTCTGTATTTCTATGTACTTCACTCTCATGACCTCTTTTGCTGCATCCCAAAACTTTTGGACAGTTGTGTTTTCCTTTTTATCATATTCCATGTATTTTTGTATTTCTTCTTTATTTTCCTGGTTAACACATTAATTCTTTAGTAGGATGTTCTTTAACCTCCATGTATTTGTGGTCTTTCCAAACTTTTTCTTGTGGTTAACTTTTAGTTTCATAGCATAGCGGTCTGAAAATATGCATGGTTTGATCTTAATCTTTTTGTACTTATTGAGGCCTGATTTATGACCCAATATGTGATCTACTGTGGGAATGTTCCATGTGCACTTGAAAAGAATGTGTATTCTGTTGCTTTAGGATGAAATATCCTGAATGTATCTGTTAAGTCCATCCAGTCTATTGTGTCCTTTAAAGCCATTGCTTCCTTATTGATTTTCTGCTTAGATGGTCTGTCCTTTGCTGTAAGTAGGGTGTTAAAGTCCCCTACTATTATTGTATTATCAATGAGTTTATGTTTGTTATTAATTGATTTACATATCTGGGGTTGCTCATGTTGAGGCATAAATATTTACAATTGTTAGATCTTCATATTGGAAAGACCACTTTATTATGACATAGTGCCCTGCATCTTGTTACAGTCTTTGATTTAAAGTGTAGTTTGTCTGATATAAGCATGGCTACTTTAGCTTTCTTTTGATATCTGTTAGCATAAGAGATTGTTCCCCACCCCACACCCACCACCACCACTCACTTTCAATCTGGAGGTGTCTTTAGGGCCAAAATGAGTCTCCACAAGCAGCATATATACTAGTCTTGTTTTTTTTTGTTTGTTTGTTTTTTATTTTTTTCCACTCTGTTACACTATGTCTTTTGATCAGAGTATTTAGTTTATTTGCATTCAGAGTAATTATTGATAGTTATTCATTTACACCAGATTATTACCTGTAAAGCTGTCGTTTCTGGAGATTTTCTCTGTTCCTTTAGTCTGTTGCTTTCGCTCTTTCTTTCTCACTCAGAGTCCCCTTTAATATTTCTTGTAGGGGTGGATTAGTAGTCACAAAATCCTTTGTTTTTGTTTATCTGGGAAACTATATTCCTTGTATTCTGAATGACAGTATTGCTGGATAAAGTATTCTTGGCTGCACATTTTTCTCCTTCAGACTGTGGATATATCATGCCACTCTCTTCCAGCCTGCCTAGCGTCTGTTGTGAGATGTGCTGCTAACGTTATTTGTCTTCCATTGTAGGTCAGGGATTTCTTTTCCCTTGCTGCTTTCAAGAACCTTTCCATCTCTGTATTTTACTATGATATATCTTAGTGTTGGTCTGCTTTTGTTGATTTTCATTGGAGTTCGTAATGCCTCTTGTATTGACATATCTCTTTCCTTCCCCAGATTAGGTAAATTTTCACCTATAATTTGCTCAAATAAATCTTCTGCCCCTTTTTCCCTTTCACCTGGGATTCCTATGATATGAATATTATTATGCTTCATGAAGTCATTGAATTCTTAAAGTCTACATTCATGATCCAATATTTTTCTTTCTCTCTTCTTTTCAGCTTCATTATTTTCCAAAATTTTATTTTCTATATCACTTATTCATTCCTCCACTTCTTCCATCCTTGTGGTCATTTCATCCAGTTTTTCATCTCAGTTATAACATTTTTTATTTCATCCTGAATAGTTTTTAGGTCTTTTATCTCTGCAGTAAAGGTCTCTCTCATTTCCTCTATGCTTTAATCAAACCCAGCTAGTATCCTTATGATTGTTGTTTTAAATTCAGCTTCAGGCATATTACTTATATCTGTTTTGATTAGCTCCCTGTCTATGACCTTTCTTCTTTCTTTGGGGATGAATTCCTCCATCCTGGCATTTTGACTGGATCTGCCTTTTGTGTGTTAGGAAAGCATGTGCCTGGTCCCATTTCCACTAGAGCTGAAGCTTTGCAGAACTCTATGATCAGTACACCTGGTGCATGCAGGGGGTTTACTGGTCTTCTGAAGGAAAGGGCCCGCTGCTATTAGGGTTCTCAATCACACTTGCCCTAGTAAAATAGGTACCTGCAAAGCACAGTGGGGTGGGATTGGTGAAAGCAATTGTGCACTGTGCCTCTTGCTGAAGTCCATCTGTGCTGATGGGACTGGTTACAAAAAAAATATGGCATTGGCTCGCTCTCTTTTCCAGAGAGTGTAGTTTATGCTTGGCACTGTTATGCTTCACTTCCTGAAGCCCTCACAGAAGAGGGAACAATCTCCCCTCTTCTGTCCCAGGATTTCATCAGATCCCTTCCTTCACCCTTCTGTGTCTGAGCTGTCTGCCCAGCTGGCAGCACAGTGTTCCTGTGTTTTATCTCAGGCATATGGCAAGGTTTCAAAACTCCAGATTTTAGGGACTCAACCCAGCACAGACCTACAATGAACCTCTGTGGGAGGGTCTCCCTGTGCTGTGGCTGCTACTGGTTTTTCCCAGAAAAGCAGCCACACAATCACACAGGGGCTTGGAGTTTATGGTAAAGTGTCACAAAAACAAACAAACAAACAAAAACCTGGCATCCAGGTTAGCTGCCCTCAGCAGGCATCTCTGCTCATATGTTAACAAATGGAGCAGCTCAATGACGCCTGCTGCCTCTTTTGTCCTCCAAGAGGTAGTGCCTCTCCCAAATGCACTCTAAGAAGGGGAAATGCATCTTCCAGCCTAACCCAGGGGATCCTCAAAGCATGCTCTCCATTGCTGGGCCTCTGCTCTCCCTCCACAGGAGCAATGCTATAGCTCCCAGGCAATTGGATAGACTTCTAAACTTCAGACTTTCAGCTCTGCTGCTTGTAAAAACTTGCAATAATCAGACCCTCTTGTTTTCCCCATCAATGATTTTGTGGAAATTCTTTTCTTGTGCAATGCCCTGCACCCTATGCTTGCATGTGTGCTCTGTGTGTGTGTGTGTGTGTGTGTGTGTGTGTTTCTTCTCCCTGATCAGGGCTCTCTCCCTTGTGCACCACTGGCATTCTTTTCTCCCCCACTTCATACCTCTGCATCTCCTACCTTCCACAATATGGTCTCTTTTCTCCTTCTAGTTGTGCAATTTGTTTTCTCAATCCTTAGATCAATTTCCTAGGTGTTCAGAATGATTTGATATTTATATAGCTGTGTTTGAGGTTCAAGGCAAGCATAAAGTCCTCCTACCATTGTGCCATCTTAACTCCTCTCTCCAAGAGTAATCAGAATTGCATAAACTCTGAGGCAGACAAAAAGTAAATTGGATCAAGGGAATGGCATGTAATCAGATAACTCACTTAATTTATAAATATTTCTTAATGGATTCTAAATTATAAAAGATATAGCTTTCTTATGACCATCCTCAGGAATGTCTGTCTCCACTCTATGCTCACAACCTCAAGTTTTAAATCCTCAAAGTTAGTCACTCCTGTAAACCCCTTGAAATATGAGAAAATTGTGTCTTGCTTTAAATGTGCCTAAAGTAGCTACATTTTCACAATTGCAAAATTACTTACAGTAAAATACGTATCGCAGTTTATAAAATTCACCTATGATGTATTTGGTTTACAAATTATATTCGTAAGTATACTGCCTTTTATATCGCTTATGCAAATATTACACTTTTTTCAATTGTGTTAAAAATATGCTCCTAAGTGCAACAATACATTAATAAAGTGACAGTAGTGATTTTATTGTTGCAGTTGGTGTTGTATATTTTTATTGATTGAATTTTTATATCTTCCTAGCCAGCTTTGTATTTAACTCAAAATTTATTGATAAAAGTTAATTTCTATCCTGTAACACTAACATATCTGTTGTAGTATACTGTCAAACCTCTGGACTTAGGATTTGACAGCAAAATCTTCCACATTTAGAGTAGGACTTAAAAAAACACTTTCCTTTGTGTTCATGACATTATGTCATATTAGGCAACTGACTGACTGAACTCAGTGACTCACTTTAAAGATAGATATTTTTGGCACACACTTTTAGCAATTTAATTAAACACTCATGAACTCTGTTATTTTATATATCTCTAGATTGTACAGAAACTATATATTCCATGAATATTCAATTCCACCTTGTTTTATTTGTTAATTTTGCATAGTGTAATAAATGTATATGTATACAAGAGGAGAAAGATAGAGGAAGACAGAGAGGAAGACAGGGACTGACTCAGTTGCCCAACCTGGGATCCACAATAAAAGTATTTGATTTGTCAGGAGGTTGCCATTTACTGGAGAAGTTAAGCCTTTCATAATTAATTGTATAACTGTGTAAGTAAAATTGTACTTTTTAAATAAAGTGTAACTCATAGATATTGTGACTGTAAAATAGATATATTAACAAATGTTCAATTTCACTATTAATCAAGAAATTAACAGTTCCTTCAAGTGAAATTTAACACCGTAGAAACTGACTACCTTATGTAGCCCTATACATTCCATTTTAGGATACAATCTGGCAATACAATGTAAAACTGACAAACAGGGAAAATTGTACAATAATATCAGAAATTGTTAAAGAAAAGAGTAATCCAGATACTCTTCAATGAACGTGGGAAGTTACATGTGTATGAGTAAATAACAGAGCTGGGGAGATAGTAGTTTATTATTGTAGGTGGCCTGAACCTTGAAGCAGCAGGGATATTTATCAGAGAGTGGAAGAGTAAAGATTTGGAAGTAGCCTTGGGTAGAAGCAAGGAGGACTTTCATCCTTTGTATTGAATTATTCATGATTTGTATTATAAAGTGCTTCAAACTAGGATGGCTTTGGGGGAAAAGCTGACCTCAATGGACTTCCAGGTTTCAAATAAGGTAAGGTAAGGTAAGGTAAGGTAAGGTAAGGTAAGGTAAGGAAAGGAAAGGAGTTGGATGGAACAATAAAAGTGTAATTTTAATTAAAAGAGCAAATTTTGGTTAACCATCAATTCCAATTTCAGGTGGCATAATGTAAGAATAGGAAGCGTGAGAAGATGGTTGATTATAGAAGATAATGTGTGGTACAATGGAAATGTTTGTGGAAGATGGTGAAAAACTGAAGATGCTTGAACTTAAGGATGGGAATCAGAAAAATGTGAATTCTATTTGATCAGTTTGTTTCTAAAGGAAAATGCAAATTATAGCCAATTATTTTTAGATGAGGAGGTGAGCATCAACATCTGAAACAACTGGTCTGAGTGTTCTTCAAATGAATGCAATCCCAGACAATTACAGAGTGTAGTGACCATAAATAATTAGAAAGTGTGCAGGAGACAAGGGAAATATTTCAAAGACGGTAGGAGGAGAGTAGGTCAGAGGCTTTGGCAATGGCTCAACCAAGTTTAACCTGTGTTTTCCAGTGTGTTTGATTTTTTTTTTTTCATTCACAGAGCCAACACATGTTAACTCTTTCCTAGTAGAATTGGTTTCTATGGGAAAAATTAAAACATACCAAAAATGAGATTATGCAATAACAATATTATATGAATGCTATTAGAAGCAAATAACTGTTCATAAGGTGATTAAAAATAATACTATACGCTGTATGAGTATATATCTTTCCTTTTTTTTTTTTTTTTTAGAAAAAAAACAAAAAAGAAGGGGGGAGGGGGAGGGGGGGGAGGGGGGGAGAGAGAGAGAGAGAGAGAGAGAGAGAGA
>NW_024412405.1:23753401-23797778 GCF_014898765.1 Herpailurus yagouaroundi
GAGAGAGAGAGAGAGAGAGAGAGAGAGAGAATCACAAGCAGGCCCCATGACCAGTGCAGAGTCTAACAAAGGGCTCCATCTCACAACCATAAGATCATGACCTGAGCCGAAATCAAGAGTCAGACACTTAACTGACTGAGCCACCCAGGCCCTCCTACATCTTTCCAATTCTAATAAATTACAATATTTTAGGCCTAGAATATCAGTCATATCCTATCCCTACACTTTAAAATTCAATATTTACTCCTTATATTGGTAGATAAAATAATTAAAAATAACTAGATACCATCTGCATATAGATTTAGAGCTTAAATGCAATTTTCATATATGTGTATATATTTATATACACATATGCATGAATACATACATTCATTTTTGTCTCACAATTAAAGTATGGCATGGATAATGTAAACAATTAACCCCAAATCACTTTATTATAAGTGATCTAACCATTGACCCTCTGATGCCAAACATTTTCATTTGTTTTTCCTTGTATTAGGCTCAAATGATTGAAGAATAAAATAATAAATGAATAAACATGTGAGTAAGCAAATAAATCTCTGGGACCCTGATTTATAACTTTATTGCTATAATTGCAGTAACTGTGGTTTCTGTATCTGTAATTGGGAAATATATTTTGAAGTAAGCCTTGAAAATAGGCAATGTGTGGCATGCTACTGCCTGAGACATTCAGTCAATTTAACTATAATGTCATGGTTGATGATGTAGTTCTATGTGGCTAAACTGCTTTGTTGTTAATAAACTGAAAACTTCTTACTTCTTACTTCTAAGGTATATGCATAACATGTCTCTGTCTACATTTAGTATTAAGTGGGAAACAGTTAAATGATGTTTAAGAGGAAAGAACAAGTCATTCACAATTCAATAAATATTATCAATATAAAGTGTTCTTTGCATGAGTGCCTTCAAACTCCCTCTATAATAAAAATGTAGAGGCCAGTATTAAATTAAGTTTGTGTGTATGTTCTAACTGAGGACAAGTCAACATTTTGTAAATAAACTTGGGAGTACCTGCTTTTACTTTTGGATAAAAGCACATTTCTAAAGATTTTCTCAAAAAAAATATCAAGGAAATGGAATAACAGAAGTTTATGTAAATAAAACTTGTAAAAAATTCTTACGTATCTACTTGTAAATTTTAGAATTGTATAAGAAGAATTGCTCATAATTATTGCAAACATATCTGTTTAGGGGGAAAAGAAGATACTATCACATTGCAGGTTACTAAGTATTCCTGCCACTTTTCAAGCAAGCATGAATGTTATCAGCTCAACTCTTCAAGCACTAGTGATCTATAAAGAACACAAGGATATCTTGATGAAGCCCTTGTATTTGTATGGCAGGAGAAATAAAATAAATAGACATTCTGGAACAGCTGAACTTTAGATTCATGTACTACACTGCACGCCAAAAAAGAAGGCTTTTATAAACAAGAAGCTTTGTGAGAAGCAAGTTCTATAACACAAGCTCACTTGCATTTTCCTCTTTTGGGGGGATGGCACAATTGGGGAAATAATCTCTCTTCTCCAGAATATGGACAATACCTCTTCAATCATTTAAGTATTTTGAAAAGAATGTGGTTGCATTCTTCAACCAGCAGATGAGAAGAAGGGCTCGTGGGAAGCTGATAAGGGCTTTAAGAACAGCTGTGCACAGAGTTCTCTATATGCGCTAGAGCAGAAACAATGACATTACTTCTGGAAGTAACTTCACATATTCGATTGTTGGCTCCCAGTAAAGAAGTGGCTATAACCACTTTCTTCTTTTCTTTTTCTTTCTCTTTCTTTATTTCTTTTTTTCTTCATTTATTTTTTTATTTATTTTGAAAGAGAGAGAGAAAGAGAGAGAGAGAGAGAGAGAGAGAGAGAGAGAGAGTGAGAAAGAGTATGAACAGGCCAGGGGCAGAGGGAATAGGAGAGAGAGAATCTTAAGCAGGTTTCCCTACACAGCCCGGAGCTCTACATGGGGCTCAATCTCATGACCTTGAGATCATGACATGACCGGAAATCAAGAGTCAGATCCTTAAATGACTAAGCCACCCAGGCGCCCCTATAGTCACCCTCACTCTGTCAAAGAGGCCTTCCCTTCCCAATCTCCTTTTGGCTATATAGTTCACTGGAACCAAAGCTTATTCTCTCATTGCATGAAAGAGGAAAAAATATATGTTCAGCCAATGTCTATCACACTAAAGTACTTTTCAAAAATCATTCTGAAGGTTGTTTATCCAGTTCTCAAACACTATATTTTCTAATACTATTTATTACATTATTCTTAGAAAAAGTTTTAATTCAAAAAAAAAAGTTTTTATTTTAGGGAGAAGGGCAGAGGGAGAGAGAGAATCTTAAGCAGGCTCCATGCTCAGCACAGAGCTCAAGGCAGGGCTCTATCCAATGATGCTGGGATCATGACCTGAGCCCAAATCAAGAGTCAGACACTCAACCAACTAAGACACCCAGATAGCCCTAATTCAGATTTTGATTTGTCTATATGGTAGTATGATTCAGACATGTACAGGTGTGTTCGCACATAGCTTATTATTTTATTCTTGCAGAATGCTTATGGAGAAGGTCTTGTTAACACCTGGTTTTACAAATGAGGTAACTAATAATCTAGATATTAAGCACATTATTTAAGACCACTTCCTTAGTCTTATATAAATTAATGTCTTCCCCAGTTTAAACACGAGCCCTGGTAGTTACAAAGAATTCTTTCTTTTCTTTTTTTGTACTTTCAGATAGTGTTTCACAATCTCATGCAGATCAAGAGTACAATATTCTGAAAGAAACTCTGATATTCAAAAACATAATGTATTTATAATAAGGTAACAAAATTATTCAGAGGAAGAGACTACAAGTGTGAAATTGAAATTCACTGCTTTCTTCCTCAGGCAAAATCATTTTAATCACTATCTGCCTCACAGAATATTTAAGAAAGGATAGGATCATTCATGATAAAATTATGTTTATCTGTAATGACTCTGCACACACATATGCAATTTCTGTTTTCTCATAGTTTTCTTTTCTGCTGATACAAATTTATTAATGAAAGAAACACACACACACTCACATCTTAGTTATTTTAAAAATCTCACTACAGCAAAGTCTTTTCTGTTTTGCCATGAATATTTTTTCATGAAATCCAGTAAAAATTTATTACCAAAATGTTTACAAAATGGGCAGAGGATCTGAATAGTTTTCTAAAGATAATCAGATGACCAATAGGCATATGAAAAGATGCTCACCATCACCAATCATCAAGGAAATACAAATCAAAACCACAATGAGATATTATACCACATTTGTCAGCATGGCTATTATTAAAAAGAAATGTGTGTTAGAGAGCTATAAAACCAAGGGACCATACACTAGGTGATAGAAATTTAAACGTAAATTCATGAAACCACTATGCAAAATAGTACTGAGGTTGCTCAAAAACTTAAAAACAGAACTACTATATGATTTAGCTATTCCACTTCTGGGTATTTATCCAAAAAAAAAAAAAAGCACTAATTTGAAAAAAAATATACGTACATTTATCCCAGTATTATTTATCCCAGTACTATTTACAATAGCCAAGAAATGGAAACAGTCCATCTGTCCATCAGTGAATTAATGGATAAAGAAGAAGTGGTATATATACACAATGTAATATTACTGTGCCATAAAAAAGAATGCAATCTTGCCATTTGTGACAACACAGATGAACCCAGAGGGCATTATGTTAACTGCAAAAAGTCAGGCAGATAATGACAGATATCACAAACCAACCAACCAAAAATCTAACTCCTAAATACAGAGAACAACTGGTGGTTGCCAGAGGAAAGGTGGGTGGTCGTTGGTTAAAATAGATATAGGGGTTCAAGAAGTATCAATTTCTCTGTATGAAGATGAAAAATACAACATGGGGAATACAGTCAATAATATTGTAGTGACATTATATGGTGATATGGTAACTACTGTTATTATGGTGAGCACTGAGTAACGTCCAGAATTGTTGAATAAATATTTTATACACCTGAAACTAATATAACATTGTATATTAATTATACTTCAATAAAAAAGTAATAAAAAGGAAAAGAATTACCTACATTTAGAATAAACTGCTTTCAAAAAATAAACTATTAGGACTATGTGAAAGTAAAACCATTCTGCACCTTGAAGGAAACCATCAACAAAAATAAAAGACAACCTGTTGAATGGGAAAAGATATTTGCAAATGACATATCCAATAAAGAGTTAGTACTTGGGGCGCCTGGGTGGCGCAGTCGGTTAAGCATCTGACTTCAGCCAGGTCACGATCTCGCGGTCCGTGTGTTCGAGCCTTGAGTCAGGCTCTGGGCTGATGGCTCATAGCCTGGAGCCTGTTTCGGATTCTGTGTCTCCCTCTCTCTCTGCCCCTCCCCCGTTCATGCTCTGTCTCTCTCTGTCCCAAAAACAAAATACATTAAAAAAAAAATTCTAAAAAAAGAGTTAGTACTTAAAATATATAAAGAACTTATACAACTCAACACCAAAAAAAATGAACAACCTAATTAAAAATGGATAGAAGACATGAACAGACATTTCTCAGAAGATATACTGATGGCCAACAGACACATGAAAAGATGCTCAACATCACTCATCAGAGAAATGCAAACCAAAACCACAATGAGATATTATCTCTCACACCTGTCAGAATGGCTGGAATAAGGAACAACAAGTGTTAGTGAGGATGTGGAGAAAAATGAACCCTCGTGTACTGTTAGTGAGAATACAAGTTGGTACCACTACTGTGGAAAATAGTATGAAAGCTCCTAAAAAAAAATAAAAATAGAATTACTCTATGATCCAGTAATTCCACTACTCGGCATTTACCACAAGAATACAAAAAAACTAACTTGAAAAAGACATATGCACCCATGTGTTTACTGTAGCATTATTTACAATAGCTAAATTATGGAAGCAGTCAAGTGTCCACTGAGAGATAAATGGATAAGGAAGGTGCAGAATACACACACACACACACACACACACACACACACACACACACATATATATTATGGAATAGTACTCAGACATAAAGAAGGATGAAATCTTGACATTTGCAAAAACATTGATAGACCTACAGAGTATAATGCTAAGTGAAATAAGTCAAAGAAAGAAAAATATCATTATTTCATTTATGTGAGGAATTTAAGAAACAATACAAACAAACAAACAAACCAAAGAGACAAATCTAAAAACAAACTCTTAACTGTAGAGAATAAACTGACGATTACCAGAAGGGAGGTGAATGGGGGGGGGGCGGGAATCAGTGAAATAGGTGAAGGAGATTAAGAGTATACTTACGATAAGCACCGAGTAATATATAGAATTGTCAAATCACTGTACAGTACACTTGAAACGAATGTAACACTGTATGTTAACTACACTGGAATTAAAAATTTTTAAACTATTTTAAAATATTCAGCTTTCAAAATGAAAAAAAAATTCAAACATTTTTGTTGTTTCTTAATCGGAGACATTTCAGTATGGTATGCACTAAACTTAAATCATTTTTTTAACAAAATGGTGTCCTTAGTATCAACTGACATTACAATTTCTCAGTCGCAAGTACACTGGATCTCAGTCGCAAGTTTATGGACTCCTCATAAACTATACTTTATCCAGCAATAAAGTAATTTTACTTTCCCCCACTCTTTGAACTGCTGTTTCTTTTTTTTTCTTTTCAATTGACATATACTCTTAATTTAATTTCACTTGAAATTTTACTACTATAGGCATACCTTCACTGAATGCCATTACACCAAACCTGTAACAAAGACATTTGTTACATTTTATACTACTCATCTGATTTTTGGCAGATAACAAATGTGTGATTGCTTGTTTACTAAACCATATGCTGGAGATCAATCTGTTGTCTGTTTTATTCTCTTTTGAGTTCATAAAGTTATAGTAGTGCTTAATATATAGTAGGTACCAATAACTATTCCCTAACATATACATGTGACCATAAGGGTATCTTAATATATAATATTAATTGGAAACCATATAAATTTCTGACGTAAATGTAATATTTAGCAGTAAATATTTATGTTTATAGTATGTACACAGAAATATGTATAAATATAATGTTTATATGTTTATAAATATATATAAATATTTATATATAGGTATATAAATAAAATTTGGAACACAGTTGTTCAGTAGTCTGGATTATAACTAAGTTCTACATTTATTAATTTTTTCATGTGCCAAGTATTTTGATTTTCTGATCTCCAATTTCTTCACTGATAATATAATACCTACCACTTCCATAAGTTTTAAAAATTTTTTTTTAGGTTTCAGTCAGGCAATGCTCATAAAGTACTTTTCCCAATGTAAATGTAATTCTTCATTAAATATTAGCTATTATCATATTCTGGGAAATTTAGATTTATTTTGCAATGAGCAGAGGGGTAAACAGCTCATATTTTACATAGCAAACACATAGATAATATTTTAACATGGGTGAAAAATAATAAATACAGAGGCTTGGATTATATTTAAGCAAATTAAGCAGAAACTGGGAGCTGATTTTATGTCATATTTTTGTTTTTGCTTCTTGTTTTTATTGCATTTTGTTTGTTTTACACTTGTTTTTTCTCTTTCTCCATTCTCTCATTTTCTTTTAAATCAGAAAAGAAATAAGTTGATCTTGCAGCATATCTAAGGAATAAACTATTTGAACTCCATTCATGGCATAGAGACCTCCAGCTGATACATGTGATTGCCCCAGGTGAAGTCTGATTACTCTCATAAAAAAGAGTGAAAAAGTGATAATAATGGAATCATTTTCACAGACAGCCCATGGCTTCTGGGTTTGCATAACAGCATAATAAGAAAAGGAAAGAAATTAGAGTGGGATGTTTCAGAACGGGGTTGACGTGAAAGGAAGCCAAGGCAAATAGGAAGCAGAGCAGTGGCCTCACCTGAGCAGCTTGATTCAGTCACATCTGATATTTCCCAGTGATTTGTAGTCTGAATCAAAAATGATATCCTATGCACACTCCATCTAGCTTCTTTGCATTGCTTATTGTTCTTTTGTTAAATTAATTATTTTCTTAGATATTTTGAACATTGCTTAAAAGTATCAAATTTTTCAAATACAAGTAATCTGCCTATTTTTAAGTCTGAGTACTCTGGCTCATATATTAGCTCTTCTGCAGTGATATGAGTCACTTAAAGGAACATCACAAATATCATAAGAATAGAATGTGTGTGTGTGCGCGCATGTGTGCGTGTGTGTGTGTGTGTGTGTGTGTGTGTGTGTGTGTGTGAGACAAGTTTACTATCTTGGATTAGCTGGTAGATAATTAGAGTGGCAAATATAACATAATGGTACAGCGTCAAATAAGAGGCCTAATGTAAACGTGTTTTCAATTATATTGGTTTATTTGAATGGCATAAACAGCTCCAATTTACATTACAGTAATGAAAATTATTTCAAAAGAAATGCAGCAAATATATTTACAACAATAATATTCCTTACAGAATTTATTACCTTAATCTTTTTATGCTGGGGTGGCTCAGTCAATTAACTGTTCGAGTCTTGATTGCGGCTCAGGTTACAATCTCAAGGCTCATGAGATTGAGCCCCGCATCAGGCTCCTCACTGACAGCATGAAGCCTGACTGGGATTCTCTCTCTCCTTCTCCTTCGGCCCCTACCCTGCTTTTGCTCTCTTTCTCTCTCTCAAAATAAATAAGTAAACTTAAAAAAAGAAATTTAAAAATCCCACTAAAAAGGTAATCTAATGCACAACTTTGCATAACTTTATTTCCACATATTTACCAAGTTTCCATATTAGATATCTTATCATATTTAGCCTTCACCTTTGATAGACACAGAAAAGTGAACTTAAGAAAGATGCTAAAGTTACTATTTCTCCTTGCACAGTTGAATATTAGCCAGGGCAAACTTGTTGAACTTCATCCAACCTGTAGATGAGGAAGTGAATTTGGCTAAAGAAGTTTAAGGTCTTAATAAACAAGCACCATGAGTCTAGGATGAATGGATTATTCACTCATCTATTTCCCATTACCCTTTGCAGACACGTATATTATGGAAGTTATGGTAGTGTGTCTCAGTTATTTATGTGTCTGTGTCTACAAAAATGCGATGAGCTCACCAGATTGGAGCTGTCTGTAATTCACTTCTGTATCCTCAGTGCTTACTATGTAAGCACTTAATAATGTTCTAAGTAATAGCTTATGTAGATTAGCCAATTAAGAAATTTATTTAGTGCATTTGAAATAATAATTTAAAGATTTAAAAAAAGATAATCAATTCATTCCATTACTTATAAGAGAACATTCCATGAACATTTCCTTCCAATACTTTCTTTATAGTACTTCTATTGAGAAAAACTCAGAAACTAAAGAATAACTGCCACACACCAACTGTGCTCATTTGATTCTGATGATAAGAAATGATGCACTGTGTAAAACATCTTTGTCAGCATGAGGCTGTCTTTTTACAATTTGGCTGTATCAAGAGCTATTTCTTTTTGAAATGGAAATTAACTCATTATTTATCAACTCTTGCAGAGTTCTACTTAATTCCAAAAATTATATCAATGATAATTCCATCTAATTTAAATTATGCTTTTGAAACCATTTTCTTTTGTTTGCTTTAATATCTTAACTTGTATAATACTTATTCATTTTTCTTTTATGCATAATCTGGTTTAAAAAGAAAAAAGACTATTTCCAGGCATTGGGTATGAATAAAATATTGATTAGAATAAATGGATCTCTTGGGTCATCTAGGTGGCTCAGTTGGTTAAGCTTGGTTTCAGCTCAGGTCATGATCTCATGGTTTGTGAGATCCAGCCGCCCACCACAGAGGATGCTTGAGATTCTCTCCCTCTCTCTCTGCCCCATCCCGACTCATGCTCGCTCTCTCCCTCTCTCCCACTCAAAATAAATAAATAAACATTAATAAAGAATATATAGATATCTAGTATGCTTAAATTTTAAGTAAGGAATGTAGGTCATTTAAACAGTACATTAAAAAGTGAAACAACTGTTTTCTATTGTTACTTTAAGGTGATAGATTTAAAGGATTTAGAGTACCACTTCAGGCCATAATATACCAAGAGGGACTGGATTTACTTTCGTGCCTGAAACACATAAACATACATACAAAATATACGATACTACACTTTTCATTCATGACAATGGTGTCTGGTTAACAGAGGACAGTGATAATAAATAAATAGATAGATAGATAGTGAGCTCTGTTACTGCACATAGACTAATACTTTGAGAGCTTTGCTGGCTGAATTATGGGAAGGTGAAAACAAAGGGAGCTAGCAGAGTCCAAAATAAGGAAACAGAGATGAGACTGGAGTGACAAAGGTGTCTAAAGTTCACAAGGAAGAATAATAAAGAAAACTGCAGAGAAAAAAAGAACTCTGGATTCACCCTCAAGAATTCAGAAAAGTACTTACTACATTGTCATGTGAGGAAACCACCAACGACCAGGGAAAGAACACCTAACACAATTAAAGAAACTGCTTGTACTCATGAAACATTGTGAACACCACCTATTACTATCAGCTGAAGCAGAATGCCATATAAAAGGTAGAATATTTAGACCAATTTCCCTGATGAACATGGATGCAAAAATCCTCAACAAGATATTAGCCAACCAGCTCCAACAACAAGTTAAAAAAATTATTCACCGCGACCAAGTGGGATTATACTTGGGATGCAGAGCTGGTTCAATATCCGCAAAATAATTAACACGATTCATCACATCAATAAAACAAAGAACAAGAACCATATGATCCTCTCAATAGAGGCAGAGAAAACATTTGACAAAATAGAGCATACTTTCTTGATAAAAATCCTCAAGAAAGTACGGATCATACCTCAAGACCATAAAAGCCATATATGAACGACCCAATGCTAATATCATCCTCAATGGGGAAAAACTGACAGCTTTACCCTGAAGGTCAGGAACAAGACAGGGATGTCTACTCTCGCCACTGTTATTCAACATAATATTGGAAGTCTTAGCCTTTGCAATCAGACAATACAAAGAAATAAAAGGCATCCAAATTAGCCAGGAGAAGGTCAAACTTTCACTCTTCGCAGATGACATGACACTCTATGTGGAAAACCCAAAAGATTACACCAAAAAACTGCTAGAACTGATTCATGAATTCAGCAAAGTCACAGGATATAAAATCAATGCACAGAAATCGGTTGCATTCCTATACACCAACAATGAAGCGACAGAAAGAGAAATCAAGGAATCAATCGCATTTACAGTTGTACCAAAAACCATAAAATACCTAGGAATAAATCTAACCAAAGAGGTGAAAAATCTATACACTGAAAACTATAGAAAGCTTATGAGGAAATAGAAGAAGACACAAAGAAATGGAAAAAGATTCCATGCTCCTGGATAGGAAGAACAAATATTATTTAATGTCACCACTACCCAAAGCAATCTACATATTCAATGCAATCCCTATCAAAATAACATCAGCATTCTTCACAGAGCTAGAACAAATAATCCTAAAATTTGTATGGAACCAGAAAAGACACCGAATAGCCAAAGAAATCTTGAAAAAGAAAACTAAAGCAGGAGGCATCACAATCCCAGACTTCAAGCTATACTACAAAGCTGTAATCATCAAGACAGTATGGTACTGGCACAACAACAGACACTCAGATCAATGGAACAGAATAGAGAGCCCAGAAATGGACCCACAAACGTATGGCCAACTAATCTTTGACAAAGCAGGAAAGAATATCCAATGGAATAAAGACAGTCTCTTCAGCAAGTGGTGCTGGGAAAACGGGAAAACTGGACAGCAACATGCAGAAGAATGAACCTAGAATACTTTCTAACACCATACACAAAAATAAACTCAAAGTGGATGAAAGACCTCCATGTAAGACAGGAAGCCATCAGAATCCTTGAGGAGAAAGCAGCCAAAAACCTCTTTGATCTTGCCCGCAGCAATTTCTTACTCAACACGTCTCCAGAGGCAAGGGAAACAAAAGCAAAAATGAACTACTCAGACCTCATCAAAATAAAAAACTTCTGCACAGTGAAGGAAACAATCAGCAAAACTAAAAGGCAACTGACAGAATGGGAGAAGATATTTGCAAATGACATATCAGATAAACGATTAGTATCCAAAATCAACAAAGAAGTTATCAAACTCAACACACAAAAA
The DNA here is from genome assembly GCF_014898765.1 of Herpailurus yagouaroundi. NCBI lineage: Eukaryota > Metazoa > Chordata > Mammalia > Carnivora > Felidae > Herpailurus > Herpailurus yagouaroundi. Next base: position 23,764,637 of record NW_024412405.1, read on the forward strand.
AAACAAATAATCCAGTGAAGGAATGGGCAAAGACATGAATAGACACTTCTCCAAAGAAGACATCCAAATGGCCAACCGACACATGAAAAAATGCTCCACATCACTCATCATCAGGGAAATCCAAATCAAAACCACAAGGAGATACCACCTTACACGTGTCAGAATGGCTAACATTAACAACTCAGGCAACAACAGATGTTGGCGAGGATGCGGAGAAAGAGGATCTCTTTTGCATTGTTGGTGGGAATGCAAGCTGGTGCAGCTACTCTGGAAAACAGTATGGAGGTTCCTCAAAACACTAAAAATAGAACAACCCTACCACCCAGCAATTGCACTACTAGGCATTTATCCAAGGGATACAGGTGTGCCATTTCAAAGGGACACATGCACCCCAATGTTTATAGCAGCACTATCAGCAATAGGAGCCCAAATGTCCATTGATGGATAAATGGATAAAGAATATGTGGTGTGTGTGTGTGTATATATATATATACATATATGTATATATGTGTGTGTGTGTGTGTATATACACACACACACACACACACACACACACACACACACACACACACACACAATGGAGTATTACTCGCCAATCAAAAAGAATGAAATCTTGCCATTTGCAACTACATGGATGGAACTGGAAGGTATTATGCTAAGTGAAATTAGTGAATATCATATGACTTCAGTCATGCGAGGACTTTAAGAGACAAAACAGATGAACATAAGGGAAGGAAAATAAAAATAATATTAGAACAGGGAGGGGAACAAAGCATAAGAGACTCATAAATATGGAGAACAAACAGAGGGTTACTGGAGGGGTTGTGGGAGGGGGAATGGGCTGAATGGGTAAGGGGCATTAAGGAATCTACTCCTGAAATCATTGTTGCACTATATGCTAATAATTTGGATGTAAATTTAAAAAAATAAAATTTTTTAAAAAGTAGAATATTTAAACCTATTGTAGAATAAATCCTCCGTTGGTACTAAGTTTAATAGCAAGCCTCAATGGGGAAAAATATCTGTTTTCATGCAACTTAAACTGCATTCCAGGGCAAAGATGACTAATATTTATGGTAATGCAAATACTTAAGGTAATAGCACCCAATAAGGTAACATTCAGTGTTTGGCATTAATAATAATAACAATAATAATAATAATAATAATAAACACTAGCTGTCTTACATACATAAAATCCATAAGAAAAATCAATTTCTTAAAACCAACCAGAAGGAACACACATGCTAAAATTAGCCAACAAAGATATTAACACTTATTCTGACTGTATTCCACATGTTTAATAAGCTAGAATGATTGTGTCACACACAGAGTGAAGATATATATACAAAAATTAAATTGGCCTTCTATAGACTACAATGATGTCTGAGACATATATATCTCTTAATATATATATTAGTATATGTACATACATACGCATTAGATGGGATAAATGATGAAGTAGAAACTATCCAAAATAAAACACAAGGGGAAAAGAAGCTGAAAAAAAAAATGAACAGATTATCAAAGGACCATGAAACAGCTCTTATCTAATATATGGGTAACTGGAATTCCCAAAGGATGAAAGGTAGGAGAGAAAAAAAAAAAAACTTAACTATGATTGTGGCATATTTTCCAAATTTCAGAACATAGTATTAAACCAAATGTGTAAGAAATTCAGAGAACTCCAAGCACAAGAAACATGAATAAAACTACCATATTGGGATGAGCACTGGGTGTTGTATGGAAACCAATTTGACAATAAATTATATTTAATATTAAAAAATTTAAATAAATAAAATGACCCTAAGTCAATTTATAATAAAAACAAGTAATAAATGGAAATAGTGGAAGATTATAGTCAATGGAAAACGTGTTCATAGTACAGGGTGTGTTTACCAAGTACAGGGCGAGATTTAAACATTGTATTTCCACTGAGCCAATTAGGGCAAAAGAATACTACTACAAGCTATCTCTTACAGTTCTCATACTCACTAAAGGTGTAAATTGTGGGAAATATAGAGACTTGGGTTTTTTTTGGAAAAAATATTGAATTCCTGTTGATATATACATATTCCCAAGTCTTCACCTGAATAATCTGGACACACAGCACCACCTGACTACAGTTATTATTACTATACAGGCTGTAGGCTCTGTTCAGATTTCCAGTTATTTTTTTCAAACACTCTGGAAAAGTACCCATCAAGTTGAGTAGGGTGTTGGTTACTGAACAATAGAGTTATTGAATTTTGTATTTCAACAATCAAGATAGCACATTTTTAAGACAGCTTCCTGGGTGTGAAGAAAGTATACTATACTTCATTTGTTCAAATATTGAGAAATATTGGTCTAAATTTTTCAGCTTAGTGTCCTTCTCTGAATATGTCAAATTTTAAAGTGGACAGAATTGTTTCTTAAGGAAATGAAAATAGTACTTCAACATTTCAAGATAGATGGGTCATGACATTATAGTTAACTGGTTATGGTATCTTCTTCAAACAGATAAATTGGGAGAAAGATGGTTGGAATATATACAGTTGAGAAACTCAGGGCACATACAGTATCTTTTGATTCACACTATATTTCTAAATTGTTCTAATGCCACAAATATATAATGTCAACAGTACACATGTAGTTTTTAATCAGCCCCAGTCCACGTGTTTCAAATGTTCTTAGGGTTATTAGGATCTGGCCTTTCCCTATTGAGTAAGGCTGAAATAACATCCCTAGAATTTCATGAAGATGAAAAAAATAGCTATAAATACAGACAACAGACAAAGCTGTGATCCAGGAGATTCCCTCCCCATGTCAGAAAATTAACTTGAAGAGAATACACTCTTTGGATGGATTTATCATAAAATGACTCTAATGGAATACCATATTCATCAACAAGCTATGAACATTCTTGTTTCATCACCCATAAAGGATTATGAATATTGTAGGAGCATGGAATTTAATGTTTTGTTTTTTTTTAAGTTTTTTAACGTTTATTTATTTTTGAGACAGAGAGAGACAGAGCATGAATGGGGGAGGGTCAGAGAGAGGGAGACACAGAATCCGAAACAGGATCCAGGCTCTGAGCTGTCAGCACAGAGCCCGACGCGGGGCTCGAACTCACGGACCATGAGATCATGACCTGAGCCGAAGTCAGCCGCTTAACCGACTGCGCCACCCAGCCACCCCAGAATTTAATGTTTTTAAAGGTCACTGTCGGGGCGCCTGGGTGGCGCAGTCGGTTAAGCGTCCGACTTCAGCCAGGTCACGATCTCGCGGTCCGGGAGTTCGAGCCCCGCGTCAGGCTCTGGGCTGATGGCTCGGAGCCTGGAGCCTGTTTCCGATTCTGTGTCTCCCTCTCTCTCTGCCCCTCCCCCGTTCATGCTCTGTCTCTCTCTGTCCCAAAAATAAAAAACATTGAAAAAAAAATTAAAAAAATAAATAAATAAAGGTCACTGTGGTTGAAGGATGTGCTTGAAAGTTAGATCAAATAAACAAGCTTATGAGAAACTTGACAAACCTAACTTATGGAAGAATGTCACTAAATGTTATGAACTAGATCATTACTCTTTAACTTTCCAGGTACTATAGACTGAAAGGGAATTTATCCTTTTCCATGGTGCACCTTTTTGGGGTTGGAAAGCAACAACGATGAGTGGTACTGAGTTGGGAAGCATAGAAGATCAGTGGTTACATCTTGCCATCTAAAAGCCAGTGCCTTAAATAAGCTCCACTGTGGCATCGGAGACCCAGTTATGTCCCAAACTTGGAATGCAGAATTTACTTAACAATGGCTTCTAGTTACCCTCCTTTTTTATGAGAAATGTTAGGTATGTGAGAAAATTTTTGAGAAGGAATAAAAAACAATGCAGTTTTTTTAATGGTTGTTGGTTTATAAATCATTATTTTAATATTTTAATCAGTTACTTCTTATAATAAAAGAACTTCTGATTCACTCAACAAATGAAGTTAGAATCAGATTTATATAAATAATGATTCCCAAGAAGAAAATATGTATTTGGAAGCTGACTTGAAGGCCCTGATTAAGAAAACACCTACAAGGCTGACCATAAAAGGAAGTAAATTTGTCTTGGAAAAATTACATATTGAGTTAAATGCCTGCATGAACAAAGGATGATGGAGATAAAAGAGTAATTAAGCTGGTGAAATAGTGTTAGAAGGTCCGTGAAAAGAATGTTTGACAGATGTGGTTGAGATTACTGTTTTCTGAGGACAGGACTCTCCACTGCATGGTTCAAATCCTGGTGGTCATTAGTTTTCTTTTGTTTGTTTCTTTTGTTTTTCCTTTACATAGAAATTTGCAGAAAGTATCAGAAAAATAGATAATAGCTATCTAGAAAATGTTTAGTGAGGTAATACTAAGGTCAGAGGGTAAACTGGATATACTGATAATATCAGGAATTACATCAATAAATACATGAAGAACTAAAAACATGAGGCAAGAAAAATAAAGGAGGTCAAAAGTTTAAATATGTAAAAGCAACTTAAATTATATAGAGGGAATTACACAATTTTTCTACAACACATAACCACTCCATCATTATGGAAATGAAGAAAAGTAACTTAAATTAAGAAAATTCTTAAATGATTATCCTGGAAGTTAGGTATACTTTCAAATTTAGGTGATTTTAAGAATTGCTGGGTGGACAGAATTTGAATGAGACCAGACTGAAGAAGGGACTGAAGGATCAAACACTAACAAGGCGAGAAAGATAAATTCTCTTCACAAGAATCTAAAACCTAAAACTCTCCCTCACTTGGAAGGTAAAGCAAAACTAAAGTTTTCTGAAATGTACTACAGCAAGAAGAAAGGGTTATACTTATAGTGAGACCCAAAAACATGAAAATCTGCAAGTAGAAAGTTAATGAAAATTATACAGGACTCTGAAACCATAAGATTTGTTTCTGACATAATACAGGCATTAAAGAAGGAATGAATAGGGTATTTAGGAAAAGAATTTACATTGAGGATCAGGATACAAGTCAAATTCCAACAGAATTTCTACTGGGGCTAGAACAGCACTCAGAGCATCAATTTTCGTTGAATAAAGGCAGTTTTCTGCTTGGCTCACTAAAATGTTACAGTTCCCATTTTCATCATAGGAATCACCTCCCCCCGCCCCCCGCACCCCACACACACACCATTATGAAAATAAAATACATGATATAGGCTGTGTTTTTGATGAAATGAAAGGCATCTTGGGGCACCTGGGTGGCTCAGTCAGTTAAGCGTCCAACTCTTGATATCAGCTCAGGTCATGATTTCACAATTCATTAGATCGAGCCCCTGTGCTATCAGTGCAGAGACTGTTTGGGATCTCTCCCTCTCTCTCTGTGCCCCTCCCCAGCGCTGACTCTCTCACTCGCTCACTCTCTCAAAATGAATAAATAAACATGAAAAATAATGAAAGGCATCCTAATTTGCATGTGATAATATATAAGGAAGGAAAGGCTATTAAAGGCATTGGCAGGCATGCAGCAAATAAAGGAGGTGGAGAAAGAAGGTCCAATTGTTGCATTTCATGAAAAAAGACAAGCAGAACACATGTCTACAGGGAAATGGCACATCCTGCTGTCAACCCTATTTTGTGTGCAGCGTTGGGTACTGGATATATTGACTCCTCTGTAACCCCTCTGGCAAACTGAGAGAAGGGAGGAAAGAGAAAATGAGAAAGAAAAAAAAAAATGAGTGCATAAGAAATCTCACAGGCAAGAAATATTAGCATAAAGTTGTTTGTCAAAAAATCTGTGCATCCCTGTTTGTCTCCATTCATCTTACACACACTCATGCACCATGCAAGATTGGCTGAGAATTGCATAGACCAGTATTCCTTGAAAGCAGACCTTTAGGTTAGATTGAAACATGTTTTGCAAAATTCAGAAGACAGAAGAGAGGACATTATTTTCCAGCTGTAGTTATAAAAAAACGCATAGGCACTAAGCAAGATAAAACTTTTAGTTTCTGGTTGAGTTGTTGCGAATCATTTGTTTCTTTGCTGAAGGTAAGGTAGACACTGGTTGTAGGTTCCTAGAAATTTAAGGACTTTCTAAACACCTAGATTTCCACCGTTCACTCATCCCGTCCTTATACTGATTGTATAAGATTCTCTAAATATCTTACTACTTAAAACACCTCAAGTGAATCATGTTTCCAACTATAACCCCATTGATACTATACTTAGTATCAATATTTGGTAACAGACCCAAAAGTTAGGAATCTGGTATTAGTTTATGTCACCCAAGTTAGGAATGAAGTAGATACGTATGTGCGTGTTAGTGTGTGCATGTGTGTTTTCCACTAAGAGTCAGTGGAATATGATTAGTCCACAGTATTCAGTAGAAGTTAGTAGCATTCATTAGCACCTTTACTTTGGAATATAAATGAATCATCATGAGGGAATGAGCATAGTAGGGAGGAAAAAAGTGTCTAGCTTCACTTCACTGAACTGTAAGTAACAGGTTTCTGGGGAAATAGGTCTATAAATCATTTCTAAGAAATAGCTAATCTCTAGCTTCCAGGGCATATTTACCATACAATCAATTTTTTACCAAGTCTACAAGTTTTTTTTATGCCTAAATCCCAAATAATAAAGAGATGTGAAAATATTATGGAGTATTGTCTCCCACCAAATTTTAGGGGAAAAAAGTATTTCAAGAAAAATACCAAGTCCAAATTGAAGTGTGAAATGAAGAATTTAAATTATAAGGGCGCCTGGGTGGCTCAGTCAGTTAAGCGTCTAACATCAGCTCAGGTCATGATCTCATGGTCCCTGAGTTCAAGCCCCATGTCGGGCTCTGTGCTGACAGCTCAGAGCCTGGAGCCTGCTTCAGATTTGTGTCTCCCTATCTCTCTGCCCCCACCTCCTGCTTGCTCTCTCTCTCTCTCTCAAAAATGAATAAAACATCAAAAAATTTAAAAAAGAGAATTTAAATTATGTTTGATTCTTTTCTTTCAACAATCACCAGGACAGAATAAATTGTAGGATTTACCTAGAGGTCGAGTTTCATTGGTGAGTGAGAAAAAAGTGAGACAAGGGGATCAGATAATTTGCAACTGTGTACCTGTTCTTATAAGTCACAGGTATTAGTCTGTGCATAGAGGAAAAAAAAAAAAACAGGATAATGAAAATAGTAAAGAAAAAAAAAGGTATTGGAATCTATGAATATTTCATTATTCTGGTGAGATCTAGCAGTACAATTTAACAAAGCACCCTTAACAGATGACCCGATAATCAGTCAGCTGAAAAAATGACTTGAAATAAATAGTTAAGAGTGAAATATTTCAAAATATATTATAGATGGCATGATTTCTTCATTGACAAAAATTTTAATGTGACCATGACAGAATCAATGAAGTGAGCAGAAAACATGATCACCATTTAAGTGGTTAATAAGAAAAGAATAGCAAATCCATATATATCGTTGATACCGCAATGGAAATAAACAATTTCTGAGTAAAGTTTAGAATGGAGAGGATTGTGGATGGCCAGGGCAGTTGTAACTTCTACTGAAGATAAGGTAAACCTAGTTGAAGTGCAGGATGGAATTCATTAAGATTGTAGTGTACATCTGGTCCTCCAGGTACAATTTTGCATGTTTTCCTATGTGTGTGAGAGTGAAAAATGCTGTTAATCCAAGGCATGATCTGTGTAGTATTGGCTCATGAAAGTTTTAAAACAATATACTTGGCCATTAGCTTCTTGAGAATGTGCCTTACAATAGAAGTAGTATTTATTTGGGAGTAACTAAGTCTGGGTTGGATATTTTTTCAGAGATTTTAAGAAATGCTGTGACTTACATACTATTTTTCCAATTTTACAGAGGATGAAAAAAGTGCTTAAATAATATCTGCATGTGATTTAAAGTTTAAATCACAGCAGTCAATTATAGCCTTGTGGGACATCTTTAGAATGGGTTCATGGTATAACCTAATGGGTTGACAGCCCAGAAGACCACATCTATAAGAGTTAGAATTGATAACTTTTTTAAAAATAAAAAGCTCATAGTTTAAAATATTGTAGACAGTAACTTTCTTTCATTTGAAAATAGGAAGAAACACATTTGAATCCTTTCTGGGGTATGCTTATACTATTATTTCCAAAAGGATCAACAAGAACCATTAACATTCTTGCCTCTGGGGAGAGGGTATATTAGAATGTCACAGGGATCTTTATTATGTAATTTTATAATATTTTGTACTGATTTCTGTTATTAGATGTGGTTTTTCTTAATATATTGTCAAGTTAGCTAACATAGAGTGTATACAGTGTGCTCTTGGCTTCAGGAGTAGACACCCATGATTCATCACTAACATACAACACCCAGTGCTCATCCCAACAAGTGCCTTCCTCAATGCCCATAACCCATTTTTCCTTCTCTCCTTCCCTGGCCATCAGTCCTCAGTTTGTTCTCTGTATTTAAGAATCTCTTAAGTTTTGGCTCCCTCTCCATTTGAAACTATTTTTTTACCCTTCCCCTCCCCCTTCTGTTAAGTTTCTCAAATTTCACATATGAGTGAAAACGTATGATATCTGTCTTTTTATGAGTAACTTATTTTACTTACTCATTTTTTCTCATTGCCAAGTAGTATTCCATTCCATTCCATAGCACATCTTCTTTATCTATTCATCAGTGGATAGACATTTGGGCTCTTTCCATAATTTGGCTCTTGTTGATAGAGATGCTATAAACATTGAGGTACATGTGCCCCTATAAATCAGTACTCCTCTATCCTTTGGATAAATTCCTAGTGGTGCTATTGCTGGGTCGTAGGGTAATTCTATTTTTAATTTTTTGAGAAACCTCCACACTGTTTTCCAGAGTGGCTACACCAGTTTGCATTCCCACCAACAGTGTAAGAGTGTTCCCATTTCTCTATATCCTCACCATCATCTGTTGTTTCTTAAGTTGTTAATTTTAGCCACTGACTGGTGTAAGGTGGTATCTCAATATGGTTTTGATTTGTATTTTCTTGATGATGAGCTATGTTGAGCATCATTTCATGTGTCTGTTGGCCATCTGGATGTATTCTTTAGAAAAGTGTCTATTCATGTCTTCCCATCTCTTCACTGTTTCTCAGGTGTTGAGTTTGGTAAGTTCTTTATAGATTTTGGATACTAACCCTTTATCCGATATGTCTTTTGCAAATATCTTCTCCCATTCTGTCGGTTGCCTTTTAGTTTTGTTGATTGTTTCCTTTGCTGTGCAGAAGCTTTCAATCTTCATGAGGTCCCAATAGTTCATTTTTGCTTTTCTTTCCCTTGCCTTTGGAGACATGTCAAGTAAAAGCTGCTGCGACTGAGGTCAAAGAGGTTGCTGCCTGTTTTCTCCTCTAGGGTTTTGATGGTTTCCTGTCTCACATTTAGGTCTTTCATCCATTTTCAGTATATTTTTATGTATGGTGTAATAAAGTGGTCCAGTTTCATTCTTCTGTATGTTGCAGTCCAGTTCTCCCAGCACTATTTTCTAAAGAGACCGTCTTTTATCCACTGGATTCTCTTTGCTTCTTTGTCAAAGATTAGTTGGCCTTACATTTGTGCATCCGATTCTGGGTTCTCTATTCTATTCCATTATGTCTGTTTTTGTGCCAATACCATACTTTCTTGATGATTATAGCTTTGTAGTACAGGCTGAGAGAGATTATGTAGTACAGGCTATGAGATTATGATGCCTCCAGCTTTGGTTTTCTTTTTCAACATTACTTTAGTTATTCAGGGTCTTCTGTAGTTCCATAAATATTTTAGGATTGTTTGTTCTAGCTCTGAGAAGAATGCCAGTGCAGTTTTGATTGGTACTGGATTGAATGTCTATATTGCTTTGGGTAGTACCAACATTTTAACAATATTTGTTCTTCCAATCCATGAGCATGGAATGTTTTTCCATTTCTTTGTGTTTTCAATTTCTTTCATAAGTTTTCAACATACAGATATTTTACCTCTTTGGTGGGTTTATTCCTAGGTATTTTATGGTTCTTGGTGCAATTGTAAATGGGATCGTTTTCTTGATTTCTCTTTCTGTTGCTTCATTATTGGTGTATAGAAATGCAGCCAATTTCTGTACACTGATTTTATATCCTGTGACTTTGCTGAATTCATGGATCAATTCTGGCAGTTTTTTGGTGGAGTCTTTTGGGTTTTCCACGTAGAGTATCATGTCTTCTGCAAAAGGTGAAAGTTTGACTTCTTTGCTGCTTTGGATGCCTTTTATTTCCTTTTGTTGTTTTATTGCAGAGGCTAGGACTTCCAACACTATGTTAAACAACACTGGTGAGAGTGGACATCCCTGTCATGTTCCTGATCTCAGGGGGAAAGCTCTCAGTTTTTCCCCATTGAAAATGATATTACCTGTGGGCCTTTCATATATGGCTTCTATGATATTAAGGTGTGTCCCTTCTATTCCAAGTTTCCGGAGGGTTTTTATTAAGAAAGGATGCTGTATTTTGTCAAATGCTTTTCTGAATCTATTAACAAGATCATATGGTTCTCATCCTTTCTTGTATTGATGTGATATATCACATTGATTGATTTGTGAATACTGAATGAGCCCTGCAGCCCAGGAATGAATCCGATTTGATCATGGTGAATAATTCCTTTAATACACTGTTGAATTCAATTTGCTACAATCTTGTTGATAATTTCTGCATCCATGTCCATCAGGGATATTATTCTATAATTCTTCTTTTTCATGGGGTCTCTGTCTGGTTTGGGAATCAAGGTAATGCTGGCTTCATATAGTTCTGAAACTTTCCTTCCACTTCTATTTTTTGGAACAGCCTGAGAATTACAGGTATTAACTCTGCTTTAAACGTCTGGTAGAATTCCTCTGGGAAGTCATCTTGTCCCGGACTCTTATTTGTTGGGAGATTTTTGATAACTGATTCATTTCTTTGCTGGTTATGCATGTATTCATATTTTCTATTTCTTCCTGTTTGAATTTTGGTAGTGTGTGGGTGTCTAGGAATTTGTTCATTTCTTCTAGATTTTCAGGTTTGTTGGCATACAATTTTTCATAGTATTCTCTAATAACTGTTTCTATTTCTGTGGTGTGGTTGTGATATCTCCTCTTTCATTTGTGATTTTATCTATTTGGGTTCTCTCTCTTTTCTTTTTGAGAAGTCTGGCTAGGAGTTTATCAATTTTCTTTATTCTTTCAAAAACCCAGCTCTTAGATTCATTGATCTGTTTTTCTTTGTATTCTATATTGTCTATTTCTGCTCTAATCTTTATTTTTTTCTCTCTTCTCTTCTTATGCTGGCTTTAGGGTTTCTTTGCTGCTCTGCTTCTATTTCCTTTAGATGTGAGGTTAGGTTCTGTATTTGGGATTTTTCTTCTTTCTTAAGATAGGCCTGGATTGCAATGTATTTTCCTCTTAGGACTGCCTTTACTGCGTCCCAAAGGGTTTGGACTATCGTGTTTTCATTTTCATTTGCTTCCATATATTTTTAAATTTCTTCTTTAACTACCTGGTTGACCCATTCATTCTTTAGTGGGATGTTCTTTAACCTCCATTCATTTGGAGGCTTTCCAAATTTTTTCTTGTGGTTGATTTCAAGTTTCATAGTGTTGTAATCTGAAAATGTACAGGTATGATCTCAATTATTTTATACTTATTGAGGGCTGTTTTGTGACCCACTATGTGATCTATTTTGGAGAATACATCTTCTTCTGGAAGAATATATTCTTCTTCTAAAGAATATATATTCTGCTGCTTTGGGATGAAAAGTTCATCCCATCTGGTCCAGTGTATCATTCAAGTCCATTTGGTCCAGTGTATCATTCAAGGCCAATGTTTCTTTATTGATTTTCTGCCTAGATGATCCTTGCTATAAGTTGAGTATTAAGGTCACTTAAAATTACTGTATTATTACCAGTAATATTGCTTATGTTTGTGATTAACTGATTTTTATATTTGGGGTTCTTCCCAGCTGGGGGTATAAACATTTATAATTGCTACCTTTTATTGATGGTAGATCCCTTAATTATGATATAATGCCCCTCTTCATCTCTCGTTAGTCTTTAGTTTAAAATCTAGTTTGTCTGATATAAGTATGGCTACTCCAGCTTTCTTTTGACTTCCAGTAGCAAGACAGATGGTTCTCCATCTCCTCACTTTCAATCTGAAGGTGTCCTCAGATCTACAATGAGGTGCTGGTAGACAGCATATAGATGGATATTGTTTTTTTATCAATTCTGATACTCTATGTCTTCTGATTGGGGCAATTAGTCCATTTACATTCAGAGTGATTACTGAAAGATATGGATTTAGTATCATTGTGTTATCTATAGGTTTCATGATTGTGATGATTTCTCTGGTCCTTTGTATTCTTTGCAGCATTCCACTCACAGAGTCCACCTTGGGATTTCCTACAGGGCTAGTTTAGTGGTCATGAACTCCTTCAGTTTTTGTTTGTCTGGGAAAGCCTTTATCTGTCCTTCTATTCTGATGACAGTCTTGCTGGATAAACGATTCTGGCTGCATATTTTTCCTATTCAGCACATTGAATATTTCCTGCCACCCCCAAGTTTCAGTGGACAGGTCTGCTACTACCGTTATTTGCCTACCCTTGTAAGTTAAGGCCTGTTTGTCCCTAGCTGCTTTCTGAATTCTCTCTTCATCTTTGTATATTGCCAGTCTCACTATGATATGCACTGGAGTTGACCTGTTCTTGTTGGTTCTGAAGGGAGTTCTCTGTGCCTTCTGGACTTGGATGTCTGTTTTCTTCCCCAGATTAGGGAAGTTCTTAGCTATAATCTGTTCAAATAAAACCTTCTGCCCCTTTCTCTCTCTTCTTCTTCTTCTAGAACTCCTATGGTATGTGTATTATTTCATTTCACTGAATCACTTAGGTCTCTAATTCTTATCTCATGGTCTATATTTTCCTATCTTTTTCTCAGCTTCATCATTTTCCATAATTTTATCTTCTATTTCACTTATTCTCCTGTCTGCTTCCTCCATCCTTGCTGACACTGCATCTAGTTTACTTTGCATTTCATTTGCAGCATTTCCTAATTTGTCATGACTATTTCTTAGGTCCTTGATCTCTGCAGTAATAGATTCTCTGCTGTCTTGTATGCATTTTTCAACCCAAGCTATTAGTCTTATGGCTATTACTGTAAATTCTGGTTCAGATACATTGTTTATATCTGTTTTGAGCAATTCTCTGGCTGTCATTTCTTCCTGGAATCTCTTTTGAGAATTCTTCCATTTCATTATTTTGGCTAGTTTCCTGTCCTTTATGTGTTTTAATAGCTCGTTATGTGTCTTGCACCTGAGAGTACTACTATATTAAAAAGGGGTCATATATTGTCCAGGGCCTGGCCCTTGAGGAAATGTTTTTGGAGTGTGTTGCATGCTCTCTGTTGTTGCGACTCCAGTTGCTTTATCTCCGCCTCCACTCATAGGGGTGGTCTGGACCTTCCATCGGGTGTGCTTTGATTTGTTCACTGAAGTAACCCTGGAAAAAATTGAAACCAGGTGGTGGTAGACTAAGCCTTATCCCATACAAAGACAGAAATGACAGAGGCAGGGAGAAAAACAATTGACCAGGCAGAGAACAGAGAATCAGAGAAACATATGGCTTAATCCAGAGATGGTGGGGGGGGGGGGAGGGAGGGAGAGAGAGAGAGAGAGAGAGAGAGAGGATATATAAAGTAAGAACTGACCAAAAATCAAATCAGAAAATGCAAAACTGCTGGACTGTTGTCTGATGGTGCCTTGTAACCAGTGGCTGTGCTGGTTTGGAGAAGGGCCCTTCTGGTTTGGTCAGTGTCAATCTCACTCCTGTAGATTTGCAGTTACCAGGCATGGAGGGGTGGGGTTAGGTGTAAGTAGGTCATGTCTTCACTGGGGGCCTGCTGTTCTGTTCCCTGAAGCCCCACCATGTTGGTGATGGGAAGAAAAATGGAGACACCCCAGGCTCTCCTCTCTGGACTGGGTGTCCCAACCACTTTGTTCAGCCCATCCTCACAGCGCTACAGGGGCACAAGTGGGCCAGTTTGTCCCGCTTTGGGACAATGTGGCTGGGATTCCAGCCCAGATGTCTTAAAGGATCCCACTCCATGCCCCGGTTCTGGGGTAATGCCACTTCCCTAGCTGACAAAGGGCCTCTGGCTGATGCCTGCAGAGATTTTTGTCCTTGGAGCAGCAATACACCTTCCCACAGCACTAGAGAGAGGGTATTGCTCTCCCAATGTCCCTCTGAGCTCACCACTGAGCTGGGGCTGGCTTCCCCTTCCTCCTGACCCAGGCCAGGCGTGCACACCAGCAGCTGGCTCCAGTCCAGAGAAAGTCGCACAATCCTAGATCATCATTCCTAAGGCTGTTTGCAAGTTAGAGACTGGCTCTCTCTCCATTTTTTCTGTTCCCTGGTTGGTGGTCCAGAGAGGTTTTTCTCTTGTCCAAATACAATCCCATACTTCAACAGCCTCTCCTTCTCTTCCTTTTGTCTCTCCACTAAAGGGGTTACCCCAGCGCTGTTCATATGGTGCCTGTTTTATCTCTCCCAATTCTCAAGCATGCACCTCAGTCTCACCAAGCTGTCTCCATGGGCCCCTGGAGATGTTTCTATCACTCTGTGGCTCGGATTCCTGGAATTCCAAGTCTTCTGGCCTCAATACGACTGTGTTTGAGAGACAAGGGAATTTTGGGCCCCCTGTGTCTCTGCCATGTTGACTCCTCCAATAGATGTGTGTATCTTGTGTGTGTATGTATGTATGGTTTATTCATTCAAAAGCACTATGTAAACATTGATTAATTTAAGTAAATATACACTTCATAAATTTATATTAAAATTTAGTTATAAAATGAAATATAGATGATTCAAGATATAGTTCTACTTTTTTCTATTAATTTTTATTCCAACAGTGATCAATTTGATTTAGTCCTCTTATACTCGAAGAATAACTCATAGTGAACTCACTTGAAATTCTCATATAAAACAAATCAAAAGTTGATAAAAAATACTTTCTAGATGATATTCCTATGTGAGCTGCCAGCACTCAGTGTGAAAGAGCATTAGTGTCATTTATATGAAAAGTCTTTCAAGTCAATGACAGAACTGGGCCAGAAGCAATGAGAATAAATTAAGTGAAAGGATGTTCAGTGACCATCTGAAACCACAGTACAGAAGCCGCCAGTGGTTCTTTTCTCTTTTACATGGACTAACCGAAACAAAAATCTACCCTTCATATTTTTAGGAAGAAAAACTATCATATTTTTACTTTTAACCTATCAACATTGATCAAGAGAAAAACGTGTTTCATGTATTTTAGTTGATACCAATAAAAGTCTCAATCACTTTGATTACAAATGTTTGAAAATAGTGAAAACCAATGCACAGAAAATGCATTGCTGAGATGGCATTCAATATACTTAAAGAATTTCAATTGCAGGGTGTCTGGATGGCTCAGTTGGTTAAGCATCCAACTCTTGATTTTGGCTCAGGTCATGATTCCACAGCTTGTGGGATCAAGCCTGGCATTGGACTCCACACTGGCAGTGCAGAGCCTGCTTGGGATTCTCTCTCTGTTTCTCTCTCTGCCCTGCCCCTGCTTATGCTACTCTCTCTCTCTCAAAATAAATAAACTTAAAAAAAACTTCAATTGTGTTTTATTCCATGTAAGAGTTCTAAATTTAGCATCAAAATGTATCACATATTCCCTCTATGTGTATACACGCACACAGAGTGACCCAACACTGAAAACGTCCATTTCAAAACTCATTTAGCTCCCTTATGCTTTCCATATACCTACGTTATTCCTTAAGAAAACCTCCTCAGAGAACTCATGTATAGGGAATTATTCTATTCCCTATTCATTGACCCCAACAAATTCATTCTACCCTTACAGTATTTCTCAAATCTGTCTATGCATTTATGCCATCGTTTTCCCTTCATCTAACTACTAGCTAGATGCTGAGTGCATATTCCCATCAACTGGATCTCTACTTTAAGTTCACAAAATTTCCACACTCTACTCTCTCTTTCCTTTATTGTTTGAGTACTCTTATCTGACATTCACTTTTTTTTTTCAGGTAAAAGTCACGTTTTCCTTTTAATTGACTACTTAATTTACATCATTTCTTCCCTTGGCTGCTACTTCGGTAGCAATTAGGTCCTCACCTCTCAAGAACATGCATCTGAACAGGCTGGCACAGAGCCATTGTGAACACATACCCCAAACCAGGGCTTTTGGAATAACAAGAACAGCAAAACCAGCCTTTCTCTTCACTTAGAAAGGGGTTTTCACTCAGAGGGTCCAAAGCTCAAATTTCCAAACACAGAAAACCTGGAGCTCTATGCAAAAATGGAAACCAAAATGTATCAGAGATGAAACACAGTCAAGACAGATCTTGAGAAATAAGTATCTGATCATCTGGCCTCTTGTATTGGGAATGGCCCCACTCCAGAGTTTTTAAAGGAAGATGTTTCTGTTTCTGTTTCATTTCCCAAAAGGGTATAAAATCTACTAAAAGGAATATAATCAAATAAATCAGCTCACTCACAAGACACTCCCAAATAACGATTTTTGGTTGCTGAGCACAGTCAGCACATTATTTCAAAGTGACAAAATTCAGAGTAATCTGAGGATTCAAAACTGACAGTCACATTTGCCAATAGGTTTATGTAAGACATACATAGTTTTCCCACTGTATGTGTCAAAGGACCAAGACCCTCATTGAAAAAAGTTATTTTTCAGATTATAGTGGACAAAACAGTAGAGTTTGGAAAGGCACCTTCTCAGAGAATGAACAAAAAGCATTTTGCAAAAGGTTCACATCATTTTGCAGCAGAAGGACTGGAGTTCAGTGCCTGTGACCTTCATTAGCTTGACCCTTCCTCTTCTTTGGTTGTAGTGGCCTCAGTGGGATCTCCCTCTTGTAAAGGTTCTGCTGGCTTCTCCTTCTCCTCCTCATCTTCCTGGGGATAGAGGTCAGGGTATTTTTGCATGCATTCCTGCATGGCCCAGAAGTGATATACACGGTCTGACTCCTTGTCAGGAAGCAGGAAAAGGCCGACTTGAACTATTCCCCACAGGGGCCACTGGCCATTTCCCCAAGGCATGGGCAGTTCCAGTTAATGTCTCCATTTGGTAGGATCAATCCGTGCTCCTCTTATGGATCATAGCTATCTATCATCAGCCACCAGCTCAGCATTGCTCAGAGTTTCATGGTCTTCTTTGGTCACAAACATGATTTGACCCTTCCCTTCCCACAAGCAGTAAGCCATGGCTGCAGGCTGGCACTCAGACCTCCCAGCGACAGTGGTGGAGGCAGCACAGACAGCAGTGGGCTCCTGCTATCACTTCTTCTCAGGCAGGCTGGCCAGGTGGCTGAGGACTCACACTGCCAACTGCACACCTGCCTCAGCCTGGTACTTTTATTTTCACAGCTTAACTTACTTCACATATTTCTATGGTGTTTTTTTTTTTCCTGCCCAAATAACTTTCACTTTTCCTCTAGCACTGGTGTATTTTCAGGATTTTTTGAAACATAAGTTGCACTGTGTCATCAACCTGTGTGATCTTGATCCCTGCCATAGTACGAGCATAGTATTCATACCTAGTATGAACAGCATCAATGAAATATTTAAAAACTTATAGTGATGACCATTTTAATGAGCCTGGACATGTTGTTTGATACATTTCCTAAATAGTGTATTATAATGAAGCAAGAAAATGTTTTCTTTTTTCACAAATTAGTTATGACAGGCTCAAAGATATTAGGTAACATAATACACTATATCCAAGCTTATGTACATAGAAGGGTGGTAGAGTCACACTCTGGTCCATTACTTACAGCCCCTGCTCATTTCATATCTTTATGCCAATGAAAAAAACTTTAGAAGAGGTCATAAAGTAGTCAAAAAATAGTTTTGCTTGCTGATTCAACAAAATCATTTTGATTTCTGCCAGTGGCTTTTTGAACACACTTTGTACTTTATGTAATTTATTTATTTACATACATTCATCTGTCTTGACTGTGAGCAAACTAAGACCATTAAATAACCTACCAAATTTAAGAATTAAAAAAATTACTGAAATTATATCATGACATTATGCATTTCCTCAGTATCCTATTCTTCTGGTGGCTCCTCCCTTCCCCCCACCCCCGAACTTTTTAAAGATGCAATTGACACATAATAAATACTGTGTAATTTAAGATAATTTGATACACATATATATTGTCAAAAGATTACCACAGTAATGTTAATTAACACATCCATCACCCCACTTAACCTTTGTGTGTGTGAGTGAGGAGAACATTTAAGATCTTAAGTATTTAAGATTTTAAGTATATTACGTAATACGATTAAAAATAGTCACCAAGCTGAACATTAAATCCTTAGAATGTATTCATCTTATAAAAGGTAGTTTGTACTCTTTGACCATTATTTCCTGATTTTCCCCACACCCAGCCCCTGGCAATCACCAATGTACTCTTTCCAGGAGTTTGGCCTTTTTTAGGTTTCATGTATTAGTGAGATCATGCAGTATTTGTGTTTCTCCCTTTGACTTATTTCACTTTGGTAATGCCCTCAAAGTCCATCCATATTGTTGCAAATGGCAGGATATTCTTTTTATAGCAGAATAACTCTTTGCAGAATCTCTAAGTTATTTTCCACACTGGCTGCAGGAATTTGCATTCCAACCAACAGCATACATTGATTGCCTTTTCTCCCATCTTCCCAACACTTGTCATCTTTTGTCTTTTTAATAAGAGCTATCTACCAGGTGTGAGATGATAGTTCACTGCAGTTCTCAGTTGCATTTTCCTGATGACTCAGTGATGTGATGTTAAGCACTATTTTCATGTACCTTTGGCCATTTGCACCTTTTCTTTGGAAAAATATTTGTTCAGGTCCTCTGCTTGGACATTTTGAATGATGCCACCACCAAATCTGGTTATCTGAAGGATCTATCCGTGAATGAAAAGTCACTTTTATCGTTTATCCTACACATGCTTAAACTTAAAACAGTGGTGATGCTTCTGGTATTTACAAGAAACCTCTGAACTCTTTTATTTACTGTAAATTCAATACATCAGCACAATCTTTTCTCTAACATATTACACTAGTATATTGGGTAGTCTGTGAATTTTGTGGTTTATGCATCTATTTCAGTGAACTATTTACTCAAATGTACGATACTGGGTCTCTGATTCTTAGAACAGTTTTGTTTTGTTTTGTTTTGTTTTCAGATGAATTAATGCTTTAAAACAAAACACTATTTTGACTTGAGAGAAAGCCTGAGTAAGAATATTTTGAATTCATTTTTATCATATGGATAGTGGAAATTCTTTCTTGGTTTTTAAATATCATAGTTTATGTATCTGAATGTCTAGGATTCATGAGTTTTGATCTTCTACTTGGTTTCACAGAAAATGCTATAATAGACAGTGCTTCTCAACTGCTACTTTAACCCAAAACATATAAAACCTCGAAACTAACTTGGAATCAGAAAGATTAAAAAAAAAAAAAAAAAGAGTGCTTCCCATATATATTATCTTATCATTCCAGGAACAACAAAAACAAAAAGTTATATTCAATTGAAGTAATTTTACAATTACTTACTGAATACTGGATATATGCCATCCCAACTATGGTATTAGATATACAAATTCCAACAATTTGTATCTTCAAGTAGCTCTAGTTCTTTCAAGGGACACAGACATATAAACAATCAACTGTAAAGGAATCTGAGAGTGTCTTTGTTAATTGTATTAACAAAGTTTTATGAAAACCCAAGGGAATCTGTCTTTTGGTCATATGTAAGTTATTGCCTAAAGTGAACAATCTGGGGCACCTGGGTGGCTCAGCTGGTTAAGCATCCGACTTCAGCTCAAGTCATGATCTTGGAGTTTGTGCGTTCGAGCCCCACGTAGGGCTCTGTGCTGACAACTCAGAGACTGGAGCCTGCTTTGGACTCTGTGTCTCTTTCTCTCTCTGCCCCTGCCCTGCTCATCCTGTCTCTTTCTCCCAAAAATAAACAAACATTAAAAAAATACTAAAAAATAAAGTGAACAATCTGGTTTTTTTTTTCATTTTCCACAAATAAATTGGATTATATGACTATTTGTTAACAGTCTGACCCAAAGTAGTGAGGATTAAAATGCTATATTTAGGGAACATGTACATTTATTAATTTTCAATATGTGAATTAGCAGGGTTATTTATAATGTGAATCATTTCAAACATAGGAAACATTTGCATATCCAATTTGTTTTCTGTATGTTCTATCATATGGATTAGTCTCTGAGTTCTCAGGTTAAGTAACTAATCACTGCATTGTCAAGCCTCTATTATGCTCTCTGCTGTATGCTATCACTGACTTGTTCTGGGTTGAGATTTATCTTAGGAACTGAGAGCCAAGGCTGGAACACACTGAACAGAATGTTCTATTTCTGTATAAAAAGATAGATGTTGCTCTAGCCCAGAATGACAACACTTTGCACTGCTCCCAATCTGTAAATTGTTCCATTTGCTTGGCACAATATGTATACTGACGTATTTAATTCTTTCTACCAGGGCCATGCTGTTCTATTCCTCTCAGCTAGCCAAATACACCAGAAGTCATAAATTTCTCATCAAGATGGAAACTAAATGTGATCTCTTTCATATGTAAAAGTGGTGTTACTATCCTGCTGTTACTGTTTTTGAGTTACTATATTTTCAAAATTCACGATTAGAAAAAGATTTGCTGCGATCTTTTTACTTTTACCAACTACAGTCATGAAGCCAAGAAAATATCCTGACAAAGTAATTGTCTACAATCACAGGTAAAATCTGTGGAAATGATTTAATATCTTTATAACTACCACCTCTTTCCAAAATGAACTTTCATTTCCTTGAGTCCTTTTCATATACTGCCAATGGAAAAAAAGGAATGTTTGTTTTGGCTTTACATATCACAAAATGATATGATTCCATTATATTCACCTGTGGTACCATGTATGATTTTGTTTTATCTTTTACCACAGTTCCTTTTTCTGCTTTTTAATTTAATGAACATGGAATGCTTTTAGTTCCCCAGAAAGGAACAGGTCTCAAGGAAACAAGGTTTGGAGTGTTTAGTGCCAATGTCCTTGGTTTCCTTTATACTTTCATATGACCAGAATCGTATCCATCGCTTACCATCTAAGTTAGGGGACACCTAACTGTGACCCACTGGCTCAACCCAGCCCATTACCTCATTTTATAAAGCAAGTTTTATCGGACCAATGCCCACTTATTTACATGTTGTCTATAGTTGTTTTAGCACAACATTAGCAGACTTGACTCTAACTACCAGAGAGACTTTGTGCTTTATAAGCCTAAAATATATGAGATTTACTGAAAAAAGTTGTTGACTTTGATCTAAGTCACGTGTCTGATATTGGAGTTGTTTCTGGTGTTATTTTGTCTTGCATATTTTTTGGAATACACTGAATTATTTCTACTCTTGTTAACTCATAGGTTAGGAAGACCACATTAATTAAATAAGCTAATATATGGAAGTAGTTAATAAAAAATAAAAATAATAAAAAACACCTGAGTCATAAAATGGGCCACGTAAATGCTGTTAATAAAAAATGCAAATAAACTTAGCAAATACACTAATTTAAAGAATGCCAGATTCCTTGATGTCTAATTAACCAAAGTGTGGATTCTAGCAGTGTTCAGGTACTCATTATTAAAACCAACCATAATGTTGACTATATCAGGCAATTTATGAGAAAGCAGAAACTTTTTTTCCCTAAAGATAATGACTAATAAATTTAAGTATGAGAAAAAAAGACTTTCAGGTATAAACATGTGCATGTTTTTCCTAACTAGTCACAAGCTAAAAGACAGTAATAGGTTTTTGGAATTTTTTGTAAATAGTTGAATATATTATAGTAGTTGATTATTTTGAGATATTACTCATTTATGTCACATTCAATGAAAGTGTTCATTTGACATTAAAGTGTTGCAATGCTACAGTTACAGACACACAAATATTTCAAAAGTTACTAAGGAATAGAAAAGTTTGTGAATAATTTTTATTCGTTAAATGTCAGTTTCTGTTACCAGAACTAAGAGTGTAGTATGTCTAGCCACATATCTCCATGCAATTGGCTATGTTTGGTTTCAGCTGCTCATTTATGTTAATGACGATACACCTTTTGATTAATACCTATAGGATTCTTTTTGCATACTTCAGTTCCCTCATATTTTCTCTGAACTATTTTTTTAGGAAAGTAATGAGGCAAAATTTACCTCTCTACTCATAAAAATCTCTAATTTTTTTGTAGTTTAGTGATTGCAGATTTAAGTGGACAGATTGCTGAAATGTCTACTCAATGTTTTGATTAAGAATCAGTTACATATAGCTTCGATTGCATTTAGAGGAATATAGATCAGAATAAAATATGCAAAAATGTGATGAACAGTTAACATTTTCATGATGTATCAATGAATTTAAAGATGGCACAATATAAAAAAAAGTGGTTTTCCATTTCTCTAAGGATCAGTAACCTATTTTGAGAAAATATTTTTGGAATTCTAATATATGCAAGTATTAAAATAGAAATTCTAAAGTTGAAGTATATTGCTAGTGACTGTCAGCTATTTCTTCAAAAATTCTGTTTAACAAACCATCTTAAAACTCAACTATTTGAAATAATAACCACTTATTCTCTCTTATTTGTCTGCTAATTGGCTGGGGATTAGTCAATAAAGGCAGAACTCAGCTTGGCGTGGCTCCAAAGTTTATGTCTGCTCATGTGTCTCCTATCTTCCTTCAATCAATGGGTTATCTGGACCATTTCTTCACAGGACAATAGCAGATTTACAAGAGGACAGGAACAACCACCCAAATACAATTCAAGCTTCTGATGCCATAACAACTGTTAACATCTTATGGAGCAATGCAAATCACACGCATGAACCTAACATCCAGAGTTGGGGAAATAGATTTCATGAACAATGATGCAATGGCTAATCACAGAGAGTGTCAATGTGATAGGGACAATACTCTCCCCATCTTGGTTTGGGGGGGTGCAAGATGTAATATTTTTGAAAAATAATTTACACAGTGTCCTCTACCCCCAAATAATTTGATCACACCTTCAATACTGCTTTATCACCAGTAGCACCAGAAGCATCACTGAGTAAACCTAAGATTCTGTAGAGAGTAAGCACTCATTTTGGACTCAAACTAGACACAATCAATTCTAAATCTAGACACTGAAATTACTAATTTTGCAACCTTAAATAAGTCATTTTAATTTGCTATCCTTAAATTTCTTCATCATTAAAATGGTGGAAACATGTTCCATGGGACTGATGTTCAAGATGACCAGGTTAGAGATAAAGATACAGATATAAATATATAGATATGTATATAACTAAGTCACTGTCTCCAGGCCAGGGTTTAAAATAGAGTGTGGGGAGCCTGGGTGACTCAGTCAGTTGAGCATTCAACTTCGGCTCAGGTCATGATCTCACGGCTTGTGATTTCAAGCCCCGCTTCAGGCTCTGTGCTGATGGCTCAGAGCCTAGAACCTGCTTTGGATTCTGTGTCTCCCTCTCTCTCTGCCCTCCCCTGCTCACTCTCTGTCTCTCTCTCTCTCAAAAATAAACATTAAAATAGAGTGTTACTATGATACTTATTATTTCTTATTTCAATTACATTTTCTTCCATCTATTCCCCGAACACCATACTTTTTCAACTTTCAGTTCTCATAGGATATGTGTCTTTTCATGAAAACTTCTGGTCCCTTCCATGAACATATTATTCAAATATACTAATTCTTCATCACTATTGCTTGCTCTGTCACTGCAGAGTTATTATTTCTCATGGATATCATTTTCTGTTAGAACTACATATGGTATGTTTTGTTAAGTGGGGAGGATGCATTTCCTTCCATTTGTGCCATGGCTTTCTTATTTTGACACATATGTATTATTATTTAGTTTCTCCTCTGATTTATTACTGCTATAAAAATGAGACCTACCTGGGGCACCTGAATAGCTCAGTCAGCATCTGACTTCAGCTCAGGTCTTGATCTCACCGTTCATGAGTTTGAGCCCCACGTCGGGCTCTGTGCTTACAGTTCAGAGCCTAGAGTCTGCTTCAGATTCTGTGTCTCCCTCTCTCTCTGCCCCTCCCCTACTTTCACTCTGTCTCTCAAAAATAAATAAACATTAAAAAAAAAAGATTTAAAAAAATGGGACCTACTCAAGAAAACCATCTGCTTTAGAAAACTATGACACGGGCACCTGGGAGGCTCAGTTGATTGAGCGTCTCACTTCGGCTCAGGTCATGATCTCACTGTCTCTGAGTTCAAGCCCCGCGTCGGGCTCTGTGCTGACAGCTCAGAGCCTGGAGCCTGCTTCAGATTCTGTGTCTCCCTCCCTCTCTGCCCCTCCCCTGCTCATGCTCTCTCTGTCAAAAATAAATAAACGTTAAAAAAAAAAAAAACTATGACAAAGTATTAGGCCTAATTTTATTAAAGATATTCTTAGAGAATGAACTGTTTTCCTAATAGGCTCCTTATACATTAATATAAGTAGATTCTTGTCAACAAAAATAATTTAGTCTACTATCAGACGAATCTACAGAGTTTGAGTCTCAATGCTGGCATTAAATTAGATTAAATGTAATAACTTCATCTGCATGGATAATGTATTTATTATTTTACTAGGAACTCATTTTTTATAACTGTAATTATTTAAGTGAATTTTATTAACATTTAAATTAAATAAATTAAATTTATTTGCATTGTTACTAGGAAAACTATTTTTAACATTAAATTATCTGAATACAAATTTTCATGATTTCTGAAATATGAGACTCATGATAGAATAAAATGTTCAGTCACTTTAATGAAAACAAAAATATATGAAGTAACAAACTATTTTAAAAGGGTATTCCCATTTGGATATAAAGCATATTTGTCACTTGAACAGAAATGGCTTTAATTTGCTACGATAGCCTTGTGGCTACATGTTGCCAAATAGTTACAGAAATTTCATTTTTTTGAGTGACAAAACAATTACTATTGGAATCTCTTGCTGGTTGACAGGAAATATGACCTTACAAATGGTAAACAGAAAATCCCAAAAAGGAGAGCTATCTTTCTTTGTTGATGAATCCTCTAAGGAAAGCTGTACTATTGTATAAAGAACCAATTTATTTAGTCAAGAAACTGGGACATCTCTTACTAACTTTTCATCTGACCCCATTAGAATTGTATTTGTGTGATGGGGATGGAAGTTTTCTTTCTTCCTTCCATCACTGACCTAATTTGAAAGAAAAAAAAAATCACTGGAAAGAATAATTACAAATAACTATAAATATTTTAAAACTTGAAACAAATAAAGGAAATATAGTAAACTCTAATGTTAGAAATTCTCTACAAACATGCTTTAATTGTACTCTATTATGTTTTAGGAAAGTACTCCTCTGAAACAGTTTTAAACTGATCTAGGGGTGCCTGGGTGGCTCAGTCGGTTGAGCGTCCACATCCAACTTTGTTCAGGTCATGATCTCACAGCTCGTGAGTTCAAGCCCCACGCCGGGCTCTGTGCTGACAGCTCAGAGCCTGGAGCCTGCTTCAGATTCTGTGTCTCCCTCTCTCTCTGCCCCTAACCCAGTCATATTCTGTCTCTGTGTCTCTCAAAAATAAACAAACATTAAAAAACAAAAAATTAAACTGATCTAAAGGATTGTTTCACTTAAGTTATTCTCTTTTATTAAATCACATAACCAAATCACTGTTTGTAAATGCATGAACTCTTCACTTATTATGATGCAATGTAATAAGCTATCAGTCAAAATTGGGATTAGACAGACATCTGTAAGAATGATATAATTTAAATATTTCTGATTAAGAAATGACTCAAGAAAGTAGGAAATGGCTTTCATCCTACGGACTCACAGAGGTTGACAATCCCTGGGCCTGCCTTAGACAAAAGTAGTAGTCACTGTTTCTTCTAGCTAAAGGTGAATGCCAAGTTTAGCTAAAATACTCCACAGTACAATTGCCTCAGCATCCATTTTGTGTGGCCCAGGAACCTGCAGAAGCCTTAAACTTCACACTAGCCCCTCAAACAAGATTCCCTAGACAGAAAAACATGGTCACAAGGGAATGTAAATTCTTGATAAGACTTTCCCAATAGCCCTTGTGATCAACAATCTCTTCTGATTCTCAACGCCTTCCCCTTTTGCACACCTTTTTTTAATTTTTTTTTATTTTTTTAAATTTGTTAAAACTATTTATTTATTTTTGAGAGACAGAGCATGAGGGGCGCAGAGGCAGAGAGAAAGGGAGACACAGAATCTGAAGCAGGCTCCAGGCTCTGAGATGTCAGCACAGAGCTTGACACAGGGCTCAAACTCACAAACTGTGAGGTCATAACCTGAGCCAAAGTCAGGCACTCAACCGATTAAGCCACCCAGGCTCCTCCTCTTTTGCACACTTTCGATAAGACCCCAGAGGAGCTTATCAAAATCTGCTCTTTAGGTTTGAGTTTTCCAACCCGGCCTATCTCAGGAACTGCAAATCACTCCACCCACAAACCCTAAAAGGAATATACCCTAGGTCCTGCCTGTATCTCTACCTTCTCTGCCTGCACCCTGCCTAGACCTCCCCGTGTGGTTTCCTGGGGCATGCCATGCACTTCCTCCAGGACCTGAGAGTAATAAACTTCTCTGCTCACGTTCTCTCTGCTCACGTTCTCTTGGGCCGTTACTGAACCTCAGCTCACCTTCCAGCACCTTGCGCTCCACTTAAAAAGTGTTAATTTTTGACAGATTTGTAACAAGGTGTGAATGGATACTGTGTACTCTGACAGCTTGAATGAGAAATCAATTCTAGTGCAAACTAAATAAGAACAGAATAATTCCATGATAAACATATGAATAAGCACAGAATATCCAGTCAAGTAATAAAAGCATGCTCACCTCAGTAAGTACCACCATATTCTTAAATCCTCCTGTTGCCTTTAATTTAAAAATATTTACTGCATGTTGGATTTCCATTCCTGACTTTAAGATATGCACTCACAAAATTTCTAAGGTAAAATAAATTTTCTCTTATAATACTTACCAAAAAATAATTATTTCCATTAATATACATAAAATATACTGCTGACCTCTGATAAAAGATGACAGATTAAATATACTCATTTATATAATCTTTTCCCACACGCCATTAAAATAACTTTTTGAAGGTATAAACTTGGTGAAAAAACGAGAGAAAAAGTAGTGAATATTTAGAAAAAGGCATTTTGAAGGTTGAAGAGCAGATGCATGGGTGGTCACTGAATTAGCGGCCATGAAAATGCTGCTATAACAAAATTGGCAATTGGAAAGTTCAATGAGCAACTGCATTTACACTGCATAGGAATTTGCTGAATCAGCTATTCAAGCAGAATCTCACAGTAGATATTTTAAATAACCCATTTTAGTATTGCAAGACAGTATCTGCCAAGATTATGAATTAGGATGTTTTGTGGCTCAATAGTTCTAATCAACTGAAGATAAATCATAAAAGAAGTAAACATTGGTTCCAGGAACAACCAACCAACCAACCAATAAATGACAACCACAATAAAAACACAAAAATCACTGAAAAATGCTTGGGGAGAAAAAAGACTTCAAGGCCCAATGTTTTTTGCAGTTTGGGAAAGGGGAGTAGTTGAGGTATATGGAAAGATGACATAAAGGTTAAGTTAAAGAAAAAAATTGAAATTCATGTCTTTTCCTTTTTTTTTTTTTTTTTTTTAACCATCTGGAACCACCACTGATGGCCTTTCTTTATGGAATTTGTTATAAAAGCTTTGATTACTGATGCTGTAGTAGGTTGTGTCCACTGGGTAAATATCAAGATAACATCAAGTCACTGGGATGTAAAGAATAGAAGAAAAAGATGCAAGCTAATATTCTGTTAGGTACTCATAAACCAGGACAGGTATGCCATAGAGTAATGAGTATCTCTGCCCCAAATGCAAATTATTCCTAAGGGTTAAAAGTGAAACACTTACCAGAGGGGCTACTTTGTGGGAAAGGTAAACAGGGATGACCAGTACAACTGAAGTCATTATATATAGTCTTTGTCACGTGGTATACTTTGAATTGCATAAAAAAGAAGAGCAGCCAGAGCTGTCAAACAAAGTTTATAAAGCAATTTTGTTCCGAAATGTTTGTGGATAAAATACTGAATTTGGCAAAAGGGGTCTGTAAAAATTGTCTTGTGTTTACGAGATGTTTTTCAAGTGTTTATAAAATACCATACCTCTCATGAAAATGGGTAGGTTATCATAACATACTTAGAAACATTTATATTTCAGGGTGCCTAGTTGGTTAAGCATCCGACTTCAGCTCAGGTCAAGATCTCACAGTTCATGGGTTCAAGCCCCACATCAGGCTTTGTGCTGACAGCTCAGAGCCCGGAGCCTGCTTCAGATTCTGAGTCTTCCTCTCTCTCTGCCCCTCCCCACTTGTGCTCTATCTCTCTCAAAAATAAATAAACATTTTTAAAAAAAGAAAAACATTTATATTTTCTAGGAGTTTAAAATTTTAAATGATGCAAGAAAGACTTTTATTTAAAAAATAAAAATTTGGGGCGCCTGGGTGGCGCAGTCGGTTAAGCGTCCGACTTCAGCTCAGGGCACGATCTCGCGGTCCGTGAGTTCGAGCCCCGCGTCAGGCTCTGGGCTGATGGCTCAGAGCCTGGAGCCTGTCTCAAAAATAAATAAAACGTTAAATTTTTTTTTAATTTTTTTAACGTTTATTTATTATTTTTGAGACAGAGAGAGACAGAGCATGAACGGGGGAGGGCAGAGAGAGAGGGAGACACCGAATCGGAAGCAGGCTCCAGGCTCTGAGCCATCAGCCCAGAGCCTGACGCGGGGCTCGAACTCACGGACCGCGAGATCGTGCCCTGAGCTGAAGTCGGACGCTTAACCGACTGCGCCACCCAGGCGCCCCAGTTAAGACTTTTAAATAATTTTGACATCTAAGAAATCTACTGTTTTTAGGGGCCTGGGTGGCTCAGTTGGTTAAGTGACCAACTTCAGCTCAAGTCATGATCTCATGCTTCATGAGTTTGAGTCCATGTCAGGTTCTGTGGTGACAGCTTAGAGCCTGAAGCCTGCTTTGGATTCTGTGCTTCTCTCTCTCTCTCTGCCCCTCCCCCACTTGTGCTCTGTCTCTCTCAAAAATAAACATTAAAAAAGTATTAAAACAAAAAAAAGAAAAGAAAACCACTCTTTTTGGCCAATGATTATGAAATATCACTACGTAATATGTTAAAATATATATTAACACATCTGGGTATTTGTACAGTATTTTTCATTATATTTAATTTTTTATGGTATAAAAAACATATACTAAAATAATATCGATTATATAAACTATACAGAGTAACTAAATGATTCAATTATATTTAATAAATAAATTAATGTATATTCGCAGGATACCAAGATTTCTTGAGTGGTTCAAGAGCCATAAATATATCATTATGTAATAAGCACACATATCCTCTCCTAACTCATAATTTTCAACATTAACATTGTAAATTATACCTATGGGCATCATCATAAATACTTTATATGAATATTTATTTCAGGAAATTTGATGCTTGAGGTTCACCACCAAATTTATTACAATTATGGGAGTACTATATACTTGAAATGACCAATTAATAATCTTAAATGTTAGAATATAATGGGAATTATACTTTTAATACCATAAATGATATAAATACCCAGATATAGTGTTAAAGTAGGTTTTATTAATGATAAAAGTAAAATAAAATATGCCTTTATATGATAGTACAATATTTATTTAGTAAGCAACATTATTAGAAATTCCACAATGATCAATCACACAACTTACAGTTTAGCATGTACATCAACTTAAAAATCACTTAAGGTCTAGTATGTGAAACATTCAATGACAAGTATGTAAAAACGGAACGTGTTTATACCAGCTGCCTGTAAAGACTGTCATAACTCCCAGACAAGGGAAATAGCTACAATCATTCCTTTGATCTATGTAGAAATTCCTTTGCCTTTAGGCAAATGGTAAGGAGAGAATAAATGGATTTCTTCAAAAGCATTTTTTAATTAACTACTGTGGAAGCAGAAATTTTCTATCAGTGTATTATACACACATTGGTTTGATAAAAGGAACTAATTATTACTATGCAATATATAGTACCATTTCTCTCATTTTCAATAACAGAATTTTTAAGAGCCTTAAGAAATTATCTGATAAACTTGAAAAAAGAACAAAAACCAAAAATTTGATTTTAATTAGAAATTGAAATAGCTTTGAAGTCACATAACAAATTCTAAATTCTATTTATTTGGACAAATTTAATAAATATGTATAATAAAACTCTAATATTATATTTCTTTTATTTTTTCACTGTAAGAATAATGTTACAATTTATTTCTATTATTATTAAAAACTTCCATCAAAATATCTCTTAACTACAACAAAATTTGATCTTAAAACACAAATATTTTCAAGTACCTCCATGATGTTTTATGAAATATTGACAACATACTGGCATAAAGATGTAGTTGCTCTTGGATCAAAAAGCATGAAAAAAATATATGACAAGTGTGTATGAAATGAGGACCACAGATAATGGATTGTATAAACTAGCCAGGAGTTTGGCATAATCTCCTGTATTCAAACTTACTGAAAAAACAAACAAACGAAAAACAAAAACAAGACACAGAACAGGCATGGCATACCTTGGAGATATTGCAGTTTGGTACTAGATGACTGCAAAAAACAAATGTCACAATAAAACAAGTCAAATGAATTTAATATTTCCACTGTACTGTAGTCTGTTAAATGTGTAATAGCATTGTATCTGAAAAAACAAGGCACATACTTTAATTAAAAAAAAATAGTTTATTGGAGTGCCTGGGTGGCTCAGTTAAGTAAGTGTCTGACTCTTGATTTCAGCTCAGATCTTGATCTCATGGCTCATGAGTTTGAGCCCCACAGCAGGCTCTGTAGGGACATTTGGATCCTGCTTAGGATTTCTCTCTCCCTCTCTCTGTCCCTTCCCTGCTTATGCTCTCTCTCCCTCTCTCAAAATAAATAAATAGAACTTAAAAATTATTTTAAAAATAATTTATTGACAAAAAATACTAACCATCATCCAAACTTTCAGTGATTCATAATCCATAATCACAAATCACTGTAACAAATATAACAATGAAGAAGTTTGATATATTGTGAGAATTACCAGTGACACAGACACACAAAATGGGCAAATTCTGGTGGAAAAATGGTACCGATAGATTTGCTCCATGCAGGGTTGCCATAAGCCTTCAACTTGTAAAAAATACTCACTATCTGTAAAGCACAATAAAAGGAGGTATGTCTTAATGCTTTAAAATACTTGGTGCTATTGAAACTTTTTTTTTTCATGAAAGAAATCAACTTTACATATAGTCAATTCTGTTCCTACAAAAGTACATGGTCAGATTATTTTGTCTGCAAACTGGATTATTTTATTATGCATTGGGTACTATTTTCTCCTCTAGAATTTGAATAGTTAATTATGACATAAAAGGAAAATCAAAGGTTTTCACATATGAATACCTTTTCAAGGTCTAAATTTAACTTTTTAAAAATGTTTATTAATATTTTCCTAATAAAAATAAATTGATAAATAAATCTAACGTGATTTTCATTCTGAATTACACGTAAAACCATGCTTATGCCTAAAATCATTAACACTGATTTATTTAACTCTATTATCAGAGGTTGACAATTTGCTAATGGCAGTAAGATTTTCTTTTTTAATAATGTTTCTTTAGGTGTCCTAGTTTTTAAGCTGGAATTAAGGTAATGTTTCTAAGTTTTATAATACAAGACAACTGACATAGTTGTTAATGGAAAAAGATTTTAGTAAAAACATAAAAAAATAATATACCTTTTATAGACAAACTTAACAAAATTAAATATATATGCTAACGTATTTAACCTTTTGGATATATCAGGAAACTTTGTAATATTCTCTATTTCCACTAAGAAATAATGAGAATGCTAAAATATCATACTCAATTAATTAGCTAATAAAAATACCGCTCCATATCTTTATCATGTGAATATTGTAGGAATCAGGCAAATAATGATTACACAGCTTTTCCCAGCCCCCTTATTGCCAAGACCTTAAACTGAAGCAGTTTTGTTTTGTTTTGAAGATTTTATTTTTAAGT
Organism: Herpailurus yagouaroundi; assembly: GCF_014898765.1. Taxonomy (NCBI): domain Eukaryota; kingdom Metazoa; phylum Chordata; class Mammalia; order Carnivora; family Felidae; genus Herpailurus; species Herpailurus yagouaroundi. The sequence continues at coordinate 23,796,858 of NW_024412405.1, forward strand.
ACTCCCTAACCCAATGTGGTGGGGCTCAAATTTACAACCCTGAAATCAAGAGTTTCATGCTCTACCTACTTAGCCAGCCAGGCTCCCCTGAAGCTGTTTTGTGATGATAACATAATCTATCATCTTAAAACTTTGAATGTGATATAAAATCTAAAAGTTCAATTTAGGATGTGTTTATATCTCTAGACCTAGAAAATTTAAAACAAAGTATGTGTATTTCAAGTAGCATAATTCTATTTTCTTTCTATACAATAAAATGCTCAGGAACAGATGATGAAAAAGGGTGATGTCAGCCACCATAGTATGAAATACATCATTTTTTTTTAATTTATATATGAAATTTATTGTCAAATTGGTTTCCATACAACACCCAGTGCTCATCCCAAAAGGTGCCCTCCTCAATACCCATCACCCACCCTCTCCTCCTTCCCACTCCCCATCAACTCTCAGTTTGAGCTCAGTTCTCAACAGTCTCTTATGCTTTGGCTCTCTCCCACTCTAACCTCTTTTTTTTTTCCTTCCCCTCCCCCATGGGTTCCTGTTAAGTTTCTCAGGATCCACATAAGAGTGAAACCATATGGTATCTGTCTTTCTCTGTATGGCTTATTTCACTTAGCATCACACTCTCCAGTTCCATCCACGTTGCTACAAAAGGCCATATTTCATTTTTTCTCATTGCCACGTAGTATTCCATTGTGTATATAAACCACAATTTCTTTATCCATTCATCAGTTGATGGACATTTAGGCTCTTTCCATCATTTAGCTATTGTTGAGAGTGCTGCTATGAACATTGGGTACAAGTGCCCCTATGCATCAGTACTCCTGTGTCCCTTGGATAAATTCCTAGCAGTGCTATTGCTGGGTCATAGGGTAGGTCTATTTTTAATTTTCTGAGGAACCTCCACACTGCTTTCCAGAG
>NW_024412405.1:23797788-23830236 GCF_014898765.1 Herpailurus yagouaroundi
AGTTGGCCATACGTTTGTGGGTCTAGTTCTGGGGTTTCTATTCTATTCCATTGGTCTATGTGTCTGTTTTTGTGCCATGAAATACATCATTCTTTACCTAGTTCCAGATTCAAGCCAGTGCCCAGACTCAAAGCTCCCTGATTGAAAAGAGTATCTGGGTCCACTTGAGAAAAGATGATACTTACAATATGAAAGCTAATATATAAAGTACAGATTTCTTTAATGATTTACCAGAGGAATTTAAGGCCATTTATATGAGTAAGTGATCACTCTATAAGTATGTGAGGAAAATTCTCACATACTTTGAAAGGTGCTGATTACAACTTCTGAACTGTCACTGACACCACAGGACCCAAAATGTCATTTTGCTTCCCTACATACATCTGAATGGCTTACAGAGTAGAAGTGACAAGTAACATCCTGTATCAAATGAGCCCAGGGAATCAACAGTAACACCTAAGTTTCACTTTTCTGTTCACTGCATGCTCTGAATTAACATTTATTCTGGTCCTTCCAAACAAATCATAAAAGTCAGCTTCTGAACTTCCAATATGTTTCCAAATAATTTAATTGAGTCCTATAACAAACTCAAGAAAATTTACAAGGGTATAAAAATAAGCATAACCTAACAAGGTATAATTCACAATTTTTGGCATCTAACAAAATATTGGCTGCATGCAAACAAGCTGGAAGATAAAATCCATAGTGAGGATAAAAAAATAATCAAGAGAAACAGATCTAGAAATAACACAGTGGAATTAATAAGCAACACAGTGGAATTAATAAACAAGGATATTAGAAGCTACTATATACTGAATATGTTAAAGATAGTAGAGAAATATAGATTTGGTATGTTAAGTAGGGAAATAGAAGATATTTTAAAAATAACCAAATTATGGGTGCCTGGGTGGCTCAGTCGGTTAAGCAGCTTACTTTGGCTCAGGTCATGATCTCAAGGTTCGTGAGTTCAAGCCCTGTGTCAAGCTCTGTGCTGACAGCTCCGAGCCTGGAGCCCGCTTTGGATTCTGTGTCTCCCTCTCTCTCTGCCCCTCCCCCACTCATGCTCTGTATCTGTCTCAAAAAGAAATAAAAAATATTTTTAAAAAATAACCAAACTAAAATTCTGGGGATGAAAAATATAATGGCAGAGATGACAAATGCACTCAAATTATTGGTAGTAGACACTGATGGAAAGAAGTTCAATTAGTTAACCTGAAGGCAAAAGAAGAGAAGTTATCAAACGTGGAACTGAAAGGGGAAAAAAATAGTCTTAAAAGTCATAAAGTATTAGTATACTTTAGGAAACTTTCAAACAGACTAAAATGCTTAGATGTACTTAAATATTGCAAACATAATTGGAGTCCCTGAAGGATAGCAAAGAGAAAGAGACACATAAAAATATTTCAAGTAACAGCTCCTAAGAATTTTCCAAATTGATGAGAACTATAAATTCATATATCCAAGAATATTAATGAAACACACACACACACACACACACACACACACACACGAAGAAAACTACATCCAGGTAAATCATAATCAAATTGTTTAAAATAACCATGAAGAAGATATCTTAAAAGTAGCCAGAGAATAAAGACACACTGCATATAAAGAAACAAAAATAAGAATCAAATCAGAATTCTGCTCAGAAACAATGCAAAGCAGAAAACAGTGGAACAACAGATTTAAAGTATTGATAGGAGAAACAAAACAAAACCAGAGGGAACTAGTATCCTATATGTATAGACAGTATCTTCTTAAGCATACAAATCTTGCAAGTTTACTCAAGAGAAGACCTACATTATAAGCAAGGATAGGAACAGAAATTATATTAGACCAATAACTGATCTAAATAAAGAAATGAAGTACAGCAAAAGTCATAAATATGTAGAAATATATAAACCATTTATTTTCCTTATTGCCTAAATATCTTTAAAATATAACTGACAGTTTCAAACAAAAGTAATACGGTGCACTGTGAGCTTTATACTATATGCAATCTTGAAATGCATAACACCAATATCATAATAACACAAATCACTTACTGGTGTAAGGTTCTTATTCTATAGGCTAAGTGGTAAAACGAATTGAAGGTAGACTGAAAAGTTAAAGATGCATGGTATAAAATTATAAGATGGCACCCAAATTTCCTACCTTCTGTTGTCCGTACCCTGTAAAACACCTTCCCTCTGAGTATCGATTAAGACCTGTGAATATGATGGATAGTATTCTCTTGAATAAGTTGTTACATGTAATAGGTTATGGGATAGTCACTGCCATCAACATATTTTACTATACAACTCCTTTACAGTAAGTTGGAGTAAGATTCTCCTACTGGTTTTGAAGAAGAAAGCCACCATGTTATAAGAGAGAAATGTGGTTAGGACCTAAGTGTAGTCTCTAACAGAACCTTCCCGCCAGCAAGAAAAACAGGAATCTCAGTTTCAGAGCCACAGGGAACTGATTTCTGAAAAAATATCTGAAAGAGCTCTAAGAGCACCTAGTTCTAGAAAAGAATTTAGCCAGACCAACACTTTAATTACAAACTTGTTAAGCCCTAAGCAAAAAATCCAGTTTTACCATGCTCATATTTCTAACTCACATTAAGTATAAGATAATGCACAGGAGTTGTTTTCAGCAGTAAGGTTTCTGGTATATATAACTGGGAAGCTGCCATAATGAATACCTAAATATATCTAAGTGGAGTTGGAAGGGGACAAAAACATAGATTAGAGGAATTTTTAGAAGTAGAACAATCTAAGTTGTCTTGAAGACACTGTTGGTAGAAACATGGGCTTTAAAGATGCTGCTGGTCCACACAAACACCCAACACTGTGCTTCTGGGGATTCATCCCTCCGGCAGGTCTGACTCCCTCCCAGTGCCTCAGGGCCCCTCCCAAAGCGGATCTCTGAAGGAAAAGTGAGCTGAGCCTGCCCCTCCCGCCCCTGTGCACCTTGCCAATCCACCCCAGCTAATATGCCACATCCCCAGCACCACAAGCCTGGCACTGTGCAAGTAGCCCAGAAGGGCCACGCCACCCCACAGTGAATCCCCCCCCTAGGAGAGGGGAAGAGAAGGCACACACCAGTCTGACAGTGTCTCAGCAGTGGGCTGGGGGAAGACATCAGGTCTGACTGCGGCCCCGCCCACCAATGCAAGTTATTCAAGACAGCACAGGGGAAGTGCCCCCAGTCCCACACCACTCCGGGGACTATCCAAAATGACGAAATGGAAGAATTCCCCTCAGAAAAACGTCCAGGAAATAACAACAGCTAACGAACTGATCAAAAATGATTTAAACAGTATAAAAGAAAGTGAATTTAGAATAACAGTCATAAAATTAATTGCTGGGCTTGAAAACAGTATACAGGACAGCAGAGAATCTATTGCTACAGAGATCAAGGGACTAAGGAATAGCCAGGAGGAGCTAAAAAATGCTATAAATGAGCTGCAAAATAAAATGGAGACAACCACAGCTTGGACTGAAGAGGCAGAGGAGAGAATAGGTGAACTAGAAGATAAAATTATGAAAAAAAGAAGAAGCTGAGAAAAAGAGATTTAAAAAAATCCAGGAGTACTAGGGGAAAATTAGAGAACTAAGTGATGCACTAAAAAGAAATAATATATGCATAATTGGTATTCCAGAGGAGGAAGAGAGAGGGAAAGGTGCTGAAGGTGTACTTGAAGAAATCATAGCTAAGAATTTCCCGGATCTGGGGAAGGAAAAAGGCATTGAAATCCAAGAGGCACAGAGAACTCCCTTCAGACGTAACTTGAATCGATCTTCTGCACGACATATCATAGTGAAACTGGCAAAATACAAGGATAAAGAGAAAACTCTGAAAGCAGCTAGAGATAAATGTGCTCTAACATATAAAGGGAGACCTATAAGACTCGTGACCGATCTCTCTACTGAAACGTGGCAGGCCAGAAAGGAATGGCAGGAGATCTTCAATGTGATGAACAGAAAAAATACGCAGCCAAGAATCCTTTATCCAGCAAGTCTGTCATTTAGAATAGAAGGAGAGATAAAGGTCTTCCCAAACAAACAAAAACTGAAGAAATTCATCACCACTAAACCAGCCCTACAAGAGATCCTAAGGGGGATCCTGTGAGACAAAGTGCCAGAGCCATCGCTACAAGCTTGAAACCTATGGACATCACAATGACTCTAAACCCATATCTTTCTATAATAACACTGAATGTAAGTGGACTAAATGCGTCAAACAAAAGACATAGGGTATCAGAATGGATAAAAAACAAGACCCATCTATTTGCTGTCTACACGAGACTCATTTTAGACCTGAGGACACCTTCAGATTGAGAGTGAGGGGATGGAGAACTATTTATCATGCCACTGGAAGTCAAAAGAAAGCTGGAGTAGCCATACTTATATCAGACAAACTAGACTTTAAATTAAGGCTGTAATAAGAGACGAAGAAGGGCATTATATAATACTCACAGGGTCTATCCATCAGGAAGGGCTAACAATTATTTTTTTATATTTATTTTTTTTCAACGTTTTTTTTTTTTTTTTTATTTTTGGGACAGAGAGAGACAGAGCATGAACGGGGTAGGGGCAGAGAGAGAAGGAGACACAGAATCGGAAACAGGCTCCAGGCTCTGAGCCATCAGCCCAGAGCCTGACGCGGGGCTCGAACTCACGGACCGCGAGATCGTGACCTGGCTGAAGTTGGACGCCCAAACGACTGCGCCACCCAGGAGCCCCAGGAAGGGCTAACAATTATAAATGTCTATGTGCCGAATACAGGAGCCCCCAAATATATAAAAACAATTACTCACAAACATAAGCAACCTTATTGATAAGAATGTGGTAATGCAGGGGACTTTAACACTCCACTTACAGAAATGGATAGATCATCTAGACAGAGAATCAATAAAGAAACAAGGGCCCTGAATGATACAGTGGATCAGATGGACTTGACAGATATATTTAGAACTCTGCTTCCCAAAGCAACAGAATATACTTTTTTCTCGAGTGCACATGGAACATTCTCCAAGATACATCACATACTGGGTCACAAAACAGCCCTTCGTAAGTATACAAGAATTGAAATCATACCTTGCATACTTTCAGACCACAATGTGATGAAGCTTGAAATCAACCACAAGAAAAGTCTGGAAAACGTCCAAAAGCATGGAGGTTAAAGAACACCCTACTAAAGAATGAATGGGTCAACCAGGCAATTAGGGAAGATATTTAAAAATAGATGGAAACAGATTAAAATGAAAATACAACAATCCAAACGCTTTGGGATGCAGCAAAGGCAGTCCTGAGAGGAAAATACATTGCAATCCAGGCCTATCTCAAGAAATAAGAAAATACAAAATAAAAATCGAACAGCACACCTAAAGGAAATAGAAGCAGAACAGCAAAGACACCCGAATCCCAGCAGAAGAAAAGAAAGAATAAAGATCAGAGCAGAAATAAACAATATAGAATCTAAAAAAATGTAGAGCAGATCAATGAAACCAAGAGTTGGTTTTTTGAAAAAATAAACAAAATTGATAAACCTCTAGCCAGGCTTCTCAAAAAGAAAAGGGAGATGACCCAAACAGATAAAATCATGAATGAAAATGGAATTATTACAACCAATCCCTCAGAGATACAAGCAATTATCAGGGAATACTATGAAAAATTATATGCCAACAAACTGGACAACCTGGAAGAAATGGACAAATTCCTCAATACCCACAAGCTTCCAAAAACTCAATCAGGAGGAAATAGAAATCTTGAACAGACCCATAACCAGCAAAAAAATTGAATCAGTCATCAAAAATCTCCCAACAAATAAGAGTACAAGACCAGATGGCTTCCCAGGGGAGTTCTACCAGACATTTAAAGCAGAGATAATAGCTATGCTTCTCAAGCTGTTCCAAGAAATAGAAAGGGAAGGAAAACTTCCAGACTCATTCTATGAAGCCAGTATTACTTTGATTCCTAAACCAGACAGAGACCCAGTAAAAAAGAGAACTACAGGCCAATATCCCTGATGAATATGGATGCAAAAATTCTCAATAAGATACTAGCAAATCGAATTCAACAGCATATAAAAAGAATTATTCACCATGATCAAGTGGGATTCATTCCTGGGATACAGGGCTGGTTCAACATTCGCAAATCAATCAACGTGATACATCATATTAATAAACGAAAAGATAAGAACCTTATGATCCTGTCAATGCAGAAAAGGCCTTTGACAAAATTCAGCAACCTTTCTTAATAAAAACCCTTGAGAAAGTCGGGATAGAAGGAACATACTTAAAGATCATAAAAGCCATTTATGAAAGCCCACAGCTAACATCATCCTCAATGGGGAAAAACTGAGAGCTTTTTCCCTGAGATCAGGAACACGACAGGGATGTCTGCTCTCACCACTGTTGTTTAACATAGTGTTGGAAGTTCTAGCATCAGCAATCAGATAACAAAAGGAAATCAAAGACATCAAAATTGGCAAAGGTGATGTGAAGCTTTCACTTTTTGCAGATGACATGATATTATACATGGAAAATCCAATAGATTCCACCAGAAGTCTGCTAGAACTGATACATGAATTTAGTAAAGTTGCAGGATACAAAATCAATGTACAGAAATCAGTTGCATTCTTATACACTAATAATGAAGCAACAGAAAGAAAAATAAAGAAACTGATCCCATTCACAATTGCACCAAGAAGCATAAAATACCTAGGAATAAATCTAACAAAAGATGTAAAAGATCTGTAGGCTGAAAACTATAGAAAGCTCATGAAGGAAATTGAAGAAGACATAAAGAAATGGAAAAACATTCCGTGCTCATGGATTAGAAGTATAAATATTGTCAAAATGTCAATACTACCCAAAGCTATCTACACATTCAATGCAATCCCAATCAAAATTGCACCAGCATTCTTCTCAAAACTAGAACAAGCAATCCTAAAATTCGTATGGAACCACAAAAGGCCCTGAATAGCCAAAGTAATTTTGAAGAAGAAGACCAAAGCAGGAGGCATCACAATCCCAGACTTTAGCCTCTACTACAAAGCTGTCATCATCAAGACAGCATGGTATTGGCACAAAAACAGACACATACACCAATGGAATAGAATAGAAACCCAGACTAGACCCACAAACGTATGGCCGACTAATCTTTGACAAAGCAGGAAAGAACATCCAATGGGAAAAAGACAGTCTCTTTAACAAATGGTGCTGGGGGAACTGGACAGCAACATGCAGAAGGTTGAAACTAGACCACTTTCTCACACCATTCACAAAAATAAACTCAAAATGGATCAAGGACTTGAATGTGAGACAGGAAACCATGAAAACCTTAGAGGAGAAAGCAGGAAAAGACCTCTGTGACCTCAGCCGTAGCAATCTCTTACTCGACACATCCCCAGAGGCAAGGGAATTAAAAGCAAAAGTGAATTACTGGGACCTTATGAAGATCAAAAGCTTCTGCACAGCAAAGGAAACCACCAACAAAACTAAAAGGCAACCAACGGAATGGGAAAAGATATTTGCAAATGACATATCGGACAAAGGGCTAGTATCCAAAATCTATAAAGAGCTCACCAAACTCCACACCCGAAAAACAAATAACTGGATTTCATAATTGTTGAGGTTTGTTGATGCATTTTCACCTTTCATTCTTCCCTTTGTGAATTCTAATGCCCATAACTGTTGTCCTATGCTTTTCCATCACTGTTTATTTTGGTGCTTTGGGACAGATTACCTGTCTCTATAGATTCACACAGAGAGGACTTGTGCTAGATCAGTGGTACTTAATAGATTACAGCCAGGAACCTCATCCTTACCTGAATCTGACTTGGGTTTTGGACTTCATATAAATGAAATAATGAGATTTAGTGCCATATAATGAGATTTTGAACTTTGAGCTGATGCTATAATGGAAATATATTCTTGAGAAATCTGGAAAGAGATGACCACATTCTGCATTGTAGAGAGGACAACTATGGGTCCACAGGGTGAACTGTGTTTTGTGTAATCTCCTCCCCTGGAGAGTGCACAGGACCTGTGAATGGGATGAGATTGTGGCTCTCTTGATTAGTTTACCTCTGACAGCAAAGGTGATGGTCACTCCCGTGATGACAAGATGTTACATAGGATTTCTTCATATTCTTTTCTGGGTTCTTATTTTCCTGTGTCCTCCGTTTCCTATTTCATCTGTTTATCCCTTTATCCATTTATCCATCTATCTACCAATCATCTGTCTAATTTTCCTCTTTAGATAAATGCTCATCACTGAAAAATCTAATTACTTTGGAGCTTTGATGAACCTTCTCTCATTATTCTGCCATTTTTCTCACAGCTGGCAAACACAAAATATACATTTTTTTTTTTTTAATCTCTGTTGGGACAGAAGGTAATTAGAGAAGGTTTTCTTCTTCATATTTTTCCTCTCCTCCCCATAGTACCTACACTCTCTCATTCAGGCTTTAATCAAGATAAGGATAATAAGTTTTTCAAGATACAGTTTGCTCAGTTAACCTTTGTGTTTCTAAATACTGCAGAGTTTGCGGCTGTCTTCAGATGCACTAAGCCTCACATGTTCTGGTAAATATTTACTTTATATCAGCATTTTAATATGATGAGCACTACTATTTCTGTTGCAATACATCTTATTCTTTTTTTGTCCATTTGTAGTTTGCTCTTCAATTTTTCTCATAAGAAACACTTTAGTGCTGGATTTATCCTATCATCTTACACTTGAAGGCAGATAAATTTTGATGTTTCCATTGTGATGCAGCTATGTAAGTGCTACAATTGTTAACTTTAAACTCTTTTTAAATTATAATTTTAGGGGGCGCCTGGGTGGCGCAGTCGGTTAAGCGTCCGACTTCAGCCACGTCACGATTTCGTGGTCTGTGAGTTCGAGCCCCGCGTCGGGCTCTGGGCTGATGGCTCAGAGCCTGGAGCCTGCTTCCGATTCTGTGTCTCCCTCTCTCTCTGCCCCTCCCCCGTTCATGCTCTGTCTCTCTCTGTCCCAAAAATAAATAAAAAACGTTGAAAAAAAAATTTAACAAAAAATTATAATTTTAGTTACTGCTAATATATTTGACAGAATATATTATGATTTATATTCAATAATCTTGCTCCAAAAGTGTATTTCTAATTGGCACATTTCCCATAATCAGATTTTGGTTGTGAACAAATAACTCAGTGTCTGAGACTCCTCTGTCTGGCCACTTACTTCAGATCAGTTCGAAAGCTTAGAACATAAATATAAATTATTACAAATACCCAAATAAAGGATTCTATTTTTGACCACGGTTTAATGGGAAATCTAATCTAATCATTAAAAGTTTTGAAAAAAAAAAGTATAAAAAGGTATTTTGAATAACAGCTAAAGGGTATCATAATTTGGTTTGTAAGATTATGATTTGGGGCAAGTAAGAAAGCAAATGTAAAATGGCAAATGCAAATGTCAAATCATTCAGCTTGTGGGTTAACTTAAAGGAAACTATTAATTCTTCATGTATTTTAAATGTTTTAGGGGCACCTGGGTGGCTCAGCCAGTTAATCATCCAACTGCAGCTCAGGTAATGATCTCATGGTTCATGCGTTTAGCCTCACATCGGGCTTTGTGCTGACAGCTGAGAGCCTGGAGCCCACTTCAGATTCTGTGTCTCCCTCTCTGTCTGCTCCTCCCCAGCTCATGCTCTGTCTCTCCCTCTCAAAAAATGAATAAACATCACAAAACTTAAAATAAAATGTTTTAGAGTTTTATAAACCAACTTAGTTTAAATCATGCCTATAACAGTAGATAGATGGATGAATGGATGGATGGATGGATAGATAGGGATACATACACATATATACACTCATTATAAATTTTTAAAAATTTTATAAGCATGGATGGTATTAGAAGGCAGAAGCCTATAAACATGAGGAAAATGTAGCATTTGTTTCCATTAGCAAATGCACAGGAGGGAAGCCAAATATCATGCCTTAAATTTCTAAAAAAAAGCAAAAGATTAGGATTAGATATACACAAACCCAGTCTTACCACACACTACGGAAGCAATACCACACCTCCCACATCCATACAGACATAGAAAGTGATTGGAAAGAACCTAAAACTCAAAGGTTTAAATAGGTTGCTGAAGTCATATAAGCTACTTTGCTTTGCAATAGAATTTGGATGGACATAGTTTTCTCAACCTGCAAATGCATGTTCTTATTTAATCGTCTATATTGTTTCCCTACATTACCATAACAAGTTATATATTTAAGTAAAAGAGAAAATATATACATTTATGAAATATAATATGATCGCAGTTTAACCCAGTTATAACTGAAGTGTGCACATTTTTAATTTTTTTCTTTTACAAATACATTTTTAAAGTCTGTCAGAAACATAAATTAGAATTAGCTACATTGACCTACTACCATCAGGCATGATAAAGGAAAATTTAGATATTTGAAAGTTTACAAAAGGTTAATTGAAATAATAAAATTATAATAATTGTCCATTTAATTGGCCTTAAGCAATTTAAGATTGGAAGCAATTATACAAGCTATGGAACTGAAATACAGTGTGAGCTTTGAAGTATGTGTTGGCATAATGATGTAGGGCATCACATTTTTCTCCTATGTGATGAACAGAAAGAAGGAGATAGAATTGCCTTAAAGGCAATGATTTTTCTTTAGCAAAAACAGTGCCATAAGGGTTAATGAATCAAGAGAAAATTATCTAATAACTTACAAGTGGAGGTATCGAGTTAAGGTTTTAATGTCATTTAATTGACCTAAACATAAAATGACTCCTATAGGTAGTGAATATAATTACAGAACATAGCTAAAAGAATATGACTTCGGAAAATTCATTTCTGTGAAAATTCGGTTTCTTGTATTTTTCTAGAGACAGAAAGGAAGAAAAAAGAGAAAGAGAGAAAGAGAAAATGAAACATGATACTCATTATATTACACATAAGCTTTTTAAGTTTCTCAATTTCTTCAATATGTATCAAGACACTATTATCAAGAAATAACCAAGAAAGATTAAAGTGTTACTTGAGCTAAGTCATCTAGTAGCTAAATATATATATATATATACACACACAAAATATACATATCAAACTATGCAAAGCAAGGATACAATGTCTCTGAATTTTACAAGCATTGGAAAATGCAATTAAAGACTTGATTTGGACTGGGGATATTTCACTAGATAGAGCACAAACTATAAAACAACTTCTTAGATATGTTACAGTTTTGAAGGAAAAATATATAGAAAACATGAATTTGTGTCCCAACTTTTAATAAAATCTAATGAAGTACTCTGTATTTGAATCAAGAAAATACTTGTGACTAAACCTCTTCAGATTTCTATATTTTGCCTCACTAAAAAATGACAGGCAATTATTTTATTTCCCAAAATGTTGTATTTAGAATCATGTAGAAATATTTTAAGTAGGTATACATCACTATTGATACTCTTAGATCTATTTAATATTAAACCACTTGCACAAATTTATAATTGTTAACAGATTAACTTTTTTACCTTTTCCTTCTGCCCAAGGTGAAACAAAATCAGTCTATCCTTCCTTATTGACTATATTCCATCTTATTAATAGCCCTGATTTAGTAGCTATCACATTTTACTTAAAGGTTTTCAGCATTCTAATAGTTTGTGAACTTTCTGAGATCAAGATGATGTTATTTATTTTATCTGTACTTTAATAATGAAAAGCATGCCTACCTTATAAGAGAGTCACCATAAATATTCATTAAAATAATTACATTCATTTTGGGGTGCCTGGAAGTCTGTTAAGTATACAACTCTTTTCAGTTCAGATCATGACCTCATGGTTCGTGAGATCGATCCCCATGCCAGGCTCTGTGCTGACAGTGCAGGGCCTGCTTGGGATTCTCTCTTTCCCTCTTTTTACCCTTCCCCTGTATGCCCTCTTTCTCTTTCTCCCTCCCAAAATAAATAAATATTTAAAATAAATATAATAATTATAATTATTTTAATACTTTAATAACTTACTGGATTATTCCTAGTTATACTACTAAATATAAACATCATTCTTCATAACCATTCAAGAAGCCAATGTCTTCATTTCATAAGTAACATTATAGCTGTAAAATGTAATGCAACAAAACAATGCGCTTAACTCACAGACACCCGTGCACACACTCGCATCATGTATTCTGCCATATTTATTCACGTTATTGTCTTTACATAGAATGCCCTCCTCTGTTACTACATAGCAAAATTCTGAAATCTTTAAGGTCCCAAAAAAGTCCGTGAAGTCTTTGAAGTCATCATTGTATTCTTTATGCATATTCTTCCTCCCCATTTTGTTCATTAATATAATCTAGGATCTCACCAATAGTATCATTTAACACTTCATTATCCTTTAAATTTCCCAAAACTCTTAATATTTTTGTTCTCTTTTTCTAACTCCCTATATATCCAAACCTATGACAGGTCCTGCTGATTCTGCCTCTCAATCAAGCATGTAATAGACCAATCATAGGATAGAGCAATTTGTTTGTTTTGTTTTGTTTTTAATTTGGGGGAAATAAGCAGTAGCTATCTTTTACAAATCTACTCAGTTTTCTACTTATCACAACTGCTTGTCAGAGTAACTGTCTCTAACAGTTTCCTAACTCTTTTCTCTGCCTCATATGTGACCTAGATAAGTGATTTAGGCCAGAAGTCAGCAAACTAAGACCCATAGACCAATGTTGGCCAATTGCCTGTTTTGGTACAGTTTGAAAACCAGAAATACATTTTATATTTTAAAATGACTGGATGGGCGCCTGGGTGGCGCAGTCGGTTAAGCGTCCGACTTCAACCAGGTCACGATCTCACGGTCCGTGAGTTCGAGCCCCACGTCGGGCTCTGGGCTGATGGCTCAGAGCCTGAAGCCTGTTTCCGATTCTGTGTCTCCCTCTCTCTCTGTCCCTCGCCCATTCATGCTCTGTCTCTCTCTGTCCCAAAAATAAATAAACATTGAAAAAAAAATTAAAAAAAAAAATGACTGGAAACTTTAAAAGAGTCATACTCTGTGACACACAGAAATTATATGAAATTCAAATTTTAGTGTTTATAAAGTTTTATTGAAATGCAGCCATACTTATTTACTTATTTATTGTCATGGCTGATACCTTGGCACAACAGCAGAGGTGAAAATTAATGACAGTCAACTCACCAAAGATACACAGATGGTAGTACATATATGGAAAGATGTTCAACATACATGTCAGTAGAAATTGTACATTAAAATAGCAATGAGATCCTACTATGCATCTATTAGAATGACCAAAATCCAAAACACTGACAACCTGAAATGCTACTCAGGATGTGGAGCAACAGAAGCTCTCATTTACTGCTGGTGGGAATGCAAAACGGTGCAGGCACTTTGGAAGACCCACTGGCACCTTCCTATAAAACAAAACAGACTTTTCACACAATCTAGGAATCACACACCTTAATATTTACCCAAAGGGGTTGAAAATTTATGTTCACACAAAAACCTGCACACAGATGTTTAAAGAAGCTTTACTCATAATTGCCATGCAGAAAAAGTTTGAAAAGAAAGGCAGTAAGAAGGAGACAGTTACAGTGGAAGCTAAGAAGGAAATCATCAAGAAGTACGAATGAGGTATGCGAGTACCTGAAATTGCAAAATTTTGTAAGAAGTCTATGTCTGCATCTCGTCTGCAGATGAGGAGAAAAAGCCGGAGGAATCCCTCACTTCAAATGAGATTAGAGAGATGTGTAAAATGTGGGAAACAGTCCAAAGTTTTGTAGAAAAGCACCACCGGGACAAGGCTATAGCAGTGCAAGTGATGAATCTGTTTAACAACAATATCTTGCCCTCTTTGGGATATGAATGTTTTACACTGCTGTGCTCATGCTATGTGTTTCATCACGCAGTTTTATATTCTTAATTTTTCACCAAGTATCATATGTGGTTACTACAAATGTCTGCAGATACTTTATAATGGTGGTAATATATTTTGTTGTGTACTTTCACCATAATTTACTTAACCTTCTTTCAAATTATTGAAAATTCAGCATATTTCCAAATTTTTAGTATTGTAAATAATGCTGTGATGAACAACTTTGGGAATAACATGTTTTTATGTACATCAAATGACTCCCTTAGATTGGTCTCTCGGTACCAAATTGTCAAAGCTTCTCAATTTGTCTTTTCTTCTCACTCTGCTGCTACTTTAGGTTAGTAAAACTAAAAATAAAGCAAAGGAACGCACGAATAATAAAAACCATAAAACCAAACCAAAGCAAACAAACCCCACCCCTAATGATAACAGGTGAAAGTGCATCCTGTCTTACCTTCTAACTCTTTGCTTATTACTGTCCTTGATCTCCCTCTGTAAAATTGTTGGGCATTTGTATTTCCAGTTGTGTGAATTTGCTTTTAAATCTTGGTTATGGGTTTCACTTTTTAAAATAATCAAACAAATTACTCTTTAAAAAAATGTCACATTTCCATGAAATCCACAAAAGGAGGCAAAAGCAAATGTCATCGGTAAGTTCCTTATTAAAGTTTGAGGAAAAGAAAGATTCCAATGAGCTAATACATAGCAGTGACGCCGTTACTGATGGTGAAAGCTGTCCTACACAATAATCTTCCTCTCCTTGTCTCCCTCACACCAGCCACAAAGGTTTTCAAAGGTAACTGCAGGCTAATTTGCTTATTTTTCTCTATATTTTGTATTTTATTATTTTGTATTATAGTATTGTAAACACTTTTATATGAATATTTTTGTGTTGTGGAATTAATCATCTGAGTTTCCATTATTTTTTATGGGGAAATGTGCTTTGATATACAAGTGCTTCAGATTACAAGCATGTACCCAGAATGAATTATGCTTGCAAACCAAGATATTACTGTACTTTTTCTTCGTTTCTTCATGTCCCTTACTCTGCTGGATGCACCTCATGGAAATGAACATATTTAATATTCAGATCCTTGCCAAGATTCACTTAATCACTGAATAATTAAATCTATTTAATTTCTCTGTCTAACCTCACTAAGTCTAAAAAATATATTTTATATATTTTGTCCTCCACTGAGCCAACAACATGCTAGAATTTTCAGTAGATGCTCAATAAGTACTTGTCAATTGTTATACAGGTTGTTGTTATTTACATTTTCTTTTATCCAAAATTAACTCATGTCCACACTTCCCAGTCAGCAAAAATCTTGTTTATCCATAATATTACCACCATCTTTGCATTTGCTTAGTTATTATAAGCTTCAATTTTTTTAGCTATCCATGCAATGCTCTTTAATACAACCACCCAATTAAAGGTTATCAATTCTTACAAATTATTGGTCTCCATAATGATTTTGAACCTCAATATATCACATTTGCATTATTAACATTTCCTCCTAACCAGTTTTTCAGATTCCAATAATTCTTAAACAATCAATATAATATTACAAGACAAATATAGCCTATACAAAACTATACTGTTTATATTATCCAAAAATTACTAAGTCCAGGAAATTCAAAGTCACCCACAACCTGATCTAACATGTTGATCTACAGTTGATACAATTACACTTTGCTTCTATCCTTCTATTGTCCATAAACAAGTATTTTCTCATTCTCTACTCTCTTGATCATTTCCAAATCCAAATTAAAATATTATAGTCTCATTAACAGTCTTATCCAGATCCTTTAGACATAGAACATTAACTGTGCAGGATTTTTTCATAAAAAGTTAGCTCAGAAATGACACTGCACCTGCCAAATATGCCCTCCTTTTTAACCAAACTTTTCCTATTGGAATGCATCTGAAGTTTATGAGCTCATAATTTCATAGGAAAGGCCAAGTTTTCATTAATTACCAAGCTATAAATACAGATGACAGGTGAAACATGAGTTTTAAATGCTTTAGGATTTTAAAAAGTGATGCTAAGAAGTGTTCACTTGTGCTTAACCCTTTGGCATTCACAAAGATTACATTTATTTTAGTGGTCCAATGACAGGCTACAAGTTATGCAAATTATCATCATGTGGCCTAATATAAAGCTGTATTAGTTTTCACTGATCTGATTATTTAAAAAAATAAAATATTCATTCTACAAACCTGTCATGTATAAAGCTTTTATTTTTACTATGTAGATTAACTGGCAAATATCTCCAAAATAATTATAGAAACATTTAAGAAGGTATCGATAATATAAATTATCAAAAAAAAAATTTAAATAGAACTGACTTGTTTTGACAGAAGCCAAAGTATCAAAGAACTTTCCTTAGATAATCACCCAATTTCCTAACACATTTTCATTTTATGAGATAAACTGAGTAATCATCAGATAAACTTAATAAATCCAAAATAATTCCTATAATGGAAAATAAATAAAACATATTTTATCATGAATCAAGAACTTTGATATATTCAGTCAGAGAACCAAATGAAAATGACATGTTTGACTTTCAAAGCAAAACTATTATTTGGAGGAATACTTAAATCAAGTAGCAATCTTCATATTTCGAGTAAATAAAGTGAACAGTGATACAGAATTGGAAACTGGAAACTTACATAAAAATAGTCTCATATTTTATACTGTGTTCTGCAACAGTGTTAGTCATTTCCAAAATATTGTGTCAAATGTTTTGAAAGCCTGAAACCCCAGAGGGATTTCCCTGACAGAAGAGACAAAAGCCCAACAAGAAAATGTCCACTTGTTTTCTGGGTGATGATCATCTGTCTTTTTCTTGACACTGCCTTTGTCTACAACACAGCCTCTCATCACCTCTTTTCTCAGTAAAGGAAATAAAACCAATTTAGTAAAAGATATTGGATATCACTTGTTAAAATATTTATCCGTTTCAGCATTGTACTCACATAAGCGGATGAAAATATTACTAAAGGGAAACTTCATTTAATTACTCATAAATATGTGAATATACTCTTTTCCAGATAAATGATATATATTAAAATCATATAATCTAAAACATATCATCCAATGTTTTCTGTTAAGCTTCAACATATTTCCATACTTCTGGGTAATTTATAAAGGTATTTGTTATAATATTATAGTTATATATACCATGAACAAAATGGTTTTTAATTTCATAAACAGACCATATTTCACACCTTTTTTGTATAATATTCCCTTCATTTAAAATGCAAAACCTGGGGCACCTGGGTGGCTCAGTCAGTTAACCATCAGATGCTTTAGGTTCAGGTCATGATCTCATGCTTGTGAGATCCAGCCCAGCATTGGGCTCTGCACTAACATGGAGCATGATTTGGATTCTCTCTCCCTCTCTGCCCCTCCCCAGCTGATGCACTCTCTCTCTCTCAAAATAAATAAATAAAGCTTTAAAAAAAAATAAAAAATAAAAAATAAAATGTCAAAAGCTATCACTTCTGATAAACTATGTGATTCTTTCTGATTAAGTATCCTAAAGGATTCAGTTCCTTCCAGAAGTGCTCATAAATCAAATTACAGTATATCTTGATGTGAACATCAAGCCACCAATGTTAGTAAAAAGACAAAACAGAATTTTCCTTCAAAACTAGTTTCCTTTTAGTAGCTACCATGTTATTTCTCTTTCCCAGAAAAAGTAACTTCTACAGATTGTATCTCGTGTTTTACATTCTAATCATTTCTCAAGTAAAGTTGTTCTCAATTTTGCCCACAATACTTCATTAAAGGAAATTTTGCCATAATCACCAATGACCGTCATATTTTAATTGATCCAGTTCATACCACATCTACTGCAGGTTGCAACAGCATTTAATCCTGTTGATTACTCATTCACTTTTGAGAACCCTCCTTGCTTCTGGAGCACAAAGCCTCTAGGCTCCCTCCTGCTTCAGTGACTGTTCCTTCTGTGTCTTTTATTGATCTGTCCTCCCTTGTGTCAAAGCTAAATGCTCATCCCCCTTGCTCTCTGAATGACTGCTTAGGTGATCTAAACAGCTCATAAGTCTTTATCATCTCTAACTCATTAATTCTAGATGTGTAACTTCTGCTGGGAATTTTTCTCTATGATTCAGACCTATATAATCAAGAGCCTCTTGGATACCCTCAAATGAATATCTCACAGGCACCTCAAATGAGTAACGTGTTCAGAACTGTACTCACAATCTTTTCCCTTCCTTTAAAATGTCAAACGTATCACTTCTGGTAAACTATGTGCTTACTGTCCTTTAGGATTCAGTTTCTTCAAGTCCTAATAAATCGAATTACAGTGCATCATGAGGCAAACAATCAAAATGACAGTTCTAATTAAACATATCTCAAAGTTACCAATGTTAATAATAAAAAGACAAAACAAAATCTTCCCCCTTTTCCAGTGTTTTCTGTAAATGTGTCAGAATCTATTCAGTTCAAGAAGGTTTAAATTTGGTATTGATCCTTCACACTTCATTTTTCCCCCTTTCTGACTACTTTCCCAATTAAATGCAAAATCACTTTGCATTTCCCTTCTAAATATTGCCACCACTCTGGTGCAAGCCAACACATCTCCTTAACTATGCAAACATACTAACTTTTCACTACTTGCCAGTTACTCGCCAGTCTGCTAGGTAATTAAAGTGAAACTTTGAAACAATATCTGTTTCTGCCACCTCCCTGTTAACCAATTCCCAATGTCCCTGGAAAGAAGTACAAGAACAAAAACAAAATTAAAAGAAAAATTTAAAACATACAAAACTCACAAAGCAATACAAACAAAACCATATATTTTTTTGAAATGAACAAAAAAAGGCCATATTATCCCCCTATATATTTACAAGCCTCAATTCATGAAATTTCCCCCTAAAAAATACTTTTCTTTAAATACACTGTGCTTTAAAAGTACTATTCTTCTCTTTAAACTCCTCCTTTCCCTAACTCCTATCATTATACGTTTCTCAGCTTAAGTTGACCTCAGAAACTCTTTAGAATAAATCTTTTTTTTTTTTTCAATGTTTATTTATTTTTGGGACAGAGAGAGACAGAGCATGAACGGGGGAGGGGCAGAGAGAGAGGGAGACACAGAATCGGAAACAGGCTCCAGGCTCCGAGCCATCAGCCCAGAGCCTGACGCGGGGCTCGAACTCACGCACCAGAGATCGTGACCTGGCTGAAGCCAGACGCTTAACCGACTGCGCCACCCAGGCGCCCCTAGAATAAATCTTAATGGGTGATACAACCATTTACTGCAGGAAATGTAGTTCAAATGGGCAAAATTCATTGTGAATACATTATCTTAAAATACATACTTTCATGTTCTGCCAATGTTGAGGTAAACAAGTAGTAACTGCAAAACATTTTGCCCACTGTCAAACTCAGAAGCACCATTAGATTTAAGAATTTGATCCCTAAAATAATTGGTAGTTAAGGAAACAAGGAATCAGTGAATAGTAGTTGATCTTATGCCCTGGGACAAGAAAAATCAAGATGGATCTGAAACATACTATTATCACCAGAACTAAAGATGCTTTGAGAAAAAACAAAAGGCAATGATAAGATCAAGAAGATTGGGGCGCCTGGGTGGCGAAGTCGGTTAAGCGTCCGACTTCAGCCAGGTCACGATCTCGCGGTGCGTGAGTTCGAGCCCCGCGTCAGGCTCTGGGCTGATGGCTCGGAGCCTGGAGCCTGTTTCCGATTCTGTGTCTCCCTCTCTCCCTGCCCCTCCCCCGTTCATGCTGTCTCTCTCTGTCCCAAAAATAAATAAAAAACGTTGAAAAAAAAAAAAAAAAGAACACTGCTAAGGAGGTGCCAGGGTGGCTCAGTCAGTTCAGTGTTGGCCTCTTGGTTTTGGCTCGGGTTATGATCTCACAGTTCATGAGTTCGGATCCCACATTGGGCTCTGTGCTGACAGCGCAGAGCCTGCTTGGGATATTCTCTCTCCCTCTCTCTCTCTGCCCCCTCCCCTACTCACTGTCTATCCCTCTCAAAATAAATAAATAGACTTAAAAAAAAAAAAGACTGCTAAATGTTTTTCTTTTTTTTTCCCATAAGCTGTAATACTTGGAACAACAAATAATAATGATAATAATGCAAATCAGAACAAGTAACTTGGTAAAACCTCATGAATACACAATATTTTATAGATATATGTCAATTTACAGCATACACATAAGGCAGTTATAAAACAGAAGGCTGTTTATTATTATATATATTTATTTGTTGATTTTATTTAAGCAGTAAAATGTTAGTGTGGTTTTGTTTCCTTTGTAAAATCTAGTTTATAAGTTTCAATATGTTCTTGTTTGTCGCATAAATAGAAAATGGTTAAATAAGAGATCATACAATAAATATGCAGAAAATAATATGGTCATATAAAATATGAATTTGATAGCATGTTCACTTAATAATTCATTAACAAAATATCCTAAAAGTAATCGTGCAAACTGAACCCGTTATTTCATAAAAGATGAAAATTCCTGGTAGTTCTACTAATTATAATAAAATATTAATGAAGAATATGTGCATTCAAAATAAAGTTTTAAAGAGATAGATGATAGAAGATGATGGATGGATTGATAGGTAGGTAGGTAGGTAGGTAGGTAGGTAGGTAGATAGATAGATATAGGATGAAAGTATCCAACCATGTAACAAATAAAATTTTGTAACAAAAGAGTCCTCAGAATGTCCTTGAGCTGAACAGCAAGTACCTGTGACTGGAGCAGACCTTATGAAAAATAAATCAGATTCTGTATTGTCTGCTATTTTTTGTTTTACTTTATTTTTTATTTGTAGAAATATGAAAGTAGGTACAATAAACAAAAACCAAAAATATATAACAAAGAACACTTTACTCCATTAAATAACAATCCAAAAATTAGTGAATTAAATCCCTGATACTTATATTCTGTTAATGACATTATTGCAGGGTTACAGATTTGTATTTGTTTGTAACATTTCATGTCTGTTTCTGTTTCACAGGTTTAAAACATTTAGTGAATCAACAATCTTAGGTATGATTTTAGTACTCTGTAGAGATTTTTAAGTTTTCAAATATATTTAAATACTGGAGAAATTTATGTTTAGTGTTCATGTGGTGTATAAATATTAAAGAAAAATCAACTGTCAGTAAAGAAGTGTATTATTTCATTTGACAAACTGATAATGTTTTTCTTTCTACCTAAATTGGTTCCTCTTTTTTTCCTCTCTAGGCTAAGAACTTCTCATCTTCAAAATCCACTTCAACACCACCAAATTCTTCCTAAATTCTCCAAGAAACAGAATTAAGCCCTCTTTCCTAAATGCTTTGATGGCACTTTATTTATACCACTAGTTTATGACAGATATCACACTGTAGTATAGCTTTGGTCATACTTTTCAACTTCCTGTAGTCAGGGTTATATTCTTTTCAAAACGACAAACTACTAAAAAATGCCAAACTCATAAAAGGTGTTCCATAAATATTTATTAAAAGAATGTTTAAGATTGTTTAATATATTAGTAGTTTTTCTGAATTCTTATTGCTCAACACCAACCATTTCCATTTAAAAATTCAGAAATTCGGGGTGCCTGGGTGGCTCAGTTGGTTAAGCACCAGACTTCGGCTCAAGTCATGATCTCACTGTTCGTGAGCTTGATTCCTGCATCAGGCTCTATGTGGGTCTTTGCAGTAACAACATATATTCTCATATTTTTTACAGCTGCTCTGAAAATATATCTTATAAAACACACTATAATTTTATGTTGTATACCTTTACCCTTCAGTGAATCACAAGCATTAATATACCATGAATGTATAGAGCACAAGGGGGTTCATATTTCCATTACCAAAATAGTTTAGTACTTTAACTCAAGTGATGTTTTGAATATACAATTTATTTAATCTTACCAAACAATTGTATTTAGGCACAAAATCTGATATAAAAAACTTTTAATTAAACTAATCATAAATTCTAAATTACATTGTGTATTGTTCAGATATTATATTATCTTTTAAGGAAATATTTCAAATTTTACATTATGTTTTTTGTTCTCTAAATGTTTTTCTAGTACCTTCTGTTATATATGCATATGTGTATGTACATATATATAAAATAAATTTATATATGAGATGCAGATCTTGTATATACATATTTTGCTAATGAGGTAAATATTTAATAAATGAAAAATTTTTTGTTTACCATAAGCTGATGAGTTTTGCTACCATTTTTTGAAACTACATTACAAATCTATTTTGTAAAAAAATAAATATCTACAAAATAAGTTTCTGTAGTACAGACAGGATTTTTTTTATAACTCAATATAATCTTTTTAGAATACACGAAATGACACCCAGACATTTCTTCTCTAAATATGTATCAGTCAGTAATACAACCTGTGTTTTTATGTCAGAGGAGAGTCAATTTAGTTTAATGTAACATTATTTTAAATGATCATTGAAAGATCTATAATGTGGAAACTACTAGCAATGTGATAATAGATTTGAAGTATTTCAGAGATCCTCTTGAAGGCAAATGATAATGAGTTTAATATTAGAAAGCAAGTGACAGCTTCTCAATTGATATTTGATAAGAATAAGTAAACGTCTTGCTAAATGGACAAAGGGAAAACACCATCTAGAGACGTAATGGATATTAACATTTTAATATCTAAGACCATTGAGAGGAAAATAAAAATGCTACAGTTTAACCATTATAGGAAAACTGAAAAATATTTGATAGAGAAACCACACTTGATTTTACTAAAAAACTAACAAAAATATAGAAAAAATCATCTTGAAATACATACCACATCATACTGACATAAATTTATGTATGTATATGCATAAGCATACACTCAGTAGATAATTATAATTAAATTTTCTAAACAGAAGGGCACATTTACAAGTATTAATTTCCCCTCTCTCTTTCTTCACTAAAATGCAGAAAATTTGCAAGGGATGTCAGCCTGTTCTAAGGATTCAAAGATGAATCAGACTAAGCTCTTACCCAGAAAGAGATGGCTATTAGTAGCATGCATTTAAATATATTTGAAAATTATTATGATTCAGTATAAAAAAAGATACCACTGAAATATGACTAAAATGTTGTAGGGGTGATCTAATAGCATAGAAAAAGGCTGGGGGTTTCATAAACAAGTGTCATTTGAGGAATATTTTCACGGATAAGCAGGATAGCTCATTTGACAACTAATGAGAAACAAGAATGTAGAATGTGGGAACAATTTTTGCAGGGGTGACTTTTAAGGATCACAGTCATTTAAGGGGCATCTGGGTGGCTCAGTTGGTTAAGTGTTCGACTTCATCTCACGGTTTGTGAGATCATGATCTCACAATCTGTCAGCGCAGAGCCTGCTTTAGATCCTCTGTCCCTCTCTTTCTCTGCCCCTCCCCGACTTGCACACATGACATGCTCGCTCACTCGCTCTCTCTCTCTTTCCCCCCAAAATAAATAACCATTTAAAATGTTTGGACGATGTAGAATACATGAGACATTAGCAGATGTGAAGTTGAACAATGAAGGATCAGAACGTAAAAAGTTTCATATTTCATATGCTGCACCAAATAATATTATCATGTAGTCAATAAGATGTCTTAGAAGATTTTAAATAGAGAACTCATATGAATAGATTTGCATGTTGGATATTTTCGCACTGTGAAGGATTAATTTATGAAGACTTGTCAGAGGCTGTTAGAATAATTTGGCAAAATCATGAGGCCTTTAATTAATGTGTGGCACAGAGCATGGAAGGAAATAATTGATGCAGAAGATATTCAAGAAGATTCACAAACTTGGCAGTCAATTGAACTTGGAACATGAAAGAGGAAAATTTAAGGATAACTGTGATTACACATTTGATTATTCAGGACAACCTGGAAAAATAAGCACATTATCAAACTTGTTCTTCTCTAAGACATGACCAATGAGTAGGCACCCCAGGAAGGTAATTCGAGTATATTTGTTTTCTTTTTGCATACCACTTATGGTTTTAAATTTTCAAAGCAGAGTAACTTAATCAAATTAAGCTGTGTGTCATTTGAGTATATAAATCATCGTGGAACTCCCTTCTTTGAACCAGAATGTGCACTGATTGGCTTTGTACCATCCATCTTCTTCTTGTCCATAATATAAATCCTTTCTGATGCTTCTACAAAACTTTGTGTCAAAGTACAGAATAAGTGAAAATTGTATACTATCATACATGTATCCCTTATATACTGTATCATGTATGTATAATCCTATGTATATATCTCACACACAAATGATATATATACACATATGCACGCAAGTATATGTATATGCCTTATATGAACACTATACATTAAAGCATGTATGTGTATGTATATATTTCATCTGTGTTTGGGATATTTATGTGATAAAGTGTACACGGGATACATGTGTGATGAAGTGCACAATTTTCCACTTTACATTTTGACACAAAGTTCTACAGAAGCATCTGAAGCGATTTACACATTTATATGTATATATCCCTGAAGATCTAAAATACATCAACAGTCTCTCTACTGGGTTAAATTACTTCTAACTCAAAAAATACAAATACCTCAGTTCAGACCTTGTTGCTATAAATCAACTATCTGTCTATACACTAAGGCATGGCAACAATCTATTTCATTGTTAAATATCTGAAGTTAAGTATGTTTACTCAGCTCTGTTAAGATATAATAGTTATCTTTGTCATTATTTATACTCCATTATGACATTTACTATACAAAGTTTCTAGTAAGAAAATACTGTTTCACTGTTATCTATGCTATTGTTAACTATGGTGTACACAATTTTAACAAATTAATTCAGTTTGGCAGTGATTTTACAGAGTCACTCAGAAGAATGAAAATTGAATTGTTCTGTCAGATCCATCAAGTATCAGGTGATCAAGCATATACACAGAATTAATCAGAGCAAGAATCTTTTTTTTACCAGACTTTATGTGCATATGCCAGCCAATTCAACCATGTCAGGTTTTTTTTCTTATCTATGCACCTATGCCAGCACTTTTTAATTCTGCTCACATATTCATTTTTCTGAAAATAGGTCTAGTTTGAATTTTCAAGATGATTGATAAATGTGCTAAAAAAATAGTTGGAAGCACTCATTAACCAGAAACACTATTAACAAGCAAACATTTTAGACATACTACCAGCCTTTAGATAGCAAAAGTGACTGCAAATTTCAAATAATTTGGTTTATGTAAGTAATTGCTCAGATTAAATTCACAGGCAATATTATAATTGTCTATCCCAAACTTGAGCACAGTTAATTCTTGGTACATTTAGTGAGTAAAACATGATGTCTTGTTTTAAAAGGAAAAAATGGATGACCCCATTCATTACACCTATTTGATTTTTATACTATAATCTTGCTTTAAGAATCATTATTATACAATTTGGTTATTCATTTCATATTAAACACACCCTATGTGTGTGGGAGCAGAATAATCATGAACTAAAAAGGAAACTGGTTCACTTGTCAGAAGGCAACTGCTGCTTGTATTGACTTCTAAGAAAAAGGCGTTATAATTTAACATAAATATACAGGAAAAAATTGAATGCCTTTCATCTTTATGAAATATATTAGTTTATGATTCAATTATATTTTATATAAAAGATTTTCAGTTATCCACTAGTAATTGACAGTTACTATTTTATAAATGGGTTCAAAATAATACATTTCTAATTGCCATTCAATTCGTATTCCTCATACTTTTGTTACTTAATTGAAAATTTAATATTTTATATGTAGTTTTCCAATAGACACTAACTTTATTTCCTTAAGTAATTATAAGGTTAAGGATGCCTGAACATTTACTTTTTAATTATTTGAAATGATTTGTATATTGTTTAAAATGAAAACGATAATGCAAAAATAGTATTTGGGGAATATGTTTTAGATTTTGTCTATTATTTAGCTACGTATCTGATAAATTTATCAAAATGTTGATTTTAGATATGAAATTTTAAGATGACATTGATATTACAGGCAAATAATAGAAGACAAAGATTAGCCAGGACCATTGCCTGGAGGCACGTTTATCCTCCTTAAAACAATATCAGTCACATTTTAGGAGGGCCTCATTTTATGATGAGAGTTTTCTTAAATTAAAACAAGAAGCATCTTAAAATTGAGATGCCTAAATTAGAAATGCCTAAAAATTAGAAATGCCTAAATCTTTTTTTTTTAAATAAACATTTTTTTTATGTTTGATTTAATGAACCACATAACTGGCATATTTGATTTGTTAGGAGCACTGAAAACTGCTAAACTTAATCTAAGATAAAATAAGTACGTAAATTTCATACAGTGAGTGACAGAAATGTGTTATATAAAATTTTAATATGAATCATTGCTGTTCCTTAAAAATATACTATTCCTATGATTTTTAAGTATTGTATGTAGGACATTCAGCAAAGGCAGTAATTTTTGCTCCAAATACACATAAGTATTCAGTTCACAGCAGGTGTAGGAACTGTTTTTAACTACAATACATCCAATGCTGTTATTTGGCTCAGCATAAAAAAACCTATTTATGTATGTATGATTTAGATAAAAATATGGTGAAATTCAGAAGAAAATAACCAATAACATAATTCAATATGCCACAGTCTTTGTATGAGGAACACAATGTAAAATCTTTAGTCAAAAGTTATCCACTTATGCATTCCCAATGTATGTATATTTGTGTATGTATATATGAACTAAACTAACTTCAGATTTTCTGTTGTAATATTTATATGCTATGAACACAAGAATGTTAGCTGTTTCACTGTTAAATCCTTTTAGTTTGAGAAAAAAACTGGTGACGTGCATTAGTTGTATCTAAGATGAATTGAATATTTAGGTAAATAAACAACTATTTACATGTGTTTTAGACTTACGGCATTAAGTAACTAAAAACAATTGTTTGGCATTTTCTTTTGTTCTAGAACTAGACTTGTTGAAGCCCTTTTACATCATCAACTCTTGATTCAGGAGCCAGTACTTCAGTATCTCTGGCACAGACAGCTGGTTCTTCCAGAATCTAGAATACTCTTCTATCCCTGTAATGTAATGACTAGCATTTAATTGAATGCAAAAAACCTAGCTACAGGACATTTTGTAGTCTCTTGCTCCAAAGTGTGGTTTTGTAAACAAAGAATGTTAGTGGTGAGTTCAAATTTCAGAATGTATATTTAAAGAGAGCACACTTCCACTTTCTTCTAAAAGCTTGAAAGGCTTATTTGTGGCTAGGAAGTAATCTCGGTCCATAAGATGAAGTTCTCAACACCCTGTTGATGGAGCATTAGACGCAGGATTTCTGGATTCCTATGATAAGGTATACCATAAATGCACATTACTTCCCACATCTTGAGTGTATGCTTAAAAGAGAACTAAAATTATACCTTGTTTTTCCAATGTATTTTGATTTTCTCTCTTAAGGATAACAAAGACTAATACATTACAAATTGTAGTTCAACATTTAATAATTACATGATGCTGGGAAAAAAAATCTATACTTTACCTGAACTTCTTCCACAACAGAACGTTAGTACAGTTGACCCTTGAACAACATGGGTGTGAACTACATGGACCCAATTACATGCAGATTTTTTTTAAATAAATACAGGACAATCCTATAAATATAATTCCTCTTTGTTATGATTTTAATTACATTTTTTCTCTAAGTTATTTAATTATAAGAATACAATATATAATATACATGACATACGTGTTAATTGTTAATTGACTATTTATGTTATCGGTAAGGCTTCCAATCAATAGTAAGCTATTAGTAAGTTACTTTTTAGGGAGTCAAAAGTTGTATGTGGATTTATGATTGCACAGGGGTCAGTGCCCTTAACCCCCACATTGTTCAAGAGTCAACTGTATTCCTCGCCTTCAGTATTGTTTTTTATTTTTTCACATTAGTGCATGCAAAGCCCTTACCTTTAAGTCTAGTACGTATGACCTTAAAATTATTAACTATTATTTTTGTTACATCACTAAGGATGTCACTAGCAGTTTACGTATCATCAGATGTACTATAAAGATCTAGTAAATAAATATATTGTTACTACTTTAAAGTTCTCAAATCATCACAGATGATCTTACTAATTAGGTTGTACTTTTGACAATGGCAATTATGCTAGATATTTCAACAATAAGAACAATATAAGGATATATTTAAACAGATATTAGAGCCCTAAAGAAGCAGAAAGGAAATACTGAGGTAACAAGATACAAGAACTAGAGGAAGGAACTATCTAGATGCTCAGATAAGAGACCCCAGAGATGGGACTCAAATTTCTGAGAAAAGGGAACAGTCTAGCTGTTGCTAGTATCTCAAGATCTCAGGGTAGCACTGTCATGTATAGGAAACTCAGAACTCTCAGGAAGGTATGACATCTGCCTGGCTTTGGTACATAGGGAATGTGGTGGAAGCCTCCAGTGTAGAGGACCCTAAGATATCTGAGAAGGGGACACTGTTTCAGTGGTATTGGTGCCTGTAAACAGGGTAGTGTAAGACAGGTACTTGGAGTGCTGGAAGATTCTGGAGGATGGGAAGAGTTACCTCTGGCAGGTTAAAGACCATTGCTGGGGCAAAAGTTGCAGAAAAAGAAAGAAACCATGAAAAAAAAATGGGTTCTTCCCTCCTCCCTTCCAGACCCTTTTAGTGTCACCATTGGTGGCAGAAAACCACATGATAAATAAATTAGTTTGTTGCCTCAGCTCCAGCATCAAAAAAACCCATTAAAGGACAATTCAGATCTGAGCTTAATAACCATCAAAAAAGCCCTGTTGTAGTGATGTAATAATGTATCATCATGGCTGTACGAATCCCAAATTTAAACCTTATCTTTTAAATCGGTGATATACTAGGCACATTAAAAGTTGCAACATTATCATATTACAATACATGATTTATATGTTTTGGGCCCAGTATTACTAGATTTCATATCTACCCTTTCAAAACTAAAGCCTTGCTTTAAGTCAAATGGGTTTTATGCTTGTTGGTTATAAACTAAGATTTGGCTGATTTTGTAAAGTTAATAATAAACTATTTTTACTGCAGTGTAAGAAAATGATAGAGATAGAAATGATATACAAATACCATATAAATTTTTACATGTCTAATTCTGTGTATATCCTTTTAAATTCTACTTAGGGTTGCTCAGTCAGTTGGGTGTCCAACTTTGACTCAGGTCATTATCTTACCATTTGTAGTTTCAGCCCCAAGTCAGTCTCTGTGCTGACAGCTCAGAGCCTGGAGCCTGCTTCAGATTCGGTCTCCCTCTCTCTCTCTGCCCTCCCCTACTAGCACTCTATTTCTCAAAGTTAAATAAACATTAAAAAAAATTTAATTCGATTTAAAATAATCAGATTTTACATGCAAGATTTTAGATATTTTAACTTATCAACCCATTAAAAACTTCTATTTTTATCTAATTTCATATATCATTATTAAATTTTCTTAAATTTTATTCTAATTATTTCTATGCCAATTCATTAATAATCACCTGCTTTGTGAAAGCTGTATTTCCTGAAACTATGAACATTTCCTCTCTATGTACATATGCACACGTATATATATTATTTCTACATTATATATAGATAACATACAGAAAAAAAATATATATATATATAATTATTACATATAGTATATAGACATAGCTATGGTCGGAAAGTTTGTGTCCCCCCAAAATTCAATATTCAAAAACTAATGATCAAGGTGAAGGTACTACAAGGTGAGGCCTTTGGGAAGTGATTGTATCATGAGAACAGAACCCTAATGAATTGAATTGGTGCCCTTACAAAAGAGGTTCCAGAGAGCTCCTTGGCCCTTCCACCATGTAAGGACATAGCAGGAAGTTAGCCACCTACAAGCCAAGAAGACAGCTTTCACTAGAAACAGACTATATTGGCACTTTTACCTTGGACTTCTAGCCAGAGAGAACTGAGAGAAATAAATTGCTCTTGTTTATATATGACACCGAGTCTACGGTATGTTGTTACAGTAGCCCACCTAGCAGACACACGGATGAGGTACATTTCCATTTCCTCATTCCTCAGAAGTTAATTATTAATGTAAACATAAACTTTATTCCACTTACGAATGTGGTGACTATACATCTCAGATTGCCAAGACAATCCTGGTTTATTCTAATTAATACAGAGTAATTCTTAAAAGTACTCTCTTTTTCTTTCAGAATTGCCCTATATGGCCACCCTATTTATAAAGCTTCATAAAGCTGCAGAATTTTCAGGAGCTGCAGTAGAGGGACCACAGGCTAGCTTTACTAATTGGTCTTACCCAAAGGAAAAAGAAACTTTCTCCTATCTTCATCCAGTAGTTTTACAACTTGAAGCAAGGCAGCCTTTGAAGTTAGGGTCTATCATCTCATAGAGACAGGAGAGAGCAGAGTCTTCCTTAATGACAACATTTCGAAGGTATGGCTTCCAGGTCCTTGATAAAGATACAGTCATGGACTGTAAAACTAGCAAGAGCCATTTTAAAAAGATTTAGAAATTGTGGTATATTATTACTACAATTATGGGTAATAATAATAATACCCATTATTATTGGGTTATGAGATATTATATAGCCTTTCAAAAAGGAGATCTTGTCATTTGCAAATATAAGAATAAACTAGAAGACATTATGCTAAGTGAAACAAGCCAGAAACAGAAAGAAAAATAACCATATGATCTCACTTAAATGTAGAATCTAAAAATGTTAAATACACAGAAGCAGAGGAGGTTGGTGGTGGCCAGGGATGGGGAAAATGAAAAGATACTGACCAAAGGGTATAAGGTTGCAGTTATGCAGAATGAGTAAGTTCAGAGAACTAATGTACAATATAATGACATTAGTGAATAATATTGTATTGAATACTGGAAAATTAGTAACAGTAGATTCCAGTACTCTCATAACACAGATGTACACCAAAGTAAGGGGATGATGTGTTATGTCAATTAGCTTGATTTTAGGACTTTAGCCATTATTTTGCTATAAACATGTGTATCAAATCATCATGTTAGACACTTTAAATAAACACAATTTTTACTTTAAAAAGAAAAACGAAAGTAACCAGGTAGTCACACAGGGAGCATGAGATCCTTGCCCTCAAGAGTTAAATGAAAAGAAAAACATTTATTCACTGATGGCCAAAGGACACATGGACTATAGAAATAAGTGCAAATTGTAAAGTATAAAATTAGGGTAATGCTTTTTTTTAAGTTTATTTATTTATTGGGGGAGGGCAGAGAAGAGAGAGGGAGAGAGACAGAATCTCAAGCAGGCTCTGTGCTGTCAGCACAGTCTGATACAGACTCGAACTCACCAACCTTGAAAATCAAGAGTCAGATGTTTAACCGACTGAGCTACCCAGGAGCCTGAAAATTAGGGTAATTCTAATCTTTTTATTTTCAGTAATAAATAGATGATGACTAAAAGAAAAATAATAAGATTTATATCTCAAAGGAGCAGAAAATAATTTGCATATTTCAGTTTTCTATAATAAATCCTCTAAGAAAAAGGAGGGGAGGGACCTCTTTGGTCAGGGTGTCTAGATTTTGTAAAGGCAGCGATTAGAGGGAAGTCAGGAGGAGAGAGAAATCTGTCTACAGTTTAGTTAAGCTGAGGGAAATATTAAGGCAGTCTCAGTGAATATATGCTCTTACAGAGTAAACATTTTAAAGGGTAATAATGTAATAATAACAAACACGGCCTGTGTCTTTTAGATATCATGAATATGACATCTAACAAGGTGGTCCTTGTTTTCTTGTATCTAAACAAGGTGATCCTTGTTTTCACGAATAAAATCTCCATTAGAATCCTTCTTTCTTATTTTCTTTCTTTCATTTTGAGTAGTGGACCATCAAAAATACTAAATTAAACACAATATAGTGAGACGTCTGAATTTGTGAAGTAGTAAAGACTATATGCTATTTATTTAAAACAGTTTTCATGGGAATTTAATGTGGGTGATTATTGCCAATAACACATTAATTTGAATAAAAATTCAGACAAGTAGTTTTTGAGATACTTCACAAACTTCTATTAGGGACAATTAACTATTTGGATAAAATGACAGAAACTCCTTGAAATCAAATATACTCTTTAGAAACGATTATTTCAGTGGTTTGAAAGTAACTTCTTTGGATTTTAACAGTTAAATTATTTTCTCAATACACACTATACTATTCTTTTTTTTTTTAATTTTTTTTTCAACGTTTATTTATTTTTGAGACAGAGAGAGACAGAGCATGAACGGGGGGAGGGGCAGAGAGAGAGGGAGACACAGAATCGGAAACAGGGAAACAGGCTCCAGGCTCTGAGCCATCAGCCCAGAGCCCGACGCGGGGCTCAAACTCACGGACCGTGAGATCGTGACCTGAGCTGAAGTCGGACGCTTAACCGACTGCGCCAGGCGCCCCAAGTATTTATACTTTAAAAGTCTTTTGTATGGTTGTTAAGAATAGTATAGTGTGTGGGGCGCCTGGGTGGCGCAGTCGGTTAAGCGTCCGACTT
>NW_024412405.1:23830336-23851422 GCF_014898765.1 Herpailurus yagouaroundi
GCTTAACCGACTGCGCCACCCAGGCGGTTAAGCGTCCGACTTCAGCTCAGGTCACGATCTCACGGTCCGTGAGTTTGAGCCCCGCGTCGGGCTCTGGGCTGATGGCTCAGAGCCTGGAGCCTGTTTCCCTGTTTCCGATTCTGTGTCTCCCTCTCTCTCTGCCCCTCCCCCCGTTCATGCTCTGTCTCTCTCTGTCTCAAAAATAAATAAACGTTGAAAAAAAAAATTTAAAGTATAAATACTTAAGCAGCTTTTGGTTTTCCATACAGTGTATAAGGGAAAAGTAAATTTTACCATTCTAGTTTTTTTTTTAATGTTTTACTTATTTTTGAGAGAGAGAGAGAGAAGAGTGGGGAAGGGGCAGAGAAGAGAGAGGGAGACACAGAATCTGAAGCAGGCTCTAGGCTCTGACCTGTAAGCACAGAGCCCAATGTAGGGCTCAAACTCACGGAGTGTGAGATCATAACTTGAGCCATAGTTGGCCACTTAACTGACTAAGCCACCCAGGCGCCCCTAACATTCTAGTTTAACTCCTGACACATTTAACACACCTTTATTGAATGAATGGGGTAATATCAAGATATCAGAACACAAGCACATCACACAAATAACAGGAAGTAATCCTGTGCTTTTCTCAGACTTTAATATGAACATCTGCTCACAGCTCCACCCAAGATTAAAATATCTTCTTAGCATTATCTCACCCCAGCTCCCTTTTACCTCAGGAGGGCATAAATGTGAACTTCCAGAACAGGACGGGCCTTGATGCTGCATTTTATAGACCTCCTTTGGTCAGTTAATTTTAAGTTTATCTACAGAGCTGTGTGGGCCAGCTGAAATTCAGGAAGCAGGTGATGAAGAAAAAAATGGGTACAATGTCAGAGATTATAAAATCAGTTAGAATGATATCAACCACTCTGGATAAGTCATAAGTATATCTGTCCCTCTTATCACACAAGCCACAGTCTAGCCACAGTCTAGAATCAGATCTTGAGCCTGAATATTCTGGTTTGTGTTCTCAGGCTTGCAACATCAGACATTTTTATTAATGACATCAGACCTTGGGAATACTTGATGTGATTTTCTATTGCTAAGTGGTTTTCTGTGATAAGTAATTTTCTGATAAAAGAAAACCTTCAAATTCCTTTCTTATTCAATTATAAGAACAAAGGGTTTTGGGTTTTTTTTGTTTGTTTTATTTTTATTTTTATTTATTTTTTTATGAGAATGACACATCCAGAGATTCTATATACAAAGAAAGAAGTATAACCAACTCAAGCAAGCACTCAGATACAAGACAGAATATTCAAGTGTTTACTCCCTTTGTATGTGGCAAACCATCTACGGAATAGAATTCAGTTATTTAAAGCCACTGTTTGGCTCCTGCTGTGTAACTGGGAAACAGTGTGATTGGATTGAAGAATGTTAACCAGTGGTATAAGTTCATCCTGTGAACAAGCATGGCAACCAAAGCAGGAGCCTTTTTTTAGTGTCTGTCTTATTGTGTCTTTGTTCCCCCATCCCCTTTGTTAAAGGTGTGGTTCTTTTTATTTTCTCTATTCAATGAATTATTTCCTCAAAGTTACAACTTTATAAAATGGGACCCAATATCTTTGTTTCAGTAGGGATGTGTACTAGACTCTTATAGCCTCAACTGTTTCTTTCTAGAAAGTTTAATTTGGCAGCACACAAAAGCTATTGTCAGTGGCTAAATAAAAGGTTATTCCTATTGATATATAACAAATATGTTTACAATACAGACCATATAATATAGATCACATATTTTAATACATTATATTTATACATTAGAGTATACTATATCATACGCATATGAAAGTTTCATAAGGTAAGTAGCAATCCCTTCCTACAGTTCTTTATCAAAAATGAAATAATCTTAAAGATTTAGGAATAAAAGTAAAATGGAATATTTTTGTCTCTTTTTTTTTTAAACATGCTATAAAGGTAATTTAGTATGCCCTACCAAATAACATAAAATGATTTTGAGAAATATAATCCATTAGGAAAGCTATCAAGTGATTATTACCCCCATTCAGAAATAAATGCATAAGCTATTTATCACAAACATTAAAGAATATCATATATCATATATAATGATTTTGAATCATTCTATCTGCTGGCCGAAAATGAATATGCTCAATGAAGTTGGCTCCAAGTCTTGCCTTCCATATACCATAAAGTCTACTTAGTGATCACATTAAATATTTGTACTTTATTTCTGAAGTATCCAATATTATATTTATTTACTTTCTCCCCTGCATGCCAGGCAAGCAAATTATAATTTACACAGAATTTTGATACAGGGACACAGCCTTTATTGTCTTACTATAATATTTCATGCTACCAAAAATTAGTTTCTAATAAAAGTTGAGTTATCAATAGTTTCAATATCATGCAGTTTTTAGTCACAGTAATGATTCTAAGCGTCTATTATCAATGCCTGTATAATTTATTTTTACTTCTACGGATTCTCACTATGTGAATGCACATACAATGTACATTAACACAGAAGTTCCATTTTCTAAATATTTCCTCAAATAAAGCTCTTGTTATAAAGACTCTCATTCATATCTTAAAATTTAAAGTCTCGCAATAAAAAAGTAGATAAGTATCCCAGTTTTAAAGAGAAATGATAAACACATCCATGTCGAATTTAATAAAAGATAAAAAGAAAATCATCCTAGAAAACAACACCTCTTTAGATTAAATCCCTTCAAAATGTATGCATCATTATGAAGGATAAAGAAGATGTGGTGTTTATATACAACGAAATTTTACTCAGTCATTAAGAAGAAAAGAAAAAGAAATCTTTCCAGTTGCAATGACATGGATAGAGCTAGAGAGTATAATGATAAGAGATATAAGTCAGTCAGAGAAAGACAAATACTGTATGATTTCACTCATACATAGAATTTAAGAAACAAAGAAAATGAGCAAAGAGAAAAAAAAAGAAGAGTGAGAGAGGCAGATCAAGAAACAGACTATTAAGTATAGAGAACAAACTAATGGTTACCAGAAGGGAGGTGGGTGGGAGGATGGGTTAAATAGGTGATGAGGATTAAGGAGTGCATTTGTTATGATGAGTACTGGGTGATATACAGAAGTTGTGAATCACTCAATTGTACACCTGAAACTAATATTACACTGTATGTTAACTAAGTGGAATTTAAATTTTAAAAAGGAAAAAATTAAAAAAATAAAATATATCCATCATTATAAAGATTTTGGTTAAACAAAAAAATTTTGTTTTTTTGCAATCTTAAACATATGTTGAATCTTAGAAACTGACTAGCACATCATTTACTAGCATCACACTCACTGGTGAGAGATTCAATACTTTTTACCTAACATCAAGAAAAAGACAAAAGATGTATGTTCTTATCACATATATATAATAATTTATTGACAATTTTAGCCAGTGTAATAAGGCAAGAGAAAGTAATAAAAGTCACATAAATTGTTCAGAAGGAAGTAAAATACTCCTTATATCTGCATAGTCACATGTATAGAAAACTTTAAGAAGTCTACAAAAAATCTATAAAACTAATAAATTAATTTGATAGCAATCAATAAGCAAGACATAGATCAATATAAATTCATCATTTGTATAACTATATACTAGAAATGAACTAGGAAATACTTTTGAAAGCATCACAGTATCATTAAAGTAAATATAGAAATAAATTTAAGAGGCGCAAAATCTATATAATGCAAACTATCAAATATTGCAAATCATACTTAAAAATAAATGGAGAAACATATTGTGTTTATGGATGAGAGGACTAAAAATTGTTGTAATGGCAAACTTCTCAATTTTTTCTACAAATGTAGTGTAATACCATCAATATCCTAATAGGTTTTTTGGAATTAATTTAAATTCTCACTTTAAGATTTATATGAAAAGGCAGATGATATAAAAGATCTAAAACAATTTTGCAAATGAAGATCAAGTTTGGAAGACTTAGACATATTAATTTTAAGAAATATTATAAATCTACAGTAATCAGAATAGTATAATACTGACATAAGGTTAAACACATAGCTCAATGGAAAGGACTGGAGCATCCTAAAGAGGCCCTGACTTACGTGGTCTACTGATATTCAAAAAAGTCTCTGAAGTAATTCCATGAGGAAAAGGAGCACTGGAAATGTTTTGCATAAATTTATGAATCTCTGAAGCATAGCTCCTGAAGATTTTGGATGTGCAGATCCAAACTGAGGCCCCTAAATCTGGATTTTTGACTTCTGAGAGGATGCTGTTAAGAAATCCCACCTTTTCAAGGAGGATGGGAAGCGGGAGACAAAAAGCTGAGGTTTAATCAAAGCAAAAACCTTTCGGGGCGCCTGGGTGGCGCAGTCGGTTAAGCGTCCGACTTCAGCCAGGTCACGATCTCGCGGTCTGTGAGTTCGAGCCCCGGGTCGGGCTCTGGGCTGATGGCTCAGAGCCTGGAGCCTGTTTCCGATTCTGTGTCTCCCTCTCTCTCTGCCCCTCCCCCGTTCATGCTCTGTCTCTCTCTGTCCCAAAAAAAAATAAATAAACGTTAAAAAAATTAAAAAAAAAAAAACCTTTCTGAATTATACAAAAGAATGGCAGCAAAATGGCATATTTTAGAGTGAGCTCTGTTACCCAGTCTCCTGAGGACAATGCCTGAGACCCTTGGCAGTTTATTCCTACTATCCTCTCTCTCTCATTTCACCCAACCCCAAAGACACACACAAAATACCCCAAAGACACACACACACACACACACACACACACACACACAATGCCTGAGACCCTTGGCAGTTTATTCCTACTATCCTCTCTCTCTCATTCCACCCAACCCCAAAGACACACACAAAATATGCACAAATACACTCCCAGCACATGTGTCCTGCGAAGTTCTAGAGTTATCCATGTGGTGATTACAGAAACTGAGCTTCAACTTGTTCCCATTCTACCTTTCCATTTCCCTTCCTTAGACACTTACAGTTAGTCTCTTACCTTCCTGTTCCCACATTTACCCCACTATAGTTTATTCTCTGCGTATCAACTCTCTTCTAGATTTGTGGAACAGCCTCCTTACATATCTAAACCAATCCTTCTTAAAAGCATTTCAGATCACGTTACTGTCCTCAAAATCGTTCAAAGGCTTTTTATCCCACTCAAGCTAAAACACAGAGTCTTTACACTGAATCTGAAAAGCATATATGACCTGCCCTTACTCCCTGCTTCCAAGACCCTACAACATTGTCTTCTACCCTTCATCTAAATTTTCTGTTACTCTTCCAACTGTAACAGGATGTTTCACTTCTTTTTCCCTCTAGAAGTTCTTCCTGTAGTATTGGAGAAGGTATTGCTACAGGAAATACTCCAATATTTCTTAAGTTCCTACTCAGACATGCCTTCCCTGAACCACACTAAAATAATCTCACCTGGCACTGGTTACATAATTTGTGGAGCCCAGAGCAAAATTAAAATATGTCGCCCCTTACTCAAAACACATTAAGAATTTCAAGAAAGTAAAAGCAGAACATTAAGTCAAACACAGAGTCCTTCTGAATGTGGGGACCTAGGTGACTGCACAGGTCAAATTTCTATGAAACTGGCCCTGGTCTTACCCTTACCCTACCCCTTTTACCTTTTAAGCTATTTGCTTTAGCCATAACCATATCACTTAGTGGCACATGGCATGTCAGTCATGTATTTGTTTGTTATCAATGTTCCCCCAGTTGCTTTTATGTATCAAAGGAATATGATTTTTTTTCTTTTTTCACTGCTATGTACAAAGCATGCTGAATAGTGCCTGGAAGTAGTGGAGAATCAGAAGCTACTTGTGGATTGGATAATTGAATAAACAAGAAAAAACTTCAACTTACACATTTGTATTACATGGCTCTTTACATTATTGTTATTGGGAAAATTCACAGGGGAAAGATTTTTTTTTAAATAGAATAATTTTATGCAAAACAAAATAGCTTATCTTTCTGGATAACTGGTTAAAATGATACTTTAATAAATTAACTAAAATTATTTTATTTAAAAGCTTTCATTTTACATAGAAATCTGAAATTGTACAGTTATAAAGTATTTAAAATGTCTTCTACTGACATTCAAATGTAAAGTTTTAGGCTAGGTTTTAACTTCAAAAATTCAAAAGATGCGAGTACTGCAATAGAGTGTAAAGTGACACATTCAATTCCCATCAGACTCCAATCTTACAGATCATAGCTGTAGGGTATTTTTATTAACTTAGGCTTGAATACATCTCTTCTGTTGGTTTTAGTCTTTGTGAAAGTTTCTAATTTCATAAGAAAGTAAACCCTTTAGTATTAAAGTGAGTAGACAATATGATCTCTATCAATCCCTCGGGTAAGATATTTCTCAAGTTTCTGAATAATTATGACCTTTGAGATAATAAGAAAACTGACAGAATTTATGGGAATTTAAAGCTTTTAGAGTCTTGTACCCTTGGTATGGTCCCATGTCCCCATGGCAAATCTGCTTGTGGTGTGAATGAAGATTAAAAATGTCCTACATTAGACAATAGTTCTGCTATTCTCATCCAAGTAAAAATGGAATCATAGAATAATGGCCAATTCTTATGACAGTTTTATCACATAAATGTTAATACTGTATATCCATATTTAATAAAAATACTAATTTCATAAATTTTATAAATCACATTATATATATATATATTAAATCTATTAGAAACTCTGTTGTATGTATCCTAATATTTGTAGGCAACATTCAAGGAACAAGTAGAAAAAGAATTAACTTACACAAATACACACACGTATCTACATACATATTTATATATGTACGTATATATATATATATATTTGTAAGGCAAAATCTCAATTTATTAAGGCATAAATATGATTTGATCTTATTTTTCCAATAACAGTTGTCAGCTATGCTCCATTGAACCACTTTTTTTTTCTGATAAGTAATAGGTGTCCTTTATTGATATCATAGTCTGCTTCTGAAAGGTGCTTATATAAATTTGATTATTGATATTTTACTTTATGGTGATAATTAAAATGTCAACATAATATCTTATCTGTTTCTTTCTTCCTATAAAGGTTAGATACAATTCTGAGTAGGATAGAAGAAACATATTATGCTTTATCAATCTTTCTGTCTACTTCTCAGTTGTTCTGAAAGCAAAAAGCATTTGTTTATAGTTTGTTTTCCTAACACAGCTAGCTTTAATCATGTGTGATTTACTATTTCTCTATATAGCATTTGTTGGGAACTTGTTTTCTCTATATGACAGGCTTACAAAATCTGGTGCTCCCATTAGGATGAACTGAAAGCTCTCCATGCACAGGTAATAGTGTAGGAGATATGCCTAGGGCTCAACTACTTACTGACAAGCATGGTCACTTTCATGGTCTTTGGAATCCAGGCTCTCTAACTGCTCTGTGACTAGAGGCATGACTATGGAAGCCTCAGGCAAAACCACTGAAAACTAATAAACCTATACTCCTGTCAGTATGACCCCCAGAGAAACTATGTATCTCTTACCCACAGAACATTTACAATGCTGGCAGCTCTACCAGAACTCTCTCAGCTGGGTTCCTCTGTCCTTATTTTTTCATACATCAGCATTTTTTCAGACAATTATCATCACCAGCACCTCGTTTTTACCATTAGGAGCTATTTGGTGCATTCCATTTTACGCAGTTGAGAAGGAAAGAAATTAGACAAAGAATCCCTTCCTAAAGGAGGCTATAAGGATAAGGAATCATTTCCACTACATAATTTCTGCAAAATCCAAACCACTCTAATAGAAGACTTTCTCACACTCTAAATTGATCTTGTATTTTTGGATATCCTACTAATAGTATTTCTTTACATTCTGTCATGGAAAATTTAATCATTTGTTCTCAATACATCATTGTCAACACTATAACCTCTTTGTTTTTAAGATATCTTATGGAACACAGTATTTTAAATGGTAACTGAATCCTATTTCACTAATACAAGTAAAAAATACCTGTCACACAAAAAAAAATAAATTTATGGAAACTTAAGGATCTCTACATTAGAACAAGTTGCCCTATGATTTAGTAACCACTATGGCCATCAGAGCATCCACACAGCTCTTGAACAATGGATTCCATAAAACGGATGGAATTTTACTTTGTATAAAAAATTAGTAAGGACGCCTGGGTGGCTCAGTCAGTTAAGCACCCCATTTCATATCAGGTCATTATCTCACAGTTCCTGAGTTCAAGCCCTGTATCAGGCTCTGTGCTGAGAGCTCAGAGCCTGGAGCCTGCTTCAAATTCTGTCTCCCTCTATCTCTGCCCCTCCCCACTCACTTGCAAGAGCATGCTCTCTCTCAAAGACAAATATTAAAAAAAAAAAAATTGGCTAACATTATATATAAGATGCTATTATTCTTTCTTTTCTGTTATTTCATTTTCTTCATGCTATTTAATAATTGAACTAATTTAATTTAAATGGACAAATTTTTGACACAGTAGTGGTTTTCCCGGATCATGAAGTTTTAGGTATTAATTGACATGGAAAAGTGAACTAAGAACATTAAGTATTAAAGTTTAACATATGTGGCAGAGAAAAGCTCTTTCTAGATCCCCATGGAAATCATGTGTTCTCAAAACAAAAACAAACAAATAAAAAACACATAACACTTGCAGTATTCTATAAAGTCATAAAGCTTGAAAATAAGAAAGAGGAAAGACAAGGTTTAGGCCACTCTAGTGGCCCTAAAGAATTTTAAAAACATTCATAAATTTTTAGTTTGGCACAAAATTTGTGTCATAAGTGCCCTAAAAGAATTTTAAATGCCCTAAAAGAATTTTAAAAACATTCATAAAATTTTAGTTTGGCACAAAATTTGTGTCATAAGTGTAACTAAATGCAAAGAGTATAATTTTTGACATCTTGCAAATATTAACATTTAAAAACAAAACACCATTCTTTAAATCTGCCCAATAAAACACAAATTCAATTGAATAAAAAAGTAAACATGCATGGAATTTTTTAAAGCACTATAGTGAAAAAAGCATGTACCTATTATTTCTCACTTTAAAAACTTTAAATGTTTATTTTTGAGAGGGAGAGAGACAGAGTGCAAGCAGGGGAGAGGCGGAGAGAGGGAGACACAGAATATGAAGCAGACTCCAGGGTGTGAGATGTCAGCACAGAGCCCAACACCAGGCTTGAGCTTGTGAGCCACGAGACCATGATCTGAGCCAAAGTTAGACGAATAACCGACTGAGTCACCCAGGTGCCCCTATTACTTCTTACTTTTGATCCAGTTTGGAAGCAACGATAATATAAATCTATATTATATTCTATGACCTTACATAGATGTTACATATAGTACCTACACTGGCTTGCTTTCTGAAAATTTCAAAAGTTGCAAGTATTTACTTCAAGATGTCTATAGGAAAACAATTATGAAAAAAAAGAAAAACAATTGTGTTATTATCATTTACCCATAAAGAATTGTCCATTTCAAAATTTGAATGTTTCCCCTAAATAAATTTATATTTAGAGAAAATGTGTCTAAAGAGCAAATTCGGAACATCATTCATTTTTTTTAATCAATTACATTTACTGTTTTTCCATTGAATGGTGCCTCCATACTAAGACAGTCTTAAGCATTCAGAATTTTGCTTTCTAACTCTAGACACATGATGGCTGAATTCACTATCTATTGTCATATGCATAACAAACAATCCCAAAATATCAGTGGCATACTGCAGTAAGTTTTACTCACATATCTGGGAATCAGCTGAGCTTGGCTGGGGTTACTGGGGTGGCTTATATCCATTCAATGTGTCTTATTCAATAAAGACTTATCACCAGGAGTGTGTGCAGGTAACTTAACTTCAAGGAAATAAGAATTTGAGTGAACAATTAACCTGGCTGAGTTTGAAGTAAATGAAGATCCAGTTACTATGCCAGGAAAGGTATCAGCTGGCCTATGGCACTCAATCTGGTAAAAACAGTTACTGCAGTTACCAGATATGGGTATCTAGTGAATGAAGTGACAGCTGCTCTTAGACAATGTAAAGGGGTTGATGCTCTGAAGGCTTTGGAGTGAAATGGTAAAGCAAAAAAAAAAAAAAAATCCATCTCAATACGACATTGAGAACTCATGATAATGAGTTAAACACAAGATAGATAATTTAGTGAAGTTTCTGTATGTCCTTCAAAAAGATCTATTCTCTCTTTTATACGCATGAATTTGTGGCATCTGAGACAATGGTATTCAATGAATATTTGTTGAATTGGAACCCTGTACGGCCCTTCTAACTCTTCTATCAGGTTCTACTACCTAAAAATTCCAGTCCTAAGTGTAAATCATCTATTTGTCAAAATGCTCTCAAAAGAATATTTTCAACAGAAGACAAACTATTGGTGTCAATTAGTAGTTAGAAGAGCCCTTTTACGATGTTAAGATCTTCTAGACACTGACTTAACATGCAAAAATGAGGTGTTGTGATTACTACCGGCATTATTATTGAATTTTCAAGAGAATAAATGGTTGATGCTATATGATCTAAACAGTGAGTAAGTGCAGAACCCAGAATCTATTTTAGGATGCTTTCTGGTATTAGAATATTCCACATAAAAAAAAAAAAGAAAGAATTTCACAACTAAATATTGGCAGAGCTACCAAGGTTTCAGATCCATTAGGAATAAAATTTTCTCTCTCGTGCCCAGAGATGTATCTAGTAAGAAGTTGCTACAGCTGATGTCAAAGAGGTTGTTGCCTGTGTTCTCCTCTAGGATTTTGAAGCCTTCCTGTCTCATATTTAGGTCTTTCATCCATTTTGAATTTATTTTTGTGTAGGGTATAAGAAAGTGGTCCATTTCATTCTTTTGCATATTGTTGTCCAGGTGGCTTCTTGTTGTATTTTGTGTTTCCATACAAATTTTAAGAATGTTCTAGCTCTGTCTTAAATGCTGGTGGTATCTTGATAGGGACTGCATTCAATGTGTAGATTACTTC
The DNA here is from genome assembly GCF_014898765.1 of Herpailurus yagouaroundi. Taxonomy (NCBI): domain Eukaryota; kingdom Metazoa; phylum Chordata; class Mammalia; order Carnivora; family Felidae; genus Herpailurus; species Herpailurus yagouaroundi. Next base: position 23,841,334 of record NW_024412405.1, read on the forward strand.
GGGTGGTACAGACATTTTAACAATATTTGTTCTTCCAATCCATAAGCATGGAATGTTTTCCATTTCTTTGTGTCCTCTTCAATTTCTTTCATAAGTGTTCTATGGTTTTCAGAATGCAGACCTTTTACCTGTTTGGTTAGGTTTATTCCTAGGTACCTTACTGTTTTTGGTGTAACTGTAAATGGGATTGACTCCTTGATTTCTCTTTCTGCTGCTTCATTATTGGTATACAGAAACGTAAAAGATTTCTGTAGGTTGATTTTGTATCCTCTGACTTTACTGACAGAACTAGTAGATTACAGAGAGAAAGAGAGGGAGAGAGAAAGAGAGAAGGGGAGGTGCGCTAGAAGGAAAGGAAGAGAGAAGATTTATTGAAAGGAATTAGTTCATGTGATTATGGCTGGCTAGTCAACTCTGAATAACTTATGGCAGGTCACAAGAAGGGCAGGTTGGAAACAAGCAGGAACTGAGACTACAGTCCAAAGCAAAATTTCTTCAGAAAATTCTCAATTCTGCTTTTAGGGCATCTAAACTGATTAGACTGTGCCCATCTGGATTTTCCAGTATAATCTTATTTCCTCTAAGCCAATGGGGTTTAGATGTTAATCAGATGTACAAAATACCTTTACAGAGGTGCTTGGGTGGCTCAGTTGGTTGGGCATCTGACTCTTTGATTGCTGCTCAGGTAATGATCTCACAGTGGTGAGATTGAGCCCCACATCAGGCTCTGCAGTGACAGTGTGACAGCTTGCTTAGGATTTTCTCTCTCTCTCTCTCCCTATCTCTCTCTCTCAAAATAAATAAACTTAAAAAACACACACACACAAAATACCTTTATAGAACACCTGTATTAGTGCTTGATTGAATAACTATTGAATAACTGGGTATTCCAGCCTAGGAGACTTTACAGATAAAACTGAACATCAAAGCATGTAAGTATTTTATACTAATTAATGTTACCAATATTTAGATAGCTCCTATACTTGTCAGGAATTATTTTAAGCACAGTAATAAGCATAAAATAAGCATAACTGTTTTAAGGATAATAGGGTAAAGTAGACAGACAAAGGAACAGCAATTTATAAAGCTTGTTCTTTAGTGCGAAACATGCAATAACGATTAAGGTTATTTCAGGTAATGATAAGCATTACAAAGAAAATAAGTCAGGACAACTGGATAGAGATAGGCAGAACAGGGGTACTTTCAAACTTTTATGTAAGAAAAAGTCCTCTCTGAGGAGATCACTTTCTGCTGACATCTTTTTAAAAGAAGAAATAAGATCCCTGAAAACCAAGAGAAAAAGTTTGGAAGGTTCTTAAGATGGATAGGAGTTTGAAAGCTGGGGGAAGAAAAGAAGGCTGAGTGGAAATTGAGAGGAAATGAGGTCATTCTGTTAGGCAAACATCAGATAGCAAAAACTCAGCGTAAGCTGGGCACATTATTTTAATTTTAGCTCCAAGGTGATTTTAACCCATTGGAGAATTCTAGCCAGATGTATAGCATATTCCAATTTACATTTTAAAGGAGTACACTAATGCTCTTCAGATAATGGTTAATAACAGCAACAATTTAAGAAATGACAATATTAAAAAATGGTGACTTGGAATAACAAGACAACAGTAAAGATGGAAAGACTATAGAGAGATACAATGAACTTTCATTCTGTTTGAACAATGGGTTCACAGTGTACCATCTACCAAGATGAGAAACAGATTTGGGAGGATGAGGGCAACCAATGAGTCAGTTTTTATGATGTCAGTTTTAAGACTTTTATTAGATAGTTCATTGGTGATATTACGTACCTAACTGGATTCTGACAAAAAGTCAGTGTTTGTGGAATGTTACAATTGCCCTATGAATTAAGCTTTCTTGATTCACTGTAGTCTCTTCCCACATTGATCCTAGCTTTGCCATATTAAATGTTTTGCTTGAGTATACATTGATAAACATGGTGCAAACAGAGGCTGAGAAAGGCCTTATGCACCGGGCTTCTTACCTCATTCTACTATAAGTCTACCATATGAATAACTTCAGGCCAGATTAGTGGGGGGAAATGTGAAGAGAATAGCTTTCTAAACTGAATCTTCCTCTATTTTCATGTCTGACTGGAAAATGCTAACAAAATATAACTGCCTAAATTATCTCTGGTGAGATTTTCACAAGAACCACGGAACTTAGTGAAGCCCAAATTCTGACTCATAGAATCAGAATCATATTAAATAGTTATTATATATGCATTATATAGTTATATATGCATACATATATATTATGTATATAAAATGGGGGTTTTTTTTGTTTTTGTTTTTGTTTTTTGCTCTACAGAGATACACTGCTAACACTATGCTAGCTGTGACCTGGGAAACATAAGTCTGCATACTCTATGAAACACCAAATACCTAGAAGATAACTCCCTGTGATTAAAAAAATACATATTAAAAACAAAAGGACTTAAAAAAACACCAAAGGACTGTGACAATAGCAAATGCTATTGAGGATGTGGAGCAACAGGAACTCTCATTCCTTGCTGGCAGGAATGCAAATGGTATAGTCACTATGGAAGACAGTTTTGCATTTTCTTATGAAACTAAACATAATCTTACCCCATGATCCAGAAATCATACTCTTTGAGCATTTATCTGATGGAGGTGAAAACATATATTATCTACAAAAAAACCTGCACATCCATGTTTACAGCATTTTGAATCATAATTGCTAAAACTCAAAACCAACCAAGTTCTCCTGTAGTAGACAAATGGATAAGTAAACTGTCATATCCAGACAATAGAATATTAATAAGCACTAAAAATAAATGAACTATCAAGTTGTCAACAGACATGGAGGTATATGAATGCAAATTACTAAGTAGAAGAAGCCAATCTGAAAAGGCTCCATACAGCAAGTGTCCAACTATATGTTACTCTATGAAAAGGAAAACTATTCAGGCAATAAAAAAGACCAGTTTCCCTGATGAACATGGATGTAAAAATCCTCGACAAGATAGTAGTCAACTGGATCGAACAATACATTACAAAAATTATTCACCACGACCAAGTGGGATTTATACCTGGGATACAGGGCTGGTTCAATATCCGCAAAACAATTAACATGATTCATCACATCAATAAGAGAAAGAACAAGAACCGTATGATCCTCTCAATAGATGTAGAGAAAGCATTTGACAAAATACAGAATCCTTTCTTGATAAAATCCCTCAAGAAACTAGGGATAGAAGGAGCATACCTCAAGACCATAAAAGCCATATACAAGCGACCCAACACTAATATCATCCTCAATGGGGAAAAACTGAGAGCTTTCCCCCTAAGGTCAGGAACAAGACAGGGTGTGCACTCTTGCCACTGTTATTCAACATAGTATTGGAAGTCTCAGCCTCTGCAATCAGACAACACAAAGAAATAAAAGGCATCTAAACAGGCCAGGAGGAGGTTAAACTCTCACTTGTCGCAGATGACATGATACTCTATATGGAAAACCCAAAAGATTCTACCAAAAAACTGCTAGAACTGACTCATGAATTCAGCAAAGTCGCAGGATATAAAATCAATCCACAGAAATCGGTTGCATTCCTACACACCAACAATGAAGCGACAGAAAGAGAAATCAAGGAATCAATCTAATTTACAGTTGCACCAAAAACCATAAAATACCTAGGAATAAATCTAACCAAAGAGGTGAAAAATCTATACACTGAAAACTATAGAAAGCTGATGAAAGAAATTGAAGAAGACACAAAGAAATGGAAAAAGATTCCATGCTCCTGGATGGGAAGAACAAATATTGTTAACATGTCGATACTACCTAAAGCAATCTACATATTCAACGCAATCCCTATCAAAGTAACCCCAGCATTCTTCACAGAGCTAGAAAAAATAATCCTAAAATTTGTATGGAACCAGAAAAGACCCTGAATAGCCAAAGAAATCTTGAAAAAGAAAACCAAAGCAGGAGGCATCACAATCCCAGACTTCAAGCTATACTACAAAGCTGTAATCAAGACAGTATGGTACTGGCACAACAACAGACACTCAGATCAATGGAATAGAATAGAGAACCCAGAAATGGACCCACAAACGTATGGCTAACTAATCTTTGACAAAGCAGGAAAGAATATCCAATGGAATAAAGACAGTCTCTTCAGCAAGTGGTGCTGGGAATACTGGACAGCAACATGCAGAAGAATGAACCTGGACCACTTTCTTACACCATACACAAAAATAAACTCAAAGTGGATGAAAGACTTCCATGTAAGACATCAAAATCCTTGAGGAGAAAGCAGGCAAAAACCTCTCTGATCTTGCCTGCAGCAACTTCTTACTCAACACGTCTCCAGAGGCAAGGGAAACAAAAGCAAAAATGAACTACTCAGACCTCATCAAAATAAAAAGCTTCTGCACAGCCAAGGAAACAATCAGCAAAACTAAAAGGCAACTGACGGAATGGGAGAAGATATTTGCAAATGACATAGCAGATATAGGGTTAGTATCTAAAATTTACAAAGAACTCTCTAACTCAACCTCCAAAAACTAAATAATCCAGTGAAGAAATGGGCAAAAGACATAATAGACACTTCTCCAAAGAAGACATCCAGATGGCCAACCGACACATGAAAAAATGCTCCACATCACTCATCATCAAGGAAATACAAATCAAAACCACAATGAGATATCACCTTACACCTATCAGAATGGCTAACATTAACAACTCAGGCAACAACAGATGTTGGTGAGGATGCAGAGAAAGAGGATCTCTTTTGCATTGTTGGTGGGAATGCAAGCTGGTGCAGCCACTCTGGAAAACAGTATGGAGGTATCTCAAAAAACTAAAAATAGAACTACCCTACGACTCAGCAATTGCACTACTAGGCATTTATCCAAGGGATACAGGTGTGCTGTTTCGAAGGGACACATGCACCCCCATGTTTATAGCAGCACTATCAACAATAGCCAAAGTATGGAAAGAGCCCAAATGTCTATCGATGGATGAATGGATAAATAAAATGTGTGTATATATATACAATGGAGTATTACTCGCCAATCAAAAAGAATGAAATCTTGCCATCTGCAACTACGTGGATGGAACTGGAGGGTATTATGCTAAGTGACATTGGTCAGTCAGAGAAAGACAAAAATCACACGACTTCAATCATATGAGGACTTTAAGAGACAAAACAGATGAACATAAGGGAAGGGAAACAAAAATAATATAAAAACAGGGAGGGGGACAAAACAGAAGAGACTCATAAATATGGAGAACAAACTGAGGGTTGCTGGAGGGGTTGTGGGAGGGGGGATGGGCTAAATGGGTAAGGGGCATTAAGGAATCTACTGAAATCACTGCTTCACTATATACTAACTAATTTGGATGTAAATTTTTAAAAATAAAGTTAAAAAAAAAAGATCAGTAGCTGCCAGACATTAGGAGGAAGTAAGAATAAATGGGTGGAGCAATAATATTTTTAAAAGTAAATTTATTTTGTATGATACTATAATGATGGAGATATGTCCTTATACATTTGTCAAAACCTATAGAAAGCACAATACCAGAAATGAAAAATAATATAGACTACTGACTTTGGGTAATATTATGTCAACGTAGGGTCATCAATTGTAATAAATGTACTACTCTGTTGGGGGATGTTAATAATGAGGGAGGCAGGAGATATATGTTAGGGCAGGACATATATGACAACTCTATGTTTTTTCCACTCACTTTTATTGTTAACCTAAAACTGTTTTAAAATATAAAGTGTAGGGGTGCCTGGATGGCTCAGTCAAGTAAGCATCCGACTCTTGATTTGCACTCAGGTCATGATCTCATGGTTCATGGTACTGAGCTCCTCATAAGGCTCTGCGCTGACAGTGTGGAGCCTGCTTGGGATTCTCTCTCACCTCTCTCTGACCCTCTCCCACTCTCACTGTCTGTCTCTCTCAAAATAAATAAACCTCTCTTTCTGCCCCTCACCCTCTCAAAAAAAAAACAAAAAATAATAATATATAAAGTCTATTAATTTTTTTTTTTTAATTAAAAAGGAGGAATGGACTTGTACTTCAGGGGATATGTAATAGATAGACATTTCTCTACTCCTCCACTAAGAGTAACTTAAACCCTAAACATTATATATAAAACAAACATATGAAGAGTCTGGAATATTGAAATAAAATGATAAACCAATAAGCACCTCCAGACTCAAGCAATGGCACTATAGCAAGTATCCTGGGGTTTTTTGTTTTTGTTTTTGTTTTTGTTTTGTCTCATGCATACAAGACTTGTTGCTGAAGAAGCAAGCAAGCCAGAAACACTAACTACATGCAAAGATCTCTTGATATTATTTCTTATAGCTGCATGTGAATCTAAAATTATCTCCAATAAAAAAAAATAATTAAAGGAAAAAGGATTCAGGAATGATTCTTGGAGTTTTAGTAATCAGGTAAAGAAGAGGAAATTTAGCCAGAAAAAAAAAATGATGAAATTGGAGATATGGTAAAGTAATTGAGGAAAATAAAATGTGTTTCCAGAAAGGAGTGAATTATACCAAATACTTCTGTGTATTCAATTAAGATGAAAGTAGAAATTTGAAGACTTTGTTTGGCAATATGAAAATTTTTGTTAATTCAACAAAACAAGTTTGGCAGAGTGATAGAGACAGAATCCTAATTTCACTTACAAGCAGATGAGAGTAGAAAATAAACACAGTGATGCATAATGATGAGACAGATAGATAAGGGTAGATGACAGCTGTATACATACATACACACATCTACATATAGGTAGGTGAGTGACACTAAAGTATGCAATCATGACTCTACTCATCATTCAACAATAGAGGGAGATGGAGAACACAAAAGAGGGTAAAATGTCTCAGGTTTTTTTATTTTAACTAGGAAAAAGAAAACCTGATGATAGTTCCATTTACCTGATGGTCACATTCAGTATTGATGAATTCAAAGTAGTAATAGCAAAAGTAATATGTTTATACACATTTGCTATAAGCAACAAAAGAGTATAATTTGTTATAAAATAATTACACAAAAAATCAAAAATCAAATCCAGTATCATATTTCTGAAGTGAGAAACCCAAGTCCACACAAGACAAAGATATTTAGGTTTCTTAAGTTATCTTACGTTTAGAGAACCTAACAGACCCTCATATCAGTTGTACAAAGAGAAAAAAAACAGATTCCTCAGACTTCTGTTCATTACCCTAGCCCTATTATTTGTTAACTTTAACTTTCTTTTTTATATTATCTCTGATTATAAATCCAAGGGCTACCATTTTAATGCTATGTAGTTTTAAAATGTATCAGTTTCAGCATTAGAAAAGTATGTCATTTTTAGAGAATAAGGTTATCTGCACTGAGAAATGCATCTTAGTAAGCAAATATGTTATCAACTAACACTGATCAGATAAACTGCAAATAATTACTTAAATGGATCTTTTATTTATGGGCGTAAGGTTTACACAAACTCAGTGCATTTAAAAAAAAAACTGTTGACAATTTAATAATATGTGATAAGATGACATCTACATAGGCATTTAAATGGAAGCAGCAACACTAATATTACTTAGTTTTCAAATATTTATGACATAATTTATTGCTTTTCTATAAATATAATCGAGTAATCTTTCACTATTACTTTAATAAATAAAATTATTTTCTTGTATATAGCTATTATAACTTGACCCATGTATTTTAACCACAGATTCACACTGACTGAAGTAACAACTTGCTTCAAATTTATGGATTGGGTAAAACAGACTTATACAGGTATCATTTACATAGAGTGAATTGACCCTTCACAGTGTAGAATTCTATGTTATTGAAAAATGTATATAATTACATCATCAATGTCAAGATATAGAACAGTTACATCCTTTTCCAAAGTTCCTTCTTGCCACTTTGTAGATAACCACTTCTCTCTCCTCTCCACCCCATACACTTTCCCTAGTGACTTAGGCTTTTATTTTTTTAGGGAAGAAAACTCTGGGGATAAAGGAGGCATGCTCTGTCTTTGTTGGAGTGGTAGCCACTATCTTCTGCAAACCTCACCAGCTAGATAGTCTTTATCTGAATTTCTTCCCTGTCCACGGTATTTCTTGTAAGTACCAAGTGGCAATCCTGGGTGAATAGACTGTCGAAATGTTTTAACTTCACTTATGTCTTTGGTTCCAGAGTTTCTATGTTAGCTTACACTCTCTCTACCATTAGCAATTGTTGAAAAGTTTAGCCAAATTCTTACTTGTTTCTATGGTGCCCAACATCTCTTCTCTGGTGCCCTGCATTTTTTCTTCTCATACTCTGTCACGTGATACAGCGTTTCAGTTCTGTCTCTCCTTGGTGGCATCAAATTTTCCATAGAAATCAGGGTGCTCTGTTGCCATGGGATCCATGGGTTGAAGTTTTATCTAGCTTTTTTTTTTTTTTTCTGTAATTATGGGACCAATGCTATTCCCAGCGTCCTGCATTCTATCTAGAACACAACTTCATTCCTGGTTTTAATTTAATATATGAGATCAATTCTCTGGGATTTTCAAATACTATATATTATTTAAATAAGTTATAGAATTATCCTGCCCATTTTTTCTCTTTCAAACATAATGTCTCAATATTTTATTAACTGAAAGCTAAGTACTCTATCAGCAAATTCCTCTATTGTTATTTTATCTTCAAGTATGCAATTATCCATACATTACTGGATCACAACATATATGATAGCCATAAATGTAATGTAACCCAAAGTATCAATTTTAACTCAGAAAACTTCTTGGGTAGACACTACAGCAAGGGGTTAAGGACATAATCTTTGGTAGAAAGTAATGTTTTTTCCAAAGCCTCTCCTATTTTTCTAGATATGTGACTATAGAGTAGTTTCTTAATCTTTCCAAAGCAAAAAATTCCATAATGATAATAAACATAAATCATTGAGTAGTGGACAGAGTGGATAAGATGATCCATATAAAATATTTTACATAACCTATACATATAATTCTCACCATATATTAATTACTATATTCATTATCTTCTTCATCATCATAATCATCATGAGAGCAGTGATCTGATACCATATAATTAAAAATAATTGGCATAACCATAAAGGCTATCTGAAGAAAAATTAAAATACTAGTTTTATTAGTTTTATTCTTACAGGACAACGTGGACCATTTCTATCTACCATTTATCTACCATTCTTCAAAGAAGATGTAACACATTTTAAGTCTGCTGAACTACAAGAAAAATACTACTGGTTATGTAAAATACTGTATTATATGCATTTTCCAAAATTATTCCTACCATTTTTTAAAAATAATCACAGTGAATATGTACTCAAGAGAATCCTGGAAAGAATAGAATAGAATAGAACAGAATAGAATAGAATAGAATAGAATAGAATAGAATAGAATAGAATAGAATAGAATAGAGAAAAGAAGGGAAAAGGAGGGGAAGGGAGGGGAGGGGAGGGGAGGGGAGAGGAAAGAAATTTGTATGTTGAACACCTAACTCCCAACCCAACATGATTGTATTTAGAGACAGGGCCTGTGAGGAGGTGATAAAAGTTAAATGAAATCATAGGGGAGCAGCAAGGGGTTGGGAATGGGGAGGGGGTGCTTAATCAGACAGGACTGGTGCCTTTCATATTGTAAAGAGAAAGCAACAACTGAGCTCCCTCTCCTCGCCATGTAAGGACACATTGAGAAGGCAACCATCAAGCCAGGAAGAGGGCTCTTATCAGAAACTGACCACAATATGGTGCCTGGGTGGCTTAGCTCACTAGGCATCCCACTTCGGCTCAGGTCATGATCTCACTGTTAGTGGGTTCCAGTTTGTGTCGGGCTCTGTGTTGATGGCTAGGAGCCTGGAGGCTGCTTCAGATTCTGTGTCTCCCTCTTAATCTGCCCCTCCCCTGATCATGCTCTGTCTCTCTCTCTCTCTCTTTCTCAAAAATGAATAAACATTAAAGAAGAAAAAGAAAGAAAGGAAAGGAAAGGAAAGGAAAGGAAAGGAAAGGAAAGGAAAGGAAAGAAAAGAAAAGAAAAGAAAAGAAAAGAAAAGAAAAGAAAAGAAAAGAAAAGAA
>NW_024412405.1:23851432-23901614 GCF_014898765.1 Herpailurus yagouaroundi
AAAAGAAAAGAAAAGAAAAGAAAAGAAAAGAAAAGAAAAGAAAAGAAGAGACGGACCATACTGACATCTTGATTTTTAACTTCCCAGGTTTAAGAACTGTGAGAAATACATTTCTGTTATTTAAGTCACCTAGTCCATGGCATTTTGTTATGGCTGACAGAGCAGACTAATGCAGTACACATAACAGATTAATATGATATATGCAATTATAGATTGTATTCCTAGAAGAAAATTTACATATAGAAGAAAAATAAAGAATTTTAAAACTGTGCAATAGAGGAGTGTTGGATATTTTGGAAAAATATCATTTATTTTATTATTTAACTTTCCTTTTCAGAACATGGTCTACAATCATTCTTTAATACTATTCACGGATATATGGCTATAAACAAAATTATTGTGGCATTTTCACATACCTCTGTTTAAAATGTTAACTCAAAAGATCTATAGATCTATTACAATTTGTAGGTTCACTTTTCATTGTCAATTATATACCTGAAATTATAATAGGCATTAAAACAGTTATTTAAAAAAAGGTAGAATTCCAATTAAACATTTACCTATGTGAAAATATTAATTGACTAGGAGCATATTCAAAGGTTATATTAGTGTAAAAAAGATGTTACAATCAAAGAGATCAGTTAATTATTAATAAACTTATACTCATTTTTATATAAATTTTAAACTCCTTCATTATAAAAGTAATGTTAAGAATGATCACAGAACGAAAATATAACTTAATAAATTATAAAAAATTTATAAATTAAACTTTCCTTAGTCATTAAAATGTTGTTTTAGACATTCCCCCCCACCCACCTCCCCCCAGAGCATAGGAACAAAAAGGACTTTATAATTACTCTTTAAATAATCGGAATATAAATGAAATGTTCATATTATTCCTTGAAGATTCTAATTAGTTAGGTCCTGTCTTCTAAGGGATTATTTCTATAATACATGGGAGGGAAAAGGCAAATAAAAATAAAAGCATGAAAGTTTACTAAATGCAGGATAATTGAAGGGAATTCAGTCATCCATTTAAAAATTATATTGGGACTCTAATTGAATTAATGCTTAAACCACACTCTAGGGTCTGTCTAATCATTGTTAAAATTCTTTTAAGTTTTCTCCGGAGACATTCTGTAAAGGTTTCTCTTATCATAATGTGCAAACAGAGGTTTCATCTGGAAATTAAAGTGGGAAGTTATTTATTTTGAAACATATCATATATGTAGAATAAAAATGTAAAAGTTCAGTAAAATATGAGATTTAATTACTTTGGTCAGTTAGCAAGTGCAAATTTAAAAATAACGTACTGCAATTTTAATTAGATATTTTTGCATGATTAGAAAAATTCAGGCTAAAAGATCATATAACTTGGATGTTTTAAGAAATTTTTTTCCTACAGCTTTTTAGTTTGATTATAATGTTTATATTTACCTTGATAAAAACAAACAAACAAGTAATAGCTGAAATCAAAGACCTATTACGCATGAAGGAAGCAATGAGTCAATGAAATGGAATGCCATTAAAAGCTAAATTTCAGGGGCGCCTGGGTGGCGCAGTCGGTTAAGCGTCCGACTTCAGCCAGGTCACGATCTCGCGGTCCGTGAGTTCGAGCCCCGCGTCAGGCTCTGGGCTGATGGCTCAGAGCCTGGAGCCTGTTTCCGATTCTGTGTCTCCCTCTCTCTCTGCCCCTCCCCCGTTCATGCTCTGTCTCTCTCTGTCCCAAAAATAAACGTTGAAAAAATAAATAAATAAATAAATAAATAAATAAATAAATAAATAAATAAAAGCTAAATTTCATGGGGCACCTGGGCGGCTTGGTTAACCGTCCAACTCTTGATTTCAGCTCAGGTCATGCATGATCTCACAGTTTGTGGGATGGGGGCCCTGAGTCTAGCTTTGCACTAACATCACAGAGTGGGCTTGGGATTCTCTCTCCCTCTCCCTCTGCCTCTCCCTCTCCCCTCCATGGCCAAGCACACGCAGTCTCTCTCTCAATAAATAAATAAACTTTAAAAAATTAAATTTCATTATTTAGCTTTCTAAGCATAGAATCTCTAGGTAGAGAAATGAGAGGAAACATGATAAAAGATCATTGAGGTATGTTGTTTATAACAGACTGTGATTGTGATTACAGACATTGAACTGCAAATGAACCTTTCCTATTACTACAACAATACACGTCAAAGATTCAAATCAAACTAAAATTTATTAGTAAGAAATCATGAGAAAAATTAGGAAATTGGGGCACCTTGGTGGTTCAGCTGGTTGAACATCTGACTTCGGCTCAGGTCATGATCTCACAGTTCATGAGTTTGGGGCCCATATTAGGCTCCTTGCTGTCAGTTCAGTGACAGGATCTAGGATCCTTTGTCCCCCTCTTTATTGGTCCCTCCCCCACTCATCTTCACTCACTCACTCACTCTCTCTCTCTCTCTCAAAAATAAATAAAACATTTCAATAGAAAAAAGAAAAGAAAAATTAGAAATTAATTTATCATGAATGAAAACAAATGAAAAAAAAAAAAAAACACAATATACCAAAACTTATCAGATGCAGCAAAATCTGTACTCCGAGGGAAATTTACAACTGCAAATGCCTCTATTAATAAAAGCAAAAAGGTCTTAAATCACTGACCAAATTTTCTACCTGAGGAAACTGGAAAAAGAAGAAAACACTAAACCCAAAACAAACGTTAATAAAGTTAAAATAGTTTGAATAAGAAGTCTGAATACTAATATTCCTAGAAATTAAATGAAATCCAGAATTAATCTGTCTAGTGGAAATCTTAGTATGAATCTTGCACTCATAATATTCCTTCTGTGACTCCAGGATGTCAGAGGTAGCCAAAATTAAATTTATATACAGTGTTTCATGACTAACTTCCAGAGCTTTCCTCTAGCCTCCAATGGAAAGTATCAGAAAGTGCCATTCTTTGGTCACCAAATGTTGTCACCAAGACAGACCAAACACTGAACTGGCACATTCTAAGCATTTAGAAATGTCAGCTACTAACAACTATAAAGTTCAAAATAAAAAGATCAGTTATTATATAGTCAACATCCAAGACTAAACAGTTTGATGGAAGCTTCACTGAAGTCTGTATCCTATATCTTTTGCTTGCAAGGAGTTGAGAAGGTGATTCTAAATTACTAGAGATACTGCAATTAATATCTTCCCTGGTTGGTATTGAGGAGAATGGCTCTGAATATCTAAAGCTCCATGTCTCAGTCAAAATTTTGACAGTAAAATATTCAATAACAGAAGATTCGAAAGGTTTAAAGAAATGGAAGTTTTTAAAGTAATAAACGATAACATTTTTGTTTTAAAAGTAGTGTATGCAGGGGCGCCAGGGTGGCTCAGTTGATTAAATGTCTGACTTCCGCTCAGGTCATGACCCTGCAGTTCAGGAGTTCAAGCCCCATGTCGGGCCCTGTGCTGACAGCTCAGAGTCTGGAGTCCTTTGGATTCTGTGTCTCCCTCTCTCTCTGTCCCTCCCCTACTCTCTCTCTCTCTCAAAAATGAATAAACATTAAAAAAAAATTGAAATGTACTTTGTGCATATTTTGTATTTGATGAATTTATAACGTGTATGTGAAATTGACTTTTTTGGGGTAAAAAAGTATTATGAGCAATTTGAAATTTGTAATAGAATAATTGATGTAGAATCAGTTTAAACCTTATAATGTTTATCATCAGCATATTGAAATATGTGAAAAGAATTAAGGTTTCTCTTATTTGTAAGATTATTTTATTATATTTATTAGCAGTATTTAGGAGGTTTTGTTTATTAAGTCAGAAACCTGAAAAACTTAAAATGGAATTGAGTTAATGTATTTTTTAATATTTTTAGGGTATTTAATTAACTCAATATTTAAAAGACTAAATACCCTTTAGAGATCTTGTGAATATAATAAGTCATTTTAGGCTTATAAAATGGGAAATAATTGTACAAACTTAAATTTGAAAGGAAATTTTAGTTTTTCACTGCCCTGTGGTATATTTAGCTTAGGAAAGGTAGAAATATCTTACGCTATCCCCTAAGTACCAGGATTTTCCTTCTCTTTATTATAGCACTGGAAGTTACAGGATCACTCTTATTCTGCTTACCACAAAATAATTTTAAGAGGCTGATGACCAACTAAAATATTGGCAAGTGGCAAATTCTAGGCTCTATGATTTCAATTGTTTTATTTCTCTCCAACTTTAAGAGTGTTGTAAAAGTTTTGCCTTATCTAGGAGGTAGAACTTATGGTTGAATCTAAAAAGTAAGTGAACATGTGAAAAATTCCCTATCAAAATAGGAGGATCAAAATTAATAGCCTTTCAAATTCAGAATTCTGGCTCAAATAATTAACAAAAGCACAATGGTAAAAACTTATAAAGATAACCAATTTTCAGATGATTCCAAAATATGTCATTACTTTCAGGAAGAAGGACTCTGGAAATTTTAACACTTCAGAATCTTAATACAGGATTCTGTACTAAATCCAGCAATGATCTTGCTGGAAACATATTAGGAGAGCTTACAGAATCCAACTTATTTTTAGTTGTGCTTGCATCTCTAAATCCAAATGATTCATCTTTGTCCGGTGTAGGTCTCAAAATTGAGCTTTTGATACTTAATGGGGCAAGCAAATCTATACCAAATAGATTTCCTTTTTTTACCTTTCCTTTCCCTTCTCAATTTGCCAAGGATCTTGGTATTCTAAACAATGATATGTCATTCAGCTTTTTTAAGTTTATTTGTTTATTGGGGGCAGGGGACAGAGAGAGGGGGAGAGAGAGAATCCCAAGCAGGTTCCTCACTGTCAGATGCAGGGCTAGAATTCAAGAATTCTGAGATCACGATGTGAGCTGAAATGAAAGAGTCAATGCTCAACTGACTGAGCCATCCGGGCGCCCCACATCATTCAGCTTTTAAAAACTATCTCCTTCTACACTCCATTTCTGATCAAAAGTTTTTTAAAGTCATTTTTTCAGTAAATATTCTCAGTTATATTTTGTTTGGGGACTGTCATCTTTTGACACCCTGGTCTATCAGTGTAGCATCCTCCTCCTTTGAAGGATTACCTCATGATTTTAAAAATCTGGTTATTCCTTCTTCCATCAAAATTATAATCCGACATATTTTCCTAAGAAATCTATAAGAAGTATTATTGGTCTTCTAGATCGAAATCACTTACACTATTTCCATCTTTACCAATTGATCTCGTAATGACCCCAGACAAATTAACGATCCAATAAATTTTTAAAAAATAAACAAAAAATCCTAAAACATACAAAATTGTGCTAGGAAGCAGCATTACATTACTCTCATCCAATCTATCCAGATAAATAGCAACACCTGTCCTTTTTGGCAATGTTTCATTCTATTGCAAAGCCCATATGACTTGTATGTACTATTATGATTTAAACCCCTGTATCAAGCTCTTATAACTCACTCTATAAACAATTCCCAGACACAGCCAACAACCTCTGCCATCAGTTATTCAAAGTAACTTTGTTCAGATTACAGAACAGAAGGACCCTTCTCCAGATCAAGACACTTCTCTTGGTTAATACTGTAAGGACCCTACCAGTTTCTCCTAACCATCTGTATCATAGTAGAATACCAAGACCTAGGGTCAGAGAAAATCCATGATACTACATAAAGTTACCTGAACCAAATAACAACTCAGAGGACTAGTCTTTGTTTTTTTCTGCTCAGAAAGCAGCCATATAAATATAAGCAGTGTGAATTTGAATACTTAGACAAAATCACTATCAGAAGTCACTGTAAGGGGAAGTGACTCATTCAGGAGATGATCCAGTTATTCTTGGGTCAATTTGAAGGTGATATTTAGTACTTACAAGTGACTAAAAGTTTTTCAAGTACTTTTTAAACTCAAAAAAATATACAATAAAATTACCACAAAAATTAAACAGAGACGTAAACCAGTTTTTAATTTAACACCTCTGCAATGATGTAGGCAGAACAGACAGAAAAAGAAACAGATAAGAAATACAATGATACATAACCAAATGATAATTTTATAATTACTTCTAATTAAGAATGTCTTGCAGACACTAGAAACCCCTGAATGAAGTAATTATATTAATTAGAAGAAATGATACTGCTCAATTAAATATGCATTTATACATATAATTGCAAACATACGAACACACACATATATTTACTTCTGTATGTATATGTAGAAAAAATATATATTTAAGTATACAAACATTTATATATATTTGTTTTTATTTATTTGACATATTTTTTCCTCATTCTTTCTTACTGGTTAGATTATTCTCTCACTTGATGTACAAACATTACACAAATATTAATGTCCTGATTTCAAGCAATTTCTCTGCCAAATACCGTATTAGACTTCTGATTGACCAAAAATAATTTTGCCTCATACAACTAACAAGAATTTTCTCATACATGTGTATATACATTAGATCTAGAGCTCACTGTACCCTGTTAACCTCATTCTGCTTTATTCCTCTTTATTTTGATGCAAACACCCTAAATATAGTACAGTGTCATCAGTAACAAGTAGAAAGTAAACGCTAGAGTTAAAGTCCCATCCTGGACATGGAATCACTGCGCATGTTACCTAAGTTTTGTGGAAAGTCCTCCCCCCTATATTTAATTTCACATCAACTGATAAAGATGACCAGGACATTATGCATGGGACAATCCTCTTCTAAATTCCTCATCCAATAAATTGACTAATCATAGTTAGAATTTCTTCTTACCAACAATGGTATTTCTACTTCTGTAATGCTTCACATCCAAAAACTATAACAGTAATAATGGTACAGAGCGCCAGGAAAATCAACATCTGTCGGGAGATATGGAGCCAAATATCCATTCAATATGTGTAACTATTACCATCTCAGATTTGCCTTTCCACCAATATAACCATAATAACTGGCTTTGGGGCCAGGGATTGACCTGGCTCCGTGGCAAAGTCCTGACTGGTATGGCTGAAGCACTAACTGAGTAAGATACACCTAGGAGATACCAACATGACTCCATGGAGAGAGACTACACGTGCCCCACGGAAACTTTTTCTCAAAAAAAGGATACTTACCAGGGTTGGAAGAAGTTTCTAGGCCCAAGATGGAGCTGCTCCTGCCTGGGGTGTGATGTCGGCAAACTGAACTTTCAGGTTCCCGTAAATGCTCCGCTCGACCAGAAACACAGTATATTTAGTTAAACAAATCCGCCAACGCCAAACCAACGCTAGGTCCCATACATATTTCCTGGTTTCTTCTCACTCCAAACAAGGTTGGCTGTGTAGCCCCTGCCAGTCAGGTATTTTCTTTTTCCTCGTTCTTCATTCTTTACCCTATAAAAGCTTCCTGCCTTTTGCCTCATTTTGCAATTCTCAGCATATAAACGGTCTTCTTTAAATTCATTTCTTAAGTTTTTGGTGACGAGGAAAGGGATCCCAATCCGGCTATTACCAGGCCGGCAGGACCAGGCGCACAGAGAAAACTCCCGCACAGGGCCAGGGCTGAGAGCCCTTTTAAGTTTAAGCGGCTTCTCTGCACTACGGAAGCCTGGGTAGGTCATAAATGTGAGCTTTGGTCCTTCGCATGCAGTTCGCTGATCCAAACTTTATTTGGTTGGATCAGAATGCTCTCATAAAGGTTCTACAGCCATGGAATGATTGTGGGTTGCTTAGCAGAAGTGTTCTGAGGCCCTAGAAAGGTTCTAGAGTTTAAGTTCACTGAAGGATTCTGCAGTTTTCACGGAGGTCTCTGTAGTTGTATTGGGGTCTGCATGGGTGGCAACCATTAGTTGGCGGACTCAAGAAAAATTCCAGTGTACATAAAGATTGGCAGCTAGTGGGGGACTCACAAAGCCTTGAGGCCTAAGTCCACAGCATAAACTGCTGGGAAATCGGAGAAATAAATTAGGGCAAAAATTCAGACTGGTTTGAACATCAAAATTAAAATCTAAGCAAGCACAAGTTAGACTATCTAAAGCCATTAGGGTGTCTGTCATTATAAAGAAACCTTGTAAAAGGAACTATAGATCTTTTTATAATGGGAATATAGGAAGCCAAAGCAAAAAAAAAAAAAAAAAAAAAGGTGGATTTGGTTCAAACACTTAAAAGTTGTTACAGCACTTGCAACCTAACTCTGACTCCTGAGCTAGATTAAGTTGGTCATACAACAGGTTAGATAGACAGTAGGTCATCCACCAACCTCAAGACAATTTCTAAGTAATGAGGTAAACTGTAAAACACCAACAGATTCTAAACCCAGTGGTACATTCCTCTTGGGTATTAATTTGGCTCCAGTATATCCAAGGTTTAACTAAAGAAACGGGGATGATCAGGCTACAAAGAATTGAGCACTCCACCTTCTGGCACATCTGTTTATTTTATGTCTAAAAATTGTGTTCCTGGAAGCTGGAGATATCTACAGAAATGGCAAAATGTAAAGTAACCCAGAAATACAATGGCCATTATGGGGAATGTTCCACCTAGACAAGATTGTTCATTTAAGAAGTGCACTTGAGGGGCACCTGGGTGGCTTAGTTGGTTAACCCTTAGACTTCTGCTCAGGTCATGATCTTGCAGCATGTGGGTTCAATCCCAGCGTCCGGCTCCGTGCTGGCAGCTCAGAGCCCAGAGCCTGCTTCGCATTCTGTGTCTGCCTCTCTCTCTGTCCTTCCCCCTCTTGCACTTTGTCTCTCTCTCTCTCTAAGAATAAGTGAACATTAAAAAAAAAAAAAAAAAAAAAAAAAAAAAAAAAACGCACTTGAAAGCAAGGATTCCCAAGTCAAACAAACAGAATGGTCTACCTGTTTTAGTTGGCATGCAGAAGATTCCAAAAGACTTCAAGATTCCAAAGTAACTTCATTGAGAGATTCATTGCAAAAGGTTAATGAAAAATTAAATATACAGAGGTACCTAAAACAAAAGACTCTAAGACTGATATCACTCCTATTGCTTCTCTCCATCCAACTCTACTTCAGGACCCATTCTACTAATTCTTTATCTAAAAATACCACAAGACCATAAACAAAAATCCACCAAGGTAGTGACCTTACAATTTTAACAGCTCCAGGACCAGAAACCTAAAACACCCGGGCCTCTCCCACTTCGCCCTCCCAGGGATCCATCATCACAACACTGGCCCAGAAATCAGTGTCTCCCTTGCAAAAACTCAGACACTGGGGAAAAAAAAAAAATTGTCCTTAAAGTTTGTATGCAAATCCTGCCACATCAGATTGAACATCCCCATCTCAACCTTCAAAGAAAGCCCCTCCCAGGGTTGATAGGACTTGAAGGGATTCTCCAGTAAACTGTCCTCAGTTATTCCCTTAAATAGCCAAGAGAAACCTACAGTTTAAAATGAATGGAAAACCTTGCCAAATTCAGTTAGATAGTAGGGCTACACACTCTAAATCCCACTCTCTCAGGAGCCTGTATATGGGATCCTAAGATAACTGACAGCAGCTGACAGAGGGTGGGAGTTCTTAGCAGAGTCAGCTCCCCTGAATCTCTCTGACTGGGAGAGGAAGGTAAATCTCCACGTTGTCTCTTATTGGTTATTGATCATTTTTCTCTCCCGGAAACAGCTATTGCCTTCTTGTTTTTCTTATTTTGTGTTCTGAGAACTTGGCTTGGATTTCTGCCTGCCTGGGCTCACAGGTTGTTAGTTCTTAAATATGCAGGCAGCTCAACCGTAATATAGAGGAACCAAAAATATTTGCATTTCCCTTATGATTAATAATGTTAAGCACCTTTTCCTGTACCTATTGACCATCTGGAAGTCTTGTTTGGAAAAATGCCTGTTCAAGTCCTCTGCCCATTTTTTTTTTAATTAGATTGCTTTTTCTGATTGAATTGTAGGAATTCAGTATGTATTTTGTGTAATAATCCTTAGAATTTATGGACAAGACAACCTGTAAATATTGTTACTGAATGTGCTCTTAAGTTTAAATCATTATAATGAAACATATCATTTTTTATAATGCTTTGCAGTTACTAAATTAGGACTTAATGGTTGGACTTGTTTTTCAAATGTGTTTGGTTAATTTTTATCGCTCTCCATTCATTTAAATTAGGCATTTCCTATAGAGGAAATTTTTATATGAAGTTGTCAAGTGTTACTTCATAAGTCCTTAGATAATTGTGGAAATTTTAAAAACTACATATATATACACATGTAGATATAAGTATATGTGTGTGTATATATTCATATATTGAAAATTAATATTAATTTGAATAGATACTAGCCAAAATTTTCTGAAAGATGTTGAAAAGTTTTTAATTTGGACTTGTATATCACGATGGGGAATTCTTCCACTTTTAATCTCCTGTAATTAGTGAAATCCCAAATAAATTAGCAGATACCTATCCATAATCATAGTACATGATACAATTTACCACACAAGTACCCATTGATTGTAGCCATTCTTCCATACAGCACTCAGTTCCTTGTTCTCTGTGACATTTTTGTGACTAAAATAACAACAACAGCAAGAAAATCTTCCTCCAAGATTCAATAATCTTTATTATGCTAACAAATCATTCACCACTTAATTTTACACATCCTGATTCATTAAAGCTCCTTAATTTTGTCTGCTGGGATTTACTACCTGTTCTTACTGACCTCCATGACTTTTCTACCTTTTTCAATGATCCTATCCTCCAAATAAGAGTTTTTCTCCTCATCTGCATTCCCAGTAAGTATTACAAAAGCTGAGAGACTTGCTAACCCTTTTTTTATACAGTTTCCACTTACCCACATATTTTAGTTTTCTGTTTTTCTAAAGATAAGGAATATGTCAGAAAATCCATGGGTAAAGATCAGAGAAGAGGAGGAAAAAACCCAAAGGCCAAATTGTATCTCAGACTTCTTATTAAAAGGTCATCTACTTCCTTGAATATGCTTTAATAAAGATATCTTAACTGCTACTAAGGGAAAAGGGGGGAATCTAAGGAAGAGAAAAAGCAAATATTTTAAATTATAAAATAAGTTTTTCAGTAGGGACAAGGAAAGATTTCGAATGAGAATTCTTTTTTCTTTTCTTTCTTTCTTTTTTTTTTTCAGAGAGAGAGAAAAGTGTGTACAAATGAGCAAGGGGAGATGGAGGGAGGAAGAGAGAGAAGCAGGGCTCACCTAAAGTGGGGCTCGAGCTCATCAGATGCTTAATGACTGAGCCACCCACCTAGGTGCCTTGAATGAGCATTCATAGTGACAATGAAGAAAGGGTAATCAAGAAAAGACAATTTAATAAAAAAAAAAATAGCTTTTTCTTTTATATTATGTGCTAGAACCAGTAAGAGTGACTGAAATGGCAACATATTTCTCCACCAGACATTGAACATTTAACCATCTGACTTGTCAGTTTAATGCCTTTTTTATCTCTAGACTTCTTTTCTATTCCATTCTTTGACCTCATAATAGAATGATTAACTTGGACAATTTTATACCTTTTACAAGATAAGTTTCACAAGATAAGACTTGTTAACTTTCACGAGACAAGTTACAACTTTCACAAGATAAGACTTGTCTTCTATAAGGACAGCCTCCTGTTGATTCTGATTTCTTGGTCATTACTCTCAATGTAACTACTGTGAGTGTCACTGAAACTAATTCTCTTTCCTTTCTACTTTTAGTGTCTCCATAAGAACTCCTGTGTCTTCACTTGTACTTGGCTAAGCTCACATAATCTATTTACTTCAACTAATTTCTTGCACCTATTTTAAATTTCCTTGCAAGATTATGTTTTAGTGTATTTGTGTGGCAATGCCTTGCCTTGTGCTTAAATCCACATTGATACATACTACTGAAGAAAGCTGTGCAAGAAGTGCCACTACAAGGTCATGTTTATCAACACCATCTGGCCTTTAATAATACATAGCAGCTCCTTTATAATATTTGTGCTATTTTTGCTCTCTCTATCCCTAAAATGGATAGTTCATATTGTTTCCACTTCTAACATTTCTAGAATTTTATTTCTCCATCATCTAACTGATAACAAGCTTGTTCATACTATAGTTAATGCAACTATCTACAACTGCTTTAACAGTATTATCTCTTCCTCTTGTTACTCCATTCTCCACTCTGCAATGAGGGTAATATTTAGAAATCCTAAAGATTCTCTCCAAGATGATAAATAGCCCTGAAGATAAAATATATTAAAAAATAAATTACATAAAGGACAATCACAACCTGAATTTTTCCTGCATTTGGAAATTTATCCCATGTATCTTACTCTCATAACTAATATTGCATTGAAATATAACTCCTAGAGGAATGTCTTCTTTCCTTTGCCCCTTGTTTTAGCCATTAATTCTATTTCATTTCTCTCATTATAGTTGTAAACCAATTTTCAATATTTGCATTCTTTTCTGGTTTTCAAGTTGCGTGAAAACACAGACCACTTCATTCTGTTTTTGATGACATGTCAAGTATTTTTTATAGTAGGTGGGGTAGGCAGCATGATGACTCTTGCAGAAATATCCACATCTTAATCACCAGGATTTTTGGGTGTGTTACTTTACAGGCAAAGGGGAGTATGCAGATTTGATTAAATTTAAGATCTTGAGATGGAATGACTGATTATTCTGGAATGTGTGGATAGACCAAATGTAATCACAAGAGCCCTTTGAGAGAGAGATAGTTAATTAGAGTTAGAAAAGAAGATTTGAAAATGAAAGCAGGGATCATTTGCTACTGCTGGAAGGGGACCACCCTCTGAAAACAAAGGCAAGGCATGGATTCTGTTCAGAGACTCCAGAAATATAATCTGCCCACTCCTTGATTTAAGCCTAGCAAAATCCATTTTTCAGGCACCCGACTTCCTAAACTTTTAGGTAATAAATCGGTGTTGTTTCAAGACACCACATCTCTTGTAATTTGTTGCAGACACAATACAAAATCAATACAATAGGTGTGAAATAAATTATTGTTAAGTGATATGCTCATTCTATAGATACATTTTAGCATGTCCGAAGATATACAACTTTGAATTATAAGGTTAAGAAATTCCAAAGAGCAAAATCATTGACTATATAAGACAATTTAAATTCAAATTTCAATTTGTCTTAAGGACATTTTCCTTCATTTTAAGCAATTATTCTTGAGGTTACATAAAAAGCACTATTTTACAACAGTTATGATACAATACATATACTCAAATGACTTATAATATTAAGTAAAAATTAATACCATACGTATATTGTGACTATTTTCCTAACATATCCCTTAATTATGCATAAATAGATTACTCCAATTTGATTTATAATAAGCACAAAATTATAACAGTATTAGACTCACTTCAAAATATAAATGTATTCAATATTTGTATAATGATTAAAAATAACTAAAATTATAAACTGTTGAGCCATTTATCCTGAGTAATATTAGCACAATTACTAAAAGTTAAACATTTGAGTCATAAAAGGAAGCATTAGTCAGAAAAAAGAAAAATAAATATAGATATGTATAAATATGAACTTATTTGGGTTACTGGATTGGAAAGTGAATATTAACATACTTTTTCTTACTCTGAACAAATATTTACTAAAATAAAACATCTACCTTTGCTTGTACATCTGGTATATATTTATTTTCATTCTGGCTTTATTTTTCTAACTAATATAATAAGTGTTGCAACAAAGAAAATCCTCAAATCATTACAGGCAAACCCACATTACCACTCTTGATCTCCAGTTAATAAAATTGTGTAAATAATTTTAGTTTTGATACTAGTATTGCTTGCCTTTCTTTTGAATGAATTCTGAGCTCTTCTTCTAATGTCTTCTAGTTCTTCCCTAATAATATCAGTTTTCAAAGGGAAGAGAAAGCAGGATATTTTCATTTAGTTAGTCATATGCCTATCTTAAGAGTAGTTATGCTCAATCTGTTTCTGAGTCTATTTGGGACATATTTCTGTAAGAACTATCCAGCAGATGTCACCGCAGTTTGGATCCTGTATTTAAACTACATACTGGCTGGTTCTCATTGATGTATGCAGGATATTGATTATGTCAGAAAGGAGACTAAAAAGTGTAAGACTATATAATTTTGCAAGTCTAATCTATAGGTAGTGCATTTGCAATAACGAATGGTATCTAACTATGTCTTTTATTACCATTGGCTGAAAGCAAACAGAATACTGCGTTCCACAATCTTTCAAAAATAATAATCTGCTCAAGTGAGGAGATGAATTATACCAATCAATATTCACTGTTTCCATATAAAGTCAATTATTTATGGGAATTATAAAAATGAAACTATAAATATACAATGATGCTAACTTGAGTTATACATACCAATCTTCATTTTCTAGATTCACATGGAACTTTTACAATTCCCTGGTGATATACACAAATAATAGTAAGTTCTCCAAGATTATAAAAATGCTCCTAATCTAAATGTGAAATATGTATGTGATTATTTATGATAGTGCTTGAGAGCAATGACAGGTTTTAAAAAATGTTATTAACAGCATTTCAAAATTTTTGCTTATATCCTGTGATATAAATGAAAATGACAAAATATCTGGGAAAAGCAAAATGTCATATTTAAGCATTGTACTCTCCAGTGTAAACATACAGTGTGTTTAGTCCTAGGATCTCAAGAGAGGAATGAAGCCAAAATACTTCATTCAAATGTTGGTATTTCAGAGATCACATTTTTATTTAGATTCCATAATTTCTCACTTTAAAATTAGGCTAAAATCCCTCTCATCAAACTCTCTAAACTCGGTATCATCAGAAGTACTGAAAAAGAGTAAGGGGAATCTAGTTTATGATTAATTTAAGCTCATATCTTTTATCAAAGAAGTCATTTAAGCATAAATAATTATGGAAGAAACCATTGTAATGTTTTTGTAAGTTATGAAAATTGTTATTTGCAGAGAATGGATGGCAAGGCATATAATTGCCTACATACTGATTATTATGGTAATAAATCTAGAAATAAAATAGAAATGGCTATCTTCAGCTCCATATTTAAATCCAAGAAGGTTAAAAGTGAAATAATGAATCATGCTAAGATCCCTGAGAATTTTCTGAATCATTCAATTACATGGGAGGTACAGAAACACTTGGCTGATGACTCATTAATTTGTGACACAGTTACTATGAATTTGAAAGGCCAAAACACCAGATGAAAAGTAAACTCCCCCACCCCTCTGCCCAAACACATTATCTCTATGCTTTAAGAATAGTGTTATAAATTAGTAAAAGGTTTACTGATTTGCATTATTCACCTGAATAATCAGAGGTTTTAAAAATAAAGCTTTTATGATTGTCACAAATATAATGTTGCATAAATTAGTGGTTATTTTTTTTATTTACATTGTCTTTAGGTTAGAATTAAAAATCAAACCTAATGGCTCCTTAAACTGGTTAGAATGCAGCATAACAAAACAAATTAAAGACTATACATAGCACCACTACTATATACATGCATATATATATATATATATATGTATATTATTTTTATAGACAGAATGTGAGCAGGGAAGAAGGGCCAAGAGAGAGAATCTTAAGCTGATTCCGTGCTCAGCATACAGCCTGATGTGGGGCTCAATCCCATGAACCTGGAATCATGACTGGAGCCGAAATCAAGAGTTGGATGCTCAACAGACTAGAGCCACCCAGGCATCCCCATTCATATAATTTTATTGAGATATCTCAACTTTGACAGTATACATAAGAAAAGAGTCCATTTATTTATGTTTCAAAAACTGTCCCTCAAGCATGGCATGCTGCACATGTTTACCTCACCACTGGATAGTGGTTCTGTTAGCCACTTTCTATCCAAATTCCATATTTTTTCAGTTACTTCATGCCATTGGTATATATTTATTTCCCTTTACATTTTTTTTTAAATTTTATATCTCCTTCAAAACTCATTTTTCCCCTGGCCTAGTAAACAGTCAAGTTGTGACAAGGAGGCAGAGAAAAAGATGGGGCTATATGGTCTGGCTCTTTAAAAATTGACCATTTTTGGGGCGCCTGGGTGGCTCAGTCGGTTGAGCGTCCGACTTTGGCTCAGGTCATGATCTCGCAGTCCGTGAGTTCGAGCCCCGCGTCGGGCTTTGTGCTGAGAGCTCGGAGCCTGTAGCCTGTCTCAGATTCTGTATCTCCCTCTCTCTCTGACCCTCCCCGCTTCATGCTCTGTCTCTCTCTGTCTCAAAAATAAATAAATGTTTAAAAAAATTTTTTTTTAAAAATTGACCATTTTTAAAATGGTAGCACTAAGAGAAGAGATGGGAAAAGAAAAACTAAGGTCTTGCAGATGTTGCTAATAGTCTAACTAATAATCTGTTGTCTAGTAGTTGTGGCTATTTCTCTACTGACTACAATGACCTGAGTCTTGGGAAACACAAATGCTGCCTCCCTTGGGGCATATTTAGCACCCCTGTGACCATCACTTTGCTCATTTTTATTACACTCTCCTGCTCCACCTTTTCTAGGTCCAATCACCTCCTGCCACAGACAATCTCTATCCCTTTCTGAGCAGGAAGACTTCCTGAAGAGGGAAGTTAATAGCAAAGTTTCTTAATCTTTTACTACATTCGAAGACATCCATTTTCTACACAGGACATGAGGAAGCTTGAGAAGACAGCCTGCAGTCTCTCAGTTGTCTATTTTCTCCACATCTCAGAAGCATTATGCTTTCTGAGGGCTTAGGGACTCGATTTCTCTAGCGAAATGCCACCAGAATCTAGGTGGAAAACACCTGTTACCTTATAAACCTAACCTAAAAAGTTTTTTGGCCACTCAGCACCTTACTCCCTGTGGTCAGGTATCTATCTCTTCATCTCTTCCTTGCTGACTGGTGTGGGACAAAGGTGGTTGCTGGAGAGCAGCTGTTGCAAAGTGGACACCTCTTAATGTGCCCAACAGGAATTAGGCTGCCCTGGAACCTGACATCCATATGAACTTAGAAGGTGGTATATTTACTTAGAGATTTGGGTCCTCTGATTTGATTTTTAACAAGTTTCAACTCAAAAGGAAAAGTGTGACTTGATATTTTAAGAATAGCTATAGATGGAAAATATGAATTGGATGAGCTATTGCTGTAAATTTGCCAGAGAAAAATGTTTACCATAGTCCAGGAATATTACTATTCCACCTAGAGTTGTATTTTTGGAGAAGCATGGGTGATGCCCACTCCCATAAAAGGAGATTTCTAGCTATACCAACTTTACACATTATCTTTACTTTAAAAGTCTTAAATGTAGATGGTCTGTCTTATTGCAGATTTTGGCTCTAGAGTATTGGATCTGATATGCAAAATTTTGAAATATTTAATAATGTGAATGCTTTGACATTTCTAAAAATTTTATTTTATGGATAACTAGATTCTTCCTCTACCATTACCCACTAGACTTGTTATCACAGGATATATTTTCCTAGGAATTTTTACTTAGAGCACTTGGTCTTTCTCTGTCTTTTTTTTTTTTTAAATCAAGTAAGGAAATTTGGTGACCATTTAGATTCTCTTTTGGTAACTACCTGTATTCTTGGTGATTTGAAAATATCAGTAGCCCACACCCACCTACGAGGGGCAGACTATATTTGAGGGCCTTTCTTTCCTCAAGTTTATCAGTTCTGCTCCACTTGTTAACACTTCAGTTTCAGGTGTTAAAAAATAATAATAACTACTAGTGTGATGATTCATCATTATTAATTTATACCATAACTATATCAGTGTAAAAGTCCCCTTTCTGTTGTAGGCTATTTGTTTATTTCAGAGCAAAGAGATAAATTTATCTGAGAAGTAAAGGCAGTAAAAAACTGTAGTTGGTCTCAGAAGATTAACAAATTTGTTAAAGCATATTTTAAATTCAACTGGGTATGGAAGCAGTTAAAAGCATTAATTTGTGGGGCGCCTGAGTGGCTCAGTCAGTTGTGTCAGACTTTGGCTCAGGTCATGGTCTAGCAGTCTGTGCATTCAAGCCCACATCGGGCTCTGTACTGACAGCTCAGAGCCTGGAGCCTGCTTCAGATTCTGTGTCTCCCTCTCTCTCTGCCCTCCCCGTCTTGTGCTCTTTGTCTTTAAAAAATAAATAAATGTTAAAAAATTTTAAAAATTATTATAAGCATTAATTTGTACATGATCAGATTTGAGAGTGATAAATTAATAAGTGGCAGATTTAGAGTATCTTCATTGTTCTATGCGTTATTTCACTTAGGAACTTAATATTATATGTTTTTTTATGGAAACTAATAATTTTCTTTCAAGGCACTGATTATTTTCTACATCTACATAAATGCTCTACAGTGTTTGTTTTCAAATAATACATTTTAGGCATACGATAGACACTAAATTGAAGTCACTTTCCTTTCTTTGTTGTACATTTTAATAATATACAAGATAAGTTTTATTTAGTACCTTTTTTCATTCATAGGCAAGAATTCAAACTATCCTTGCTGATCACCCAGCAGTAATTTCTGAAAGAATAATTAATGGGAAGTCACTTCCTTAAATCTACAGTTCCCTCCATTCCTGTTAGTAAATTTCAGCATTGTTTTTTCATTTCAATTTACCATCGATTATTATTTATTACTTTTATATTTAATTTATATTTTATATTTAACTCATTTCTCTTTTCTCATTCAATACTACTTTATAGTTTTTCTATAAACCCTCCAATCTCACTAAATCATTCATTTTATCCTTCCATTTAAGTTCACTACACATCCATACTTATAGAATTTCACTGAATTGAAATTCAGTAGTATTTATTACGTGGAAGACGAGCAGAATAGGATTTGTATATTGGGTCATTACATATTGATAAAATTTGTAACAGATTTTGAATGTTTATGGAAATCAGCCATTACAATTCAAATAGTGGAAGTTTAAGGACACGTCCTTTCGGAATGACATTTTCTTTAGATGAAATATTTTTGTAAAAAATGTAATTCCGGGGTGCCTGGTGGCTCAGTCTATTAAGCATCCAACTCTTGGTTTCAGCTCAGGTCATGATCTCATGATTCATGGGTTCAAGCCCCACATCGGCCTCTGTGCTGACAGTGCACAGCCTGCTTGGGATTCCCTCTCTTTCCCTCTCTCTCTTTCAAAATAAATAAATAAGCATTAAAAATGTAATTCATGGGGCGCCTAGGTGGCGCAGTCGGTTAAGCGTCCGACTTCAGCCAGGTCACGATCTCGCGGTCCGTGAGTTCGAGCCCCGCGTCAGGCTCTGGGCTGATGGCTCAGAGCCTGGAGCCTGTTTCCGATTCTGTGTCTCCCTCTCTCTCTGCCCCTCCCCCGTTCATGCTCTGTCTCTCTCTGTCCCAAAAATAAATAAAAACATTGAAGAAAAAAAAATGTAACTCATTTAATATATTTTGTAAATTTAGTCTATATTAGTCAGTGTTATCCAGATAAACAGATATATATATACATCTAGATAAATTATATTAAATTTATATATATACACATATGTACACATACACACACACACACACACACAGATTTTTTTAAGAATTGGCTCATGTGATTATGGATACTGGCAAGTCTAAAATCTTTAGAGTAAGCCAGCAGGCTGAATATTCAGGTAAAAGTTGACATTACAGTGTTGGATCCAAAGTTTACCCATTCAAGACTATCTAGCCTCAGAAATTCTCCTTGGAAATTTCAGGCAGAGTTTTAATGTTTCAGTCTTGAGTCCAAATTTTTCCCTTTTGGGGCTTCAACTTATTAAATGAGCCCCACCAACATTATGGAAAATAATCTGCCTAACTCAAAATATATACATTTAAATATCAGTCACATCTAAAAAACATTTTTATAGCAACATCTAGACTTGGTTTGACCAAACAACTGACACTACATAGCTTACCAAGTTGACCTATGAAATCTCCTCCTTTTTGATGATGCCTCCATGCAACTGCTAAGCAATGTAATTTTCAATCTGTATCATATGCTTCTTCTAATTCTTATTCCAACTCTGAATCTTAGTTAAATTGTGTGCTTGCATTTTTTTCAATTTCAGAAGAGCCAGGTTCTCCACCAAAGCCAGAAGAATCTAGGATTCTTCAATACTTCCCTCAGCTAAATATCTAAAATTTATCATTTGCAGGTTCTGCTTTTCATATAACCGCGGGACAAAATTTTTCTAAGCTTCCTGCTACAGAATAACAAAGATTGCACTTTCTCCAGTTTCCATTTACATGCTCATCATTTCTTTCTGAAGATTTATGTACAGTTTGAGTTTATAAATTAAATATTTTCAGCACATATAGATAAAATCTCAAAATTGATATCTTTGTCATCCTTTCAAGTCTGAGTCCCCTTATTATGCTAATTTATTAGTCTAGTTGAAAAATATTTTATGCAAAGAATAACCAGAAAATTGATGTAAAATATGTAATTTGCAAGTATTATTTATTATTTGTGAAAATATTAATTCATTTAAATTGTATTAAATATAATAAATTATATATGAGTACTTATATCTATGTAGAGTCTATGCATTAATTATATAATTAATTAATTATATATTCATTATGTTCTATCTATATAGATACTTAGAAAACTAGGCCACATATTTATTTAATACTTGAAAGCATGCAAGTATCTCAGCTAAGATGAAAGTTTGCTGACATCAACAAAAGTAGATATGTGGAAGACTAAAATTATTCATTCATGTATTCATTCAACTCATATTCACTTGGGATTCATATATGTCATACTCTAGATGCGCATGTATGCAACGATGAACTTGCAACTTCTTGAAAGCAAAGGGCATGGTTTTTAGCTTGGTTCCTGCAACATTATCCTCATAACTTTATAAAAAGTTATGACAAAGAATGAAAGAATTGTGAGTAAATACATAAACAGGTAGAAATGAAATAAATTGAGTTTAGTTAGGAGGATAGATGCAGATGTGTGAAATTGAAAAATACACTGCATGGCAGATACACTGGTCTGTGTGGGTATAACCTAAATTTGCATTTGAGTTGGAGGAGGTTTAATTCGGAGACGTAGTCAAAAACAAAGGTAAAATTGAAGCATTTAAGGATTGGCAGAGGTTTAATGAGGGTAAATGACCCTTTAGCAGAATGAGCAGTCTGCACACAAGGGTTACTAATGCAGGAAGGCACTCAGGTAGATCAGTGTGGTGAAAAGTGAGATGTGAGTGAGGGAGGGACAGACAGGGCAATAAATAATTCATTCAGGAGTTGAGAATTCAGAAGTAAATTTTAGGTTTTACAGAGACAATCTCTTGATGAAGAGTTTAAAATAGAATTATTACATGTTTGGATTTGCCTTTTTTGTATCTGTTGATAGCAATACCTGAAAAGTAGTGAAGCTGGTCAGGGGAAAGGACAAGAAACCTGTTATAAATATCCAAATAAAGCCAGATAGGGACCCAGACTAGTGAGACAAAGGGAAGGTGATGGATTTCTATGTAAGATAATGGTTAAAAGGTCAGACAAAATAAGATGGATTTCAAATTGATTAATCATTTCAAATGTGTTTGCAGTTGCACAACAATGTGAATGCACTTAATGGCACTGAACTGGATACTTAAAAATGTATGGTAAATTTTTATATTAGGTGTTCAAATACAATTTTTTTGAGAGAGCAACTGAGCAGAAGAGGGTCAGAGAGAGAGGGACAGAGGATCCGAAAGTGGGCTTTGAACTGACACGCTGACAGCAGCAAGCCCCATATGGGTCTTGAACTCACGACCGTGAGATCTTGACCTGAGCTGAAGTCACAATCTCAACTCACTGAGCCACCCAGGTGCCCCTCATAAAATTTTAAACTTATTTTTAAAATTGTTGCAAAGGGGAACTTCTCAATAAGGCTTTTTATAAGTGTATACATCAGAATATAAAAAAAATAATAATAGGTAAAACCTAGCAAAATACCTGTATTTATTATTTATTTGATTACCAAGGTGATTAAAAAAATCATGCCCTTCAGATTATTTAGAAGCGACTAAAGAGTTTCCAAGGTGTGCCTGGATGGCTCAGTCAGTTAAGCTTCTGATGCTTGATTTCAGCTCAGGTCATGGTCTCACGGTTGGTGAGTTTGAGCCTGGTGAGTTTGAGCCCTGCATCAGCCCCATGCTGACGATGTGGAGCCTGCTTGGGACTCTCTCTCTGCCCCTCCCATTTCACTCTTTATCTCTGTCTCTCTCTAAATAAATAAATAAACATTAAATGAGCTTACATAATTTAGAATCATATCATTGTCTTAATATTTTAAGCAAATAAGGTTAGGAAGAAAAACACATTGTATAGCTTTGTGTCACTTCCACTTAACTGATAGGAGGGGCAGGATGTTATGCAGGGAAAGAAAGTAATTCAGGGTTTAGGATTTCAATACTAAGTATTATGGGCACACCTGGATCAAATATTTAAATTCTTGGAGAACCTGTAAAAATATCAAGGGATACATGAGGCAAGAGATTTTTAATCTTGGGATGGAAAACATAATGGTTTTAGAAGAATGGGGAGGATCAGAGATCATAATCATTGCCTAATTATTTGCTTCACAAGAGCTTCTTTTATTTTGAAATGAGTTGAAAGACTTTTCATCTTTCTCAATGTGTTCTGGAAGATGATGCTTTATTTATCTGACCTTATTTTTTGAATAAGTCAATAGTATACTAAAATTTCTGAGATAAAGTCTGTTCTAGCTGAAAATAGCACTATAGAAAGCCACCAGGCAGGTTGTGTCATTATGAGTTACAGCCCCACATCTATACTACTGCTGTTTCCCTACAATCACTGCAATGAATTACAGTAATATATTCAATCCTGATAAATGATCTACTCAGCTTCTGCTAAAATTAAACTGACTGCAATCCAGATGAGTGCAGCCACATATTAACACTGGGTCCACCATTTCTTGTCTCTATCCTCGTGAATTATGGAATGGTATTCCTACCTTTATGCATTGATTAACATTGCTGCTACAGCTTTTTCACAGATCCATGTTCAAGTGGAATGGTAAGCAGGCTCAAACATTCTGCTGCCACATTTAATGCTGTCATCATAAAATAAATGTGTAGTGTTTAAAATCAAATCTTATCAATAACTCTAGACACAGCCATACTGTAAAATATTAATCACCAATTTCTTTTATTATTACTATTTTTTTCCTAACATTATGAAGATTATATTCACAAATGTCAGTATTGATACCTAACAAGTAACGACTATTTTTTTTTTAATAACATGCTTTGCCTCTTTCTGTAAAGTCTAAGAAAGACTCTTAAATTGGATGTTTCTGCATATTTTATACTACCCATTTTGAAAACCCAATCAATTGCATTTAGTTTTGTTGGAATGTATGGAACACACATACATATATTTCTCAGTGTTATCTCTTAAAAAAATAATGTTGCTATAATTTTCAGAAAACTAGATGCATACATTCTCTATATTTCATTTTTTCCTTGGCTTGCAGGAAGCTCAGAATTGAATGAGGCACTTAAACATTTAACAACAAAAGCCAAGATTAGTTGTATAATCATTTTCTACTGCTCTGTATTTTAACGGTGCAATTTTATTCACCCTAAAGTAACATCAAATTCTGTACAAAGCATGTGGACATAAAGACATTGTAATTATGTGAGTTATAAAGATAACTGACTTTATGAGAAATGCATGATTTCTACACAGAAAAAAGGTTATTTATGATTAAAAGTGTATTACTACAATACTAAAATAATAGCATACCTTGACATTGAAAATTTCTATACTATAATTTATTACATTTATCGTAAATTGTTTTTCTGAGAGCTTTCAAAATGATTGAAAACTAAAGTTATGTGCTAAAAAAAGTGCTAAAAAAAGATTTGGGTGGCATTATACGATCTGAAGAGAAACCAGAGTATTTGGGTGGCATTATAAAAGTAATTGACTCAAAGACCCATATATGTTAGAGTCAACTACTCTTTACAGCAGAATGCAATTAAACACACAAAGTTTCAGTATAAGTTTGATTTAGAACTTTCTAAATAGCCATTTTCTGTTTCACTCCTATTAAGATAAAATAAGGAATGCCCAGTACTCACTGTGGTCCAATCACTGATTTTTGATCAATCGAATTAAAATCCTTCTCTTTACTAGGAATGTAACACTACAGGGGTAGTCAGAGTTGAGTCACTTGTACAGAAAGGAGCTTAAAATTTCCAGCCCTTATAATGCTCTTGTTAATTGTATGTATGCGTGTAATTGATTAGCAGACGTGTTTTCATGACATATTAAAATCTTGAATATTTTCCTTTTATCTGACTTGAAGAACAAGAAAATTGGAGGAGGGGTAGTTATCATTGATATTTTTCAGGTGCTCAAGTACATGAACCTGATTTTACCCAATACCTAAAATTTGGCATAGTGATATGATGATGAATGTGTACATTATACTTTTATTAGAGGAACAATTAAAATTTACATCAGGAACTTCATGAACTTACAACTACCTCTGCAAGTCATTGGCTTTTTGCCTTACCTTTTAGTTTTCATTTATTGTTTTCTATTAATATTCTATTAATATTGTGATGATCCTTCATTCTGAAGCCTAAGCTAGAATGGAGTGTTCAAGATATTTTTTTATGAAAATTTTGAAGTACTCAGAAATTTTACTATTTTTATTTTACCCTTTTGTACAAATATTTATTAAAGCATATTTTTAGTGTTTTCCTATTTTAGCTTTTGATATATAATTTTTAAGGCAAATTTAAAGACAATTGGCTTTTATGCCATATGAAAATCTTTCTAAATTGTCAAAATTAGGAGGAAAAAATTCAGTATAACTTAAGACAACTTAATAGCAATCATGTATGATTTATTCAATTTCACTGTGAGCAACATTGATTACTCAGAATAATATTCTTGTTTATGAAGTGGCACCAACACAAAAATAACTCAATTGGATGAGATTTTTTCACTTAACCACCATAAAATACATTTTCTATCTTGTAATTATTTTCCTGTTGCATGTATCTCTCCTTTTTTTTCAGGTGACTTAGTCATTCCTTCTCTTCCATGGTTGAACACCTTCTAAAACAGAACAAATTTGGCTGAAGATAAAAAAAATCCAAGTATCAGTTGCTGAAATATTACAATAATTTTGGAGTTAGGCAGCTGCTGAATTGGTTACACAGCCTGTAAATGTGTCCTAAATTTTCCTCATGCTTCCTACCTCACTTTCATAAAATGTTTAAGCCAATGGTAGCCATCTTTTAGTGTTCCACCTGGAAAATGGAAGAGACACACATTTTCTCTAGTGAAAAATTTCCTTCTTATTTGTGAAGAGAAGCTCATCATGAGAATTCCACTGGCATATCACCAGTAGCAGTAGTGTCAAAACACTCTTTGTTTTTTGAGTTTTTTTCAATAGGCTTTACATTTTAGAGCAGTTATAGGTTCACAGCAAATTTGAGCAGAAGGTATGGAGACCTCCCATATACTCTCTGCCTCCAGCATAGTCTCCCCCATTATTAATATACCCCACAAAAGTGCTACATGTGTTGCAATCGACGATCCTCCACTGACACATCGCTACCACCCAAAGTTCATAGTTTCCATGAATTTTCACTTTTGGTGTTGTACATTCTATGGATCTGAAAAATGTACAATTAACTCACCTCTCAACTTTTTCGTCCACAGATATTCTTTCTAATTCTATTTAAAGTATTGAAATTTCTCCAAGATTCTTCGCTATAATTTTTAACTCTTATATTTTGTACCTATATTATAACAAATTCAAGCTTGATCATTTGCCCTTTGTTATATCTCTTGCATTCCTTTCTTTCTTATATCCAACACCCTATTTGTAGTTTTTATCAAGAGTCACCTATGTTGTTGCAAGAGACTTTGTTCTTGTTACTGATGTTGTTCAAAAAAGGACACACCAGTATTAACTAAATTCTAAACTTTATTCAGATTTCACTTGTTTTCTTATTAGTGTCCTTTTCTGTTCCAGGATGTAGTCTAGTATGCTACAGTGTATTTCATCATGATGCCTTCTTAGTCTATTCTGGCCTGTAATACTTTTCCATTGTCTTTCATGGCCTTGAAAGTTTTGAGAAGTATCTCTCAGACATTTGTGGGCTGTGTCTCTATTTGAGTTTTGTTGATATTGTCTTCATGACTATACCAAGGTATGGAATTTGGGAAAGAATACCAAAAAAAGAGATTTTCTTTTTATATCAATTCAAGGGATACATACTATCATCATGACTTATCACTTCAATTATTAATCATCAAGGCAGCATCCACCAGGTTTGTCCACTGTAGAGATTCTTCATTCTCATTTCTTCACAATACTCTTTCGGACCAAGTCAGTAAGCCCAATTCATACTCAAGGGAATGGATTCCGACATGGGGTGATACCTGTGTAAATTATCTTTAGCATTTATTTATTTTTCAATCCCTTATTTATATCACTATGAGCTCATAGATATTTATTTTATTCTTTCTCTCTTATAATCCAATACTAAGAGATTAATTTTGTTTATAAAATTGTTCCAGATATTCACATTGAAAACTGTTTCAGGTTGGTTCCTGTTATGTCTTTTTTTTTTCAATTAACCCCTACTATTTGGGGGTGGAGGGGTGGGACAATTTATTTCTAGCAGTATAAGAGCTCCAGGCTCATTTTGTATTTATCCAGCCTTAGCTTTATAATAAGTCATTTTTCAGGGATCCTTGGAGATCAGAGGATAGTATTTTTATTAGAGATTGGAATTTCAAAAACAAGATCCTGTTACAGGAAGTGATTGCTGCTACTGGTATCTCACTGCTTCCAGACCCTCTATATAATATGATATAAGTATATTATCTATAATACATAATTATAAATATACCAGCATATACACATACCAACCTACATATGCACATATATCTAAACATGAGTTCATAGTAATGAATCCAACTCTAATTCAATTTCATATGGTTTATTCCCAGGTGATTTTTATTGCTCTATTTTTTCTCCAATACTATTTTTGCCACAGCAATTCTTTGTATTTAATAGACTGTGGTGTCTAATATGCAATATAAACCTGCTTTTTCCTCCATAATACATTTATTTTCACTATATTTATTTTTTACAAAGAATTAACAATTCTCCACTCTGGGCCAATTTATGCACTCAAATAAATTTAGAGTGCATTTTTTAAATATAAGAAATCCTAAAGCTTTAATTTTTTTGAAGTTTCACAATCATATTTTGTTGTAGATAATATAAATACATACTGAGGGTACATTAACATACCAATGCTATGTAATATTACATTTAATGTCCTAAATTATGTTTGGAGTTTAGATTAATAACATCCTGGGGCAGGGAAAAGATTCACATGAGACTGATTCCATTCAACGGATGTGTCACTTCATAATGGTGTTCTGGGAAATTCTCCGAAATATCTATATTTTCTAATTCATCAACGTAAAGCATACTATGTAATCTCAGATATATTTAAAGATAGACAGAAAAAAATGTACACATTCACCAAATGATCAAAGTCAACTTTTTCACATCTCTGGAAATTAGCAAAGGCCTTCAACAATCTAAAAGGAGCATTAGAGCAGCAGGCTTTTGACTGTCTTTATGATAACAAAATGCGTATCAGTGTGCTTATTGTCTAAACCTTTAAACAGCAGTTCACTAAATATTGCTTCAGTTGATGACATTTCTACAAGTTATTTTAAAAGTAGTCTGTTTGAATACCATAATGCATAAAGTTTTTTTTATTGTTTTTTTTATTTATATATGAAATTTATTGTCAAATTGGTTTCCATACAACACCCAGTGCTCATCCCAAAAGGTGCCCTCCTCAATACCCATCACCCACCCTCTCCTCCCTCCCACCCCCCATCAACCCTTAGTTTGTTCTCAGTTCTCAACAGTCTCTTAATGCATAAAGTTTTTAAAAGTAGGTTACATTCTTTTATATGTAAAATGTAATCCCAGTTGTTAATTCATCCGACAGCTCTAGAGATAGAGTCAAAAGTCTGGCAGAGACCTTGGGGCAACTAATTAGTATACAGGACCATACCTGCATGAAGATGCAGTTACATCTGTAGGGAGAATAAAACAAAATTATCCTTTTGGGAAAAAAGAGAAAGAAAATATCTTTGTCTCAATTATTACTAGCTTATTTTTAAATTATTATTTCTATCTAAAGTAATCTTTTTTTTTTGCCATACATTGTATAACTTGAATAATTATTTTAATGTTTATTTTTGAGAGAGAGAGAAAGAGAGACACAGAGTATGAGCGGGGGAGGAGCAGAGAGAGAGGGAGACACAGAATCTGAAGCAGACTCCAGGCAGGCTCTGAGCTGTCAGCACAGAGCTCAGGATGGGGCTCGAATTTACGAACCATGAGATCATGACCTGAGCCGAAGTCGGATGCTTAACCGATTGAGCCGCCCAGGTGCCCCATAACTTGAAATTTTAATGCAAAAATGATTATATTCTAGTTATTACCTTAAAATACAAATTGTCATTTAATACTAGATTTAACAAAATTTTTGCAAGTATTAATTTTTTACATTTAAGTCAGACTATTTAAAATAATAAAGTTCACTTTTTTACTACAGATTTCATGAAAAATAGAAATGCAGAGCATTTCACAGTGATTTTAGTTCATCAGTACTTACTAAATCACTTAGTGACATATATTGAGAATTACTCTTGTCTTAAGAAACTGTTTATATAAAATTGACATTATAAGTGAATTATAGATAATGAAAAAATGTTAATGTACATTACAGAGTTATGGATTTTACTTACAAAGATACGTTAAGAATTTTAATTTTAATTAAGCAAAACATAATCTCATTTTATGCATGATAATATTTTCTGCATATATTGCTTCCTTTAAAACGAATTTAGATTGCATAATGTGTGTGTAAATCCAGTAAAGATATATTAGTAAGACTGAAAAATTAATTTCTGGTAGAATGAGAAAACGGCAGAAGAGGTGGAGGAAATGTGTTTGGAGGGCCGGCCAAAATTTATATGTTTATCAGGCTACTTTATGCATTATTTTTCTCCAGAAGACTCTATGTGTTTGACCATGCTATTTATTTGTTTAAAGCCCAGAAACAGTTAAATTACAAGTGAACCTATAAACTGACTTGCCAAAAAATGTATAATCCCAAAGTCAATGACCCTGTTTGATTTATTTCCTTTTAGGATACTAATAATATTTAGAAATCTTTTCCAAATATACTTTTTGTTTAAAGAAGAAACTTTTCTGATGAAAAATATAATACCCTCAAATGTTCTTAGAGCCAATTTACCACATTGCTATTTTCATTTTTAATTAACAAATTAAATACAATCTTTCACAGGTGTTCACTCAAAATGTATACGAAAGCAAGAAGCATTTCAGAAATGGCAAAGTAAGGAAGCATACAAATCTGTACCACTATAGAAGTGATGAGAATAATGGCAAAAATTATCAAAGTCAACTTTTTCACATCTCTGGTAATTAGCAAAGGCTGGCAACAATCTAAAATGAGTGTTAGAGTAGCGGGCTTTTGACATTTTCACTTGTCTGATAGCCATCTCATTCTTCAAATTCAAAATTGTTTTGAAAACCAAGGTACCTACAAGGAGGGTAGCTGTGAAATCAACACTTCCAAGCCACTTGAAGGGGGAAGAGTGAATATGGAGCTCTCTGAAAGCTCTCTGAAAGCTTCCTTCCCACAGAATTGTCACCAGTTGACATGTCTGAAACTTTCCTAAAACAGTCATTTTCAGTGCTTGTTTTTATTTGAACTGACTCAGAGCTGTTATCAGCACAATGGCCAAGAAAGAATTCTGGAGACATTGTATGGTGCAAATTAGTAAATTTATTTAAGTAGCACAGGGACAAGACCCATGGGAAGAAAGAGCTACAATTTTGCAGAGTAAAGCTGGTGGTTATATGCTTAGTGCTCAAGGCGGAGAGAGTGTATTAGATCATAAATGTTTCTTTGAATTTTTACTTGTAAAACTTTCGCACTATTTCCCTGGAGCTTAGCATTCAGTTTGAAATTAACTATGGGTGAGAAACACAGGCAATCGTGAGACCCTTTAAGAATGTACTGACCACCATGTATTTGATGGAAACTATGGAAACTTATGGAAACTATGCAGACTATAGTTTAGCCTTCTGGGCTAAAGGTGAACATTTTTCAGCTTTTAGCCTTCATCATAGTTGGTAACACTACACTATATAATTGAAATTTGCTAAGAAAATGGAACTTAAATTATCTCACCAAACATTTGTGTGTGTGTGAAAAATACACATCTATAACATTTAAATTCATTAACCAGGTGCTGAATTAAATATGTGGTGATGTATTTAAACAGAATTTTATTTTTTAATGTTTATTTTTGAGAGAGAGACAGAGAAAGAGAGTCAGGGAGGAACAGAGAGAGAGAGGGAGACACAGAATCTGAGGCAGGCTCTGGGCTCTGAGCTGTCAGCACAGAGCCCGACGCAGGACTCCAACTCACAAACTGTGAGATCATGACCGGAGCTGAAGTCGGACACTTAACCCACCGGGACACACAGGCTCCGCTTTAAACAGGATTTTAAAGCAAGAACTGTTTGAGGATAAGGCATTTTTTTGAAAAAAAAAGTACTATAATCTGAATCACGAGCCAAAATCAAAAGTGGAATGAAGAATGTTCACAGAAAACTGCTTGTGCAGTCGCTGAGGTGGGAAAGAACAGCATGTGATTGTCATATGAAAGGTCTGGAGACACAGTTAATCAAGAGCCAAGTGTCATGGTATACAGTAGGAATTACAGAGTAACTAGAAAATGTATGTATAAATTTCTTCCATAACTTGAGACAGCTATTCTATACTAGCATTCTTTTAGATCTCAGGCTTATATCACCAGTCTGGATAAATGTCTACCAACAATTTAAGGAGTTCCTTTTGTGGAAATGCCTAAAATATGAATATCTTCTTGTGTTTAAGCATTTAAGCATGGCCACATCCTTTACATATCAGTCAGCACCCCGATATAACTCCATCCCCCATGTAGTAACCTACTTCCCAGTACTTATGTAATATTTCCCATGACATGACATATATAAGCCTGCTATGGGCAATTAAATTGAGCAGTACATTTCACTTCTCATCTGAGATCAGCATTATTTTGTAATGTAAACAAGTTACCATTCAATTTTCTTTTCAAAATGTTTTTTAAAATTTCTTTTTCTTAAACTCTAAGAAAGGAACACAATATTTAAATAATAATTAACGAAGAACATTTATTATGAAAGCTCTAGTTGTTGTAAGCATTTATTGAAGACGTAACCTATGTTGTCAGTCTTTAGTTTGGCTTTCTAGACCAAGATTCAAAATTGTCTTTTCTTTCTTTTAAGTCCCTTGCTGCATGAATATAATGTGGCTAGCACTTGGTGAGAAGTAGGGTACCTTACAGATTTCTCAATCTAATCTTACATATTTCATAAATGTGGCTTATTAGAAGACAAAAAACTCTCACAAATATTGTTAAAATTAGAAAGTCTATAGCTATATTCATTACCCTGTATTAGTAATGCTAGGTTAATTCATTCAGAGTGTTTCATTTAAAACTGTGTGCAATGTACATTTTTACAGATATACGTACCATTTATTACTACTTTTATTATTTTTTTTAGTTAATCTGTTTCTGGATGAAAATGTCCAAATATCCTAAAAGGATGTATTCACTTAACCATAAAGCAAAGGATTATTGAGTTCCTACTGTGCACCAGAGAGCTTTACTAAATGTTACTGTCCTTATGTTTCTGGAATCTAGGGTGAAGGAAAGAAAGTCATCCCTAGTTGTCAAAAATCCACCGAATTCTAAGAACAATTGAGTTGTGATATCCTTGTAGGAGATGTCTCTCTCATTATTTTAGCCAACAGTGAATGCTACATCTTAAGATCTTTTTGTAAAACTAAATTTCAACTGTACAAAATATTTATGTAATTCATAATGTATGCAATCATTTTAATACTTCTGATATGATTATGTTTATCTTTCCAAGATAGTAATTATACTGTAGTCATTTTTATAGCCCATTTAACATAACAGGATGACATTTATAGAATAGGTGATTAATAAATATGTGTTTCAGTAAAAATGAAATTACTTGTCTATCATTAATATGTTGTATTGAAAATCAGAGCAAATATATTTGGAAAGTAATAGCCTCTTTGATAAGTTACTTTAAAATTATTGTTCTTTCTTAATAAAAAAATTTTTTAATTATCTCTATGCCAACAGGGGCTTGAACTCACAACCCCAAAATCAAGAGTCACATACTCTACTGAATGAGCCAGACTGGCACCTCTGTTCTTTTATAAATCAGCAAATAGATTAAGTATACTATGTTATCAGTTTTGTCTCCTAAAAGGAAGATCTCAAAAAATATGACTCTCTCATAAAATCAGAACAACTTAGAACTTTTTAGTGGATCATTGACTTGCTCAATAACAACTAAGGGACTGCTAGTGATGGATCTTACCAAAATGTCAGATCCTCTTTGTTTAAAATATTCAGGGATAAAATCATGGTAATAAATGCCAACTACTTAAATGCCAACTATTTGGATTTTCCCCCTATCACAAATAACAATAATAGAGGGATAGATAAATAACAGTAATAGAGAGATACTCTCAAATACAGTTTCTCTTTTGGTTTAGAATGTATTAAAATCTTGATATCTTCTAACTACATTCAGAACAGATTATGTTATGTTTATAATCTCATAATGAAATTTAAAATATGTAAACTTCACGTGACTTGTAAATGTGTGGGTAATAGAGTTTCTGAAAACTTTTATCTCAAACAGAATGGGAATGGATAAGTGATTTTAATAACACATATACATTTGTATAAGTGTGTAAATATGTTTGTGGGTTTGTTTACATATAACCCTTAACCCTTCATGAACAAATCTCTTTGGAGCATTTAATAAATCTTTTCAAATTTTTCTGTAAGTATTATGTGGTTAGAACTTTTAATGATATATGTGCAGCCTGCAAGGAGATATATTCTATTGAAAATATTCTATTAAACACAATACAGTTAAAATTAGCTACCTTGGAAAATATAAAGTTACTTATTATTAGAGGTATCCAAACATATCCCTGGAAGGAAACTTTGTGGACATATGGTAGAATAGAGTCAAATTGGAACCGTCTGACTTCCAAATCTCCTCAAAGCAAGCACATAATATGATTTTTCATATAATTCTTCATGGCTCTGAAAAATCCCACTCTACGTATTTCTTTATAGGTCTTTCTCCATCTAATGACATTTCTCTTAGGAATCTATGTAATAATTCATTGCATTCTTTAATTTGGTAATGATTTTTTTGTAATTGCTGTTTCTGTATATGTATATCTTTTTAGACTGAGTGCTCACGTCATACAAGAACCATCACATTCTCCCTAAATCTTTTTTAAGTGTTTATTCATTTTGAGAGAGAGAGTGAGAGCACACACACACACACACACACACACACACACACGTGAGTGG
Source organism: Herpailurus yagouaroundi (assembly GCF_014898765.1). Lineage (NCBI taxonomy): Eukaryota > Metazoa > Chordata > Mammalia > Carnivora > Felidae > Herpailurus > Herpailurus yagouaroundi. The sequence goes on from NW_024412405.1 coordinate 23,884,930, forward strand.
GGGAGGGGCAGAGAGAGAGGGAGAAAGAGAATCTGGAGTCAGAAAGAGAATCTGTCAGCACAGAGCCCAAAGTGGGGCTTGATCCCACAAACTGTGAGATCATGACCTGAGTCAAAAGCAAGAGTTAGATCATCAACCAACTAAGCCATCCAGGCACCCCTCCCTAAATCTGTATTCAAGATTTTACATAGCATGTGCTTTCAATAAATATTATTTGTGGCAGTATATACCCTTAATGAAATATCTAGCAATAAGTAGACATTTCAATGACTTAGAAATTCAAATAAATGTCAATCTATGTCAAACCTAGATTATATTATAATAATTGTATAAGTATTTTATGTCATTTATATTCTGCTTCGATTTATTTCCATGCCACTTCTCAAATTTTCTATTTTTGTAATAACTTAGGAATGCACAATAATAGCTGCGCATCCAATTAAAACAATAGGTTTTCTTTCCAACTATGCTTTTGAATTTATGGATAGAATTGTGGAATTTTTGGCTAATAAGGAAAGCAGAATTTAATTTCAGGCATAGCATCAGATTTGTTCCAAAATTATCTTAGAGACTACTGGAACAAATCAGGGCAGAGTGATATGTGGTCACTGAATAGTATTAGAAAACCTGAGAGTTAAGTGACAAAATGAAGATAATTCATAAAATAGTCGTGAATGAGCCACTGTTACTAGAATAAATCAGAATAAAGTGTTATCAAGTTGGTGGAAAGAATTGGAAAACCTGAATTAAATGATAAGATGAAGATAATTTAAAGTGGTTGAGAGAAAAATGAAATTCTGAGCTAAATCTATGTACTGTCTTTCCTCAGCTAATTGATTAACTTACAAGGGGAATAACTTTTGAATTTTTAATTTATAGCTTCCACTATTTTCCCAGATGGAAGAAAAATAAAACAAATTCCTATTCCTATATGATATTTTTTAATGAAATGAAGGCAGAATTTATAATACCTACATCAAATATACTTCCCTTTCTTCTGCACACATGGATTAGAATTGCCTAAATTGATTGACGTGTGGGATGTTGGTATTTCACATACAACCCAACTCTGAAATATAAAGATAAATCATCTATGCAACAGTGAAAACAAATATTGATACAAAACTTCTTTGGGTGATCTTGTCAAAATATCTAAAGAAATTGTGTCAAACTTTCCAGAGAATTAAAATGAAATCAAAAATTTCTAAATCAGTATGCAAATAAATGAGGTTCGTATTATGCTTCTTTCTTTTGAGAAAGAGAGAGGGACAAACAGAGCATGTGTGAATGAGTGAGAAAGTGGCAGAAGCAGAGGAAGAGAATGTTAACCAGGCTCCATGCCCAGCACAGAGCCTGACACAGGGCTGAGTTTCACAACCTTGAGATCATGACTTGAGCTGAAATCAAGAGTTGGATGCTACTGAGTCACCCAGGCACCCCATCATTTTGCTTTTCATCACAAGACATGAGTCGTTGTAAAGTCAAAATAAGTAAAATCAAATTAATGGCAAGTAGTATTGTAAGTGCAGATTTTAATGCAGCAATAAAAGTACTGAATATTTAAGTTTATTAAGGAGTCATTACAGACTAAGTCTAAATGACATCCTAACTTTTATTGAAGCATAACATTCTCAATAGGATATCATATTTATTTGGGTATCTAAATTTCATTTGACAATTTAAAAGTTAATAACCAGAAAAAAATCAACACTATATATACTGTTATTTATGTAAGAATAATGGTATTTGGGTAATTTGGGCAATTTGTGACAAGGATATTCTTAAACTTAATTTACATAAAATAATGTTCAGTTTCACATACTACCAGTGTCTAGTGTGTGGTATATATTTGTGACTTGATGGGATGTTAGAATGTGATAACTGACTGCTCAAATTGCACTACAGTATTATAAATACAATACTATTTTAGTTGTAGCAAGATATTTAATTATTGCAATCACAGACTAAGTAAAAGAAAGTATGACTTGATTCGTACTACAACACTTTATAGCAATGTACTTGAACCTAAAACAAAATAATATTGCTGATATTAAAATAATTCTTAAACAAACTTATAAAATCAAAAGCTAGTAAAGGATTTATAATAAAAAAGATTATCTCTTAAGTCTATAACTCAACTAGTTCCTGTTTTTTACACTTAAATATTTACTAAAATAATTTCATCCAATTCAATACAGACATAATCTAATAAACATGTTTTTCTTGATTGTTTTAAGCCTTATGCATTACTTGAAGCCTTTACGTGGTTAGTAAGGGTTAGCTTCCTCATATCTGTCCCATTTCACTCTCTTCCTTCCCCATTTTCACCATATTTTCAAGTGCACATGGAACACTCTTCAGAAAAAATCGCATATTAGGTCACAAAACAGACCTCAACAAATACAAAAAGATTGAAATCATTCCATACACCTTTTCTGACCATAATACTATGAAACTAGAATTCAACCACAAGGAAAAATTTGGAGAGAACACAAATACTTGGATGTTAAACAATGTGCTACTAAACAATGAATAGGTCAACCAGGAAATCAAAAAAGATATTTAAAAGAATACATGAAAACAAATGAAAATGAAAATAAAATATTCTAAAACCTTTGGGATGCAGAAAAAGTGATCCTAAGAGGGAAGTATATAGCAATACAGGTTTACTTCAAGAATCAAGGAAAATCTTAAATAAACACCCTAACTTTGCACCTAAAGGAGCTAGAAAAAGAACCCCACATGAAGCCTAAAGCCAGCAGAAGGAAATTAGAGCAAAAATAAATGATATAATAAATATATATGTGTGTGTGTGTGTGTATAAAATAAATGCTCTAATAAAAATTAGAGCAAAAATACGTGATATAGAAACTAAAAAATCAATAGAACAGATCAATGAAACCAAAAGCTGGTTCTTTGAAAGAATTAATAAAGTTGATAAACCCCTAACCAGAGTTATCAAAAAGAAAAGAGAAATGACCCAGATAAATAAAATCATAATGAGAGAGGAGAAATAATAACCAATACCCCAGAAATATGATTATAAGAGACTATCAAGAAGAACTGTATGCCAACAAATGGGACAACCTGGAAAAAAATGGATAAATTCATAGAAACACATGAATTGCTAAAACTGAAGCAGGAAGAAATAGAAAATTTGAATGGACTGATAACCAGCAAAGAAATTAAGTCAGTAATCAAAAACTCCTAACATACGAAAGTCCAGGGCCAGACGGTTTCACAGGAGAATTCTATCAAACATTTAAAGAAGATTTAATACCTATTCTTCTCAAATATCAAAAAAAATAGAAAAGGAAGAAAAACTTTCAAAATCATTCTATGAGGCAAGCATTACTCTGATAACAAAACAAGATGAAGATAGCACTAAAAGAGAGAACGATAATCCTGATCAACATAGATGCAAAAATTCTCAATAAAATACTAGCAAATTGAATCCAATAATACATTTTAAAAAATCATTCACCATGATCAAGTGGGGTTTATTTCTGGGTTGAAAGTGTGGCTCAATATTGGCAAATCAATCAATGTGATACATCACGTTAATGAAATAAAGGATAAGTACCATATGATCATTTCAATAGATGCAGAAAAGAATTTGACAAAGTACAACCCCCATTTGTGATAGGAGCCCTCAATAAAGTAGGTTTAGAGGGAACATACCTCAACATAATAAAGGCCATCAAAGAAAAGCCCACAGCTAATATAATCCTAAATGAGGAAAAACTGAGAGGTTTTCCTCTATGGTCAAGCACAAGACAGGGATATTCACTCTCATTACTCTTATTTAACATAATACTGGAAGTCCTAGCCACAGCAGTCAGACAACAAAAAGAAATAAAAGGCATCCAAAACAGCAAGGAAGAAGTAAAACGTTCACTATTTGTAGATAGCATGATACTCTATATAGAAAACCTGAAAAACTCTACCAAGAAACTGCTAGAACTGATAAATTCATTCAGTAAAGTCACAGGATACAAAATCAATGAACAGAAATCTGTTGCAATTCTATACACCAGTAATAAAGCAGCAGAAAGAGCAAAAAAGGTATCAATCCCATTTACAATTACACCAAAAACAATAAGACTTCTAGGAATAAATTTAACCAAAAAGGTGAAAGACCTGTATTCTAAAATGTATAAACACTGATGAAAGAAATTGAAGGTGACACAAAGAAATGGAAAAACATTCCATGCTCATGGATTGGAGCAACAAATATTGTTAAAATGTCTATACTACCCAAAGCAATGTGCACATTTAATGCAATCCCTACCAAAATAACATAGCATTTCAAACACTGCAGCATTTCACAGAGATAGAAAAAACAATCCAAAAATGTGTATGGAACCACAAAAGACCCACAAAAGCCAAAACAACCTTGAAAACAACAACAACAACAACAACAACAAAGCTGGAGGCATCACAATTTCATACTTCAAGTTATATTATGATATTTCAAGTTATATTATGTGATCAAAACAGTATGGTACTAGCACAAAAATAGACACATAGATCAAAAGAAGATAATGGAAGAGCCAGAAATGAGCCCACAATTGTATGGTCAATTAATCCTCAGCAAAGCAAGAAAGAATATCCAATGGGAAAAAGACAGTGTCTTCAACAAAGTGTGAAGAGAATGGGAAAACTGGGCAGCAACATGCAAAAGAATGAAATTGGGCCACTTTCTTACACCATACACAAAGAGAAATTGAAAATTGATTAAAGATCTAAAATGTAAGACCTGAAACTATAAAAACCCTAGAAGAGAACATAGGCAGGAACTTCTTTGATATAAACCATAGCTATTTCTTTCTAGATATGTCTCCTGAGGCAAGGGGAACAAAAGCAAAAATAAACTATTGAGACTACATCAAAATAAAAAGCTTTTGCACAGCAAAGGAAACAATCAACAATACTAAAAGGCAACCTACTAAATGGGAGAAGATATTTGCAAATAACATATCTGATAAAGGGTTACTATCCAAATAAATAAAAAAGTTATAAAACTCAACACCCCAAAAATGAATAATCCAATTAAAAAATGGGCAGAAGATATGAATAGACAGTTTTCCAAAGAAAACATACAGATAGCCAACAGACACATGAAAAGATGCTCAAATCACTGATCATCAGAAAATGCAAATGAAAGTACAATGAAACTACAATGGCTGAAATCAACAACATAAGAAACAGCAGATGCTGGGGATGATGTGGAAAAATGGGAACCCTCTTGCAGTGTTGGTGGGAATGCAGACTGGTGCAGCTACTCTGGAAAACATATGGAGGTTTCTCAAAATGTTGAAAATAGAACTACCTTACAATCTAGCAATCACAATACTAGGCATTTACCCAAAGAATACAAAATACTAATTCAAAGGGATACATGCACCCTGATGTTCATAGCAGCATTATTTACAATAGCCAAATTATGGAAACAGCCCAAGTGTCTATCTCTTGATGAACTGTCAAGAAGTTCATCATACACACACACACATACACACACACACACACACACACACACACACACACACACTGGAATATGGAATATTACTCTGCCATAAAAAATAATGAAATCTTGCCATTTGCAATGACCTGGATGGAACTAGACAGTATTATACTAAGTGAAATAATTGAGTCAGAGAATGACAAATACTGTATGATTTTACTCATATGTGGAATTTAAGAAACAAAACAAATTAGCAAAAAGAAAAGAGAGAGAGAGAGAGAGAGAGAGACAGAGGCAAACAAGAAACAGTCTCTTAACTATGAAGAACAAACTGATGGTTACCAGAAGGGAGGTGGGAAGGGGATGGGTTAGAAGGTGATGACTATTAAGGAGCACACTTGTGATGAGCACATGGTGATGTAAGGAAGTGCTGAATCACTGTATTGTGCACCTGAAATTAATATTACAATGTATGTCAGCTAACTAGAATTCAAATAAAAACTTCAAAAAATTTATTTTAATTTAAAAAATTATTGTTCTGTCCAGAACAATTGGATGGTTGAACAACAAGGTTTTTCTTCAACCTTGTAAGGAAAAAAAATTAAATTAATTCTTGGTAACTACCTCTACTTCATTTTCTCTATTTACTCTCTCAGAACATCCCTTTTGTTGGATATTCGATATTGTTGATCACCACATTTTCTATTTTTTTTTCTATTTTCATTGATTTGTGTTTGCTTTATACTTCTTAGAAAGTGTTAATTTCTCTTCCATTAGAGTATCATCATCATCATCATCATCTTTGGCACAATGTACGAAAAACTTTTCTTGTCAGCAAATCCTGTCCCTTCCCTAAGGGCCATCAGGACATTGTGATGGCAGAATAGCTCTGTGCCACCCCTTACTTGTTTTAGGAAATGTCTGTACACAGAGAATCTTTCACTACTATAACTGAACATTCATTTTTTTTCTTCTTTTAGGATCTCCCCAAATGCTTCTCTGCCCTCATGTAGCTGACCAAGGACTCAATGTAGTTAAAGTTCAATTGGCAAGTCTTCTCACTTTCCAAACTTCGGCCTAAAATCATAGATTATGTCAACACTGTTCCTGTTTGTATTAGATAAAATTAACTATTTTCAAACATTTTTGTACCTCAACTGAAACAAAAGCGATGACAGATCCATGAGGGGTGGAAGTTAGTGAGGAAAAAGCCTTTGCTAATTTTTCCTTGGACTCGGTTTTGTCTTGGCACTATGTTTAATTTCAAAGTGTGCTCTTATTTTCTTTCTGTTTCATTTTATTTTTTTAACGTTTATTTATTATTGAGAAAGAGAGAGACAGAGTGTAAGCAGGGGAGGGAAAGAGGCAGGGAAACACAGAATCTGAAGCAGGCTTCAGGTTCTGAGCTGTCAGCACAGAGCCCAATGAGGGGCTCAAACCCACAAACTGTGAGATCATGACCTGAGCCAAAGTCAGACACTTACCCAACTGAGCCACCTAGGTGCCCCTTCCTGGGTTTTTTGTTTTTCTGTGTTTTTGTTTTTTAGTTCTTGTTTTATAGATGAGCTGATTTCTCTTATATATTTTGAAGTTTTCTTCTGCTTTTTGCATTAGCTCTGATTTGGATTTCTTTTTTCCTTTTCTAGTTGTGATTTTCCAAGAAATCAAGGAGTAAACAAATAAGTAAGTTCTGCTTTCATGAGTAAGTCAAAAAGATAACAGGAAGGATGGTTAAATATTTGATGAATTTAAAAAGTTAGTATTTGTTAAGATCTCCATAAAGTTCTTGGTACTTGGTTAGCATTATTTGTTTTTCCAATTAAAGAAGGATGTTAACAGGAGGAAAAATAAAGCTAGAAAAGAGGTAGGGAAAATAAGGAGTATTTCAACTTTAAATAGAACAGTCAAGAAAGGGTGATGGGAAATACGAGCTATAAGTAGAACACTGTAGGAGGTCAAGTAGAAACGTGGAAGGGATTCACAAATCCCTTCACAAATAATGATTCTGGATGGTAAAGGGAAATAAAGCTTCCTAAGGCAGGGCTGAACTTGGAGTGTTTCAGGAAGAGACCCATTTGGCTGGAGTGGAATCTGCAAAGGGAAGAGTATTTATAAGGTGCAGTCAGAGAGTTAACAGGGACTCAGATCTTTTGTGGCCTGAGAGACTATTTTGATGAGTTTTTCTTTATTTATAATCTACAAATATGAAATAACTTAATATTTCATATGTGAAACTACATCATATACTAAGAAAATCCAAATTAGTCTTATACTAATTGAATAAACATTATTAATTTTAGCATGCAAAATTATGTTGAGCTATAGCCAAAAATCCCACTTATAGTAATTGCCAATAGAATGTCAAAATAGAGTTTTTAAAAAATAATTGTTGTGTTTCAAATACCACTCATGCGTTCAACAAGTATTTACTGAGTACCTATTTTGTACTAATCCTTGTTATCATGAATAGGGATGAAGCAAGGAGGAAAAAGGAAAAACTAACCAGTGTCCTGCTTTCTTTATGTCAATATCCCAGAAGAAAGACAGACAACCATGATCAAATAGGTTGATTATAATTACAGAAAATGTGCCTTAGAGAAGTGAAGCAATGTAACAGAATAGAAAATAAAGGGAGGATGATATTTTGGATAGGAATTATCCAAAGGGACTGTTAAGCAATCTAACATTACTTTCTAGAATCTGCCTGAAAGTATCAGTGGCACAAATTTATTTCTCACTTGTGTTAAGTCCAAACAAGTATTCCTTGTTGAGAAGCAGCATTCCATTTGTTGTACAAGCCAAGAGGCTTTCCTGCCTCTTGGTTCTGCTTCCCCCTATGGCCTGGACATAATTACTTTCAGTGGTGCAGGAAAGCAAATATATGATTAAAAGTGGAATGATTTTTTCTTTTCAATAGGCGATCCTTGGGGTTACTGCGCATTACTCACACTCCCACTCTGCTGGTGGGAACTCACTCCCATGGCCACTTGCAACTACAAGGTAGGCTGGAATTGTCTAACTCTGCACCAAGGAAGGTGAAGCAGGCTTGGGGAACACCTGACCAATTTCTAGCGAATCTTAGCATAGAACTGAGTGCATGGAAGGAATTCACCACATTACCACCCATAGGACCATAACTCCAAATGGAGGGCAGGGTGGCTAGAGCAGATGACAGAAGAACCAGCAGCTAGCTGATGAAGAGATGTGGTAGGATTTGACCATTTTATCTAAGTGTGATGCTTGAGTATTTGAGCAGTGGAATGAAAAGATCTATATTTTAAAGGGATCACTCTAATCTGTTTTGAGGATAATTTGCTGTGATTGAGAAACAGTGGAATTGAGGAGATGATCGAATGACAGTTGATATAATCCAGGAAGGAAGCTTTATCAGGAGATTTCCTAGAAGTTCCTCAGATGTTCTAAGAAATAAATAGCTTGGTTACGTTATCTAAGAAATAATAGGATTGAGCATCCTCCCAGGGTTGTTATTCTCTGAAATTAAAGCAGAAATAAATGAAGAAACAAAAACAATAAGAAGTGTTACATTGGGAGATTAATTCTCAGAAAATATTTCATGAACAAGAAGAATAGGCATTGCTTGAAAATATTACCTATTTATTGAGGAGACACAAATTTTGGACTACCAAACATACCTACTCAATATGATTTACATACCCCAAACTTCTTAATTTCACTTTAAAACACACTGTGCACCACTTAAATTCTTATTGACAAGTGAAACTTTTCCTTGCTTTTACATATAGCTGGATAATTATGGCCTTGGAGACTGCTGTCAGTTATGACAGTTCTTACAACATCAGCATTCTGGGGAGACCCCTTTGTGTGTGACAGTTCTCTACAGAGCCATTCTATCCTACAGAAAGAAGCACTGCCAAAATGATTTCAGTTGTAAATTGTGCCAAAATGCCAATTTGCTTCTGCCTTCTCAATTTTGGATACCATAAGGGTATTTCAAGGTTAGTCATCCACTAGAGTAGTGTAGGCAGAATTTTATTACCTGTGCCAGACAGTCAAATTGCTAAGGACCACACATAGCATCCTTTCTTCATTCTCCTAGAAATACCGCAAATTATATTTATCTCCTTAGCCTAATTCTCATTTGTAGAGGTACCATCAATGGATATTGATTCATAACAAAAGATAAGAACTAACACTTTCAAATCCATAAAAGCAATAGGTAAAGTATGTAAGTCCTTTCGGTATTAATAATCTCATTTACTCATATAGACTTTGTAAACAATACCATGGTTCGTTCTGAATATAAATACTGATTTCAAAAGGTGACTCACAGGGCCCTTATAACCAAAAGATTAAGGTCATTTGCAATTTGAAACATTGTGTACATATATCCATTGTGGATTTTAAAACATAGATTATATTTTCTTTAATTTTCAGGGAGTTACACTTTTGGAAACAGATTTAATCTCTCTCTCTTCCCCGTGTGTGTGTGTGTGTGTGTGTGTGTGTGTGTGTGTGTGTGTAAGGGAGAGAGAGAGAGAGAGAGGGAGGGAGGGAGAGAGAGTTTCTGTTTGGCTTCTACTAACTAATATATGTGAAGGTTGAAACCCTAATGATGAAAATTTTGTTTTGTATTTTAAGGCATAGGACCATGTGTTTGGATATTTGGAGCTACTTGCATAGTTTAGCTGAATAGAGTTCAGATTATTTATAAGTGAAACAATGTTGGAAATTATATTTTTAAATTAAAACTGTATTTTTAGAAAATAATTGTAATTACACATATATACGTTGTTTAATGCCTTTAAAATAAAAGACTTGGTAATGTACATGTACACACACACACACACACACACACACACACATATATAAAATAATCTTGAAGGAGGACCATCAAGAGGAGCTTAGAAGTAAGTAGCCATATTTTATTGTTGTTGGTTATATTAGACTTAAATTTTTCATGGGTAGAAGATGATTTCTGGAGTTAATTGAATATGTCTTGACAAAAGAAAAAGCTTTCTGGGGCTGACTCACAAAGATGTATGTGGTCAAAATGAGTAAATCAGAAATGCCAGCAGAATGAATAAGAAGGAAATTGGTTATATTGTGTGTAAAAAATTCTTCTACATCCATACTCAAAATATATCTGAAAGAATCAATATTTTACTTTTTTTTTCCTAATCCAATTATTCATGCCTTTAAATCATGATGGCTACACTACAGTATTCTGATTGAGTGTACCAAATTCATTAAAAAAAAAAATCTAGCTAAAAGAGGTTTGTTTTTTATAGGAAGGAGTTTAAAGGAATAAACTGCAAATTACATTATCTGGTTAGTTTTATATTTCCACTGAAATAAATCTTGCTCTCAATTCTCAGTACAGCAGATAATTTCAATGTTGTGTTAAATATGTAGCAGCTGGAGGTTGCCAAATGAATGTATTGAATGAGTGTATTTTAGTGAAGTGTGTACTATCTTTTTTGACATGCATGTAGTGATAACACATTTTCTGGCAGCTGGATTCCCTAGGGCAAAATGAAGCTGTAATAGAAGATAAAACAGCCAGCTTATGTAATGACCATAAAATAGTATGTATATATTTAATGAAACTGTCTTAAATTGGATGAATGACTTTAGCTGAGGTCATATTTTACAATTCATATTAGTCAAACACTCTTCAATATCCTGAGTAGAATGATAAATATTAAAACAGATGCATATAACTAAATTTAGCTCTTGTAAACAAAATCTCAAATTTTACTTAACATATCAGCAAACTGTCTTAGCAAAGCAGTTTTTAAATGAAATGATAAAATGATTTTAGTAATTTGAATTTTCCCAACCATAAAGATATAAACAAAATTATAGAGAGTTTGGTGGGATTTTTTTCTTTTATTTATAATCTGATCTTGAATACATGAAGAATTTTTGTACAAAATACTAGTTAGATATTATAGCTTACTCACTCTCACAAAAAATGCCTACAGTCAGCCAATTACTTTCAATGGTGATTTTTATTCATAAGAACTACAATGTTTATCAAATGTACACTTTTAAGTGTATTTGTGCCTATAATCTGGCTTTCTATTCTTACCCATCATGACTTGCTTTAATCTGCATCAATGTAATCTGGAGTTTAGTTAATATTTGAGAATGTTTAGTTATACCATAGAAGAATAAAAGTAAGATATCAGGGGTACCTGGGTGGCTCAGTTGATTAAGCGTCCAACTCTGGCTCAGGTTACAATCTCAAGGATCGTGATTTCAAGCCCGCATTGGGCTCTCTGCTGTCAGCATGGAGCCCTCTTCCCCCCGTTCTCTGCCCCTTACCCGCTCACTCTCTCTCTCTTAAAAATAAATAATTTTTTTACATGGGGCGCCTGGGTGGCGCAGTCGGTTGAGCGTCCGACTTCAGCCAGGTCACGATCTCGCGGTCCGTGAGTTCGAGCCCCGCGTCAGGCTCTGGGCTGATGGCTCAGAGCTTGGAGCCTGTTTCCGATTCTGTGTCTCCCTCTCTCTCTGCCCCTCCCCCGTTCATACTCTGTCTCTCTCTCTGTCCCAAAAATAAATAAACATTGAAAAAAAAATTTTTTTTTAAATAAATAATTTTTTTACAAAGTAAAATGTCAGATAGGTGAGTTTCATGAGATATGCTGATATACATAATGAATATGCCATAAAATATGAAAATAATGGTAGAATTTATAAAATGCTTTAAGTATGGATCCTAACATCTGAGACTTATAGAAATAGGTAAAATGCATTGACTAGATGATAAAAGATGTAAGAATATCCTTAATTCTGAGGAATAATAATAATAGTAATAATAATAATAATAAGGAAGCTTAACATTTATATAGATTGTGACATAAAATGAAAGAAAATAAGAAAACTAAAGGCAAATAAAATTGCCATGGAAATATTAACTCTCAGGCGTAGAACTTATTATTTAAGGAAAAATGAATAATAAAAAGGGGGTGATGTTTCAAGAGATGATAACGAGTTTTTTTTAATATCTCTGGGACACGTGTAGTTATTCATATCTCTCATATTTATTTATTCAAAAACATTTCTAGTTCTAAAGGTACACTATGCATTAGCATACTGTTGTACACAGTATTTTGCTAAATGTTTGAATATACTTTATGTTTGTGACTGTTAATTTTTCATTTCTAATATTGATAGTTTCATCATTTCTCCGGTTTTTATGTTCAATCTTATTGGCAGTTGTGTTTTCCATTAAAATATTTTTAAAAAATTCTTTCTTAGATTTTAAAATGTATTTTGCTCTTTCTGATTCTTACTTAATTTGTCCTTTATATATGTATTACCTCCTTCCCATGACACTAATATTTATTATGTTTTAAATTTAGTTGCTCAATGGTTATTTTATTTAACTTTATTGATTAATAATAATAATATGTTACCACATTAAACACTTGCTTGTGAGTACTGTTTTGTTAGCTCCCTGTTTGCTTTTCAGATATTTGTCCACCTTAACAACAATATTTAGGGGTAATTTAATTAAACAAAGATGAATTTATTCAGGAATACAGTAAAATTGCAATTTGGGGAAAGCAAACTACAACAAACAATCAGCAAATCTAAACAGCCAAAAGGAAGGCTAGTTTTTATTAGGTTTGTGGATGAAAAGGAGAAGGGTTGTTTTGAACATCACTTCACGGGGAGAGAATGAGAGCTTGAGGTGGTTTCCCAGTGGCTGCAAGTGGGGGCAGTTACTGAGGTATGTGGAAATCTTACTTCTCTGGTCATGTAAGGTGAGATGAGTAGCACATGTGTGAAACCTCTCTCCTCATGACATCCTGATTCCACTTTATTTATCTTTATTAAAAAAAATTAAGTTGGGGCACCTGGGTGGCTCAGTCTAAGTGGCTGACTTCTGCTCAGGTCATGATCTCACAGTTCCTGAGTTCAAGCCCATGTCAGCCTCTGTGCTGACACCTCAGAGCCAACCCTGCTTCAGACTCTGTGTCTCCCTCTCTCTCTGCCCTTGCCCAACCTGTGCTCTGTCTCTCCCTCTCTCTCTCTCAAAAATAAACATGAAATTTTTTTTAAATTTTTTAAGTTTATTTATTTGGAGAGAGAGAGACAGAGCAGGAGAGGGGCAGAGAGAGAGAGAGAGAGAGAGAGAGAGGGACTCTCAAGAAGGCTGTGTGCTGTCAGCATAGAGCCCAATTTGGACTTGAACTCTTGAATCATGAGTTCATGACCTGAGGCAAAACCAAGAGTCCTACACTTAACCAACTGAGCTGGCCAGGCACCCCTCCTGATTCCATTTTAAATCAGGTTTCCTTGAATACAGGCCAACATGGTGGAGAAGTAGGGGGAATCCATACTTCCCACATCTCTCAAACAAATAAGTCTAGAAGCCAAAGGTCTTTGTTCAAAGTCCTGTGAGGAAAAGAGACTGAACCTACTAGGAAGAAAATGGGAAAACTGGAAAAAAGATAGGTGGGTGACTGTGAACTGGGGGAGATAAAACAAAAAAGGCCATGTAGGCGCCGAGGGGAGGGACCCCTCTTCTGTGGAGAGACAAAGGGAAGAGAAAGAGCGGCTAGGGAAGTGTAGGACCGTTTCTGGCAGGAGAAAGACCTCAGATTGAGACTGAGAGGGATCTGATCTCTAACTGTGGGGCTTTCTTCCGACTGGAGCTGGCTCCCTGTTCATGCACCTGGGGAGGAGGGGAGCCAGGGGCCTGGGTGCAGTTGTAGGTTAGGGTCTCAGTCTACAGTTGGAAAAAGTTGTTCCCTCCCTGGAGGACTGCCCAACAGTACAGAACCTGCCTGCATTCACCACCCCTGGATGCAGCGGATGGACCGAGGGCGCAGTCTGAAGGAGGATAAGGTGGCTATTTCCCTGCAGTGCTGTGGGAAAAGACAAAGCCTGCCTGTTTCTGCCACCCTGGAGGCTCACGGCGGTGAGGGTGGCGGCTCTCGGTCTGTAGTAGGAGAAAGCTGTCCTCCCTGAAGTGTGGCGGCACAAAGCCAGCCGGGACCACATCTCAGGCCACACTGAGAGGTGCTTCCCCAGTGCCAGAGTCAATGAAGTGGAACTTTGAATCCTAGCCAAGCACAGGGTCAGGGGAGCTGGTGGAGGGAGAATGACCGCCTTGTTTGCACCCGAGGCACAGTGAGGACAACTCAAACAGAGTCTGCCGGGTCCATGGAGAAGAGACTGGGAGAGCGCCATTCCTCCCCCTCCCCCCGCCCCCACCACCACCACAACCAAGGTGGGGCCTCAGAGATCACTCCTGGGGCCCACAGTGGAGGTGGGTCCAGATTATAGTAAACCACGCCCCTTTGCACTGGGTAACTGCCTATCCACCAGAGTGGCACAGACCCTGCGGACAGGTACTCCTGACAAGCAATGCAGCATTGCCTGGATTAACTCTAGGTCAATTCTGGATATATAGATATATTCTGCCCCAACCCCCATTTCTCCTCTTTATCTCTTCCCTCCCCTAGGCTGGTTACTCTGGTTATTGGTCTGTCTAAATAGACGCATTTAATCCATTGTCTTGATACATGTTCTACACCTCCTTCTTTACACTCCTTTCTCTCTCTCTGGAATAATCAAGCCATATAGTTTCTCTTTTGGGGTAACTTTATCTTTGTTTTGTTTTCCCCACCTCCTTCTTTATTTTTCTTTCTCTCTCCCTGGATTAAACCTTTTAGTTTCTCTGCTTAATCAAGGTTTATCCCCAGCCCCCCACATTTCTCTCTTTGTATGTGCTCTTCCATCAACACAGCCTCCACCCTCTTCTTTACTTGTAGTCAGTGTTTTTGGGTTTTTTGTTTTTAGTCTTTAGTTTTTTGTCTTTGTTTATTTGTTTGTCTGTGTTATTTGTTTGTGTGTATGAGTGTTTTTACTCCTGTTTGTCTATCTGTTTTCCTTTACAGGGATACTCCAAGGAACAAATTAAAGCACATCTGGTGGAGGGTCCAAAATATCACTACCAGTAGGATAATAAAATAACCAAAGTCACAACAACAGAGACTAAGTAACAATCTTTGAAAAAACACCTCCTAAAGGGCCAGGCCCTGGACAGTGTATGACCCCCCATTAATATAACAGTGCTCACAGGTGCAAAGCACACAACAAGCTTTTAAAACACATAAAGGACAGAAAACTAGCCAAAATGATGAAACTGAAGAATTCTCCTCAAAAGAAATTTCAGGAAGTAGCGACAGCTAATAAATAGATCAAAACCGATTTAAACAATATAATGGAAAAATAATTTAGAAAAATAGTCATAAAATTAATTGCTGGCTTGAAAAAAAGCATAGAGAACAGCAGATAATCTATTGCTACAGAGATCAAGGGTCAAAAAATAGTCAAAATAAATTTAAAAAATGCTATAAATGAGTTGCAAAATAAAATGGAGGTGGCCACAGCACGGATTCAAGAGGTAGAGGTAAGACTAGGTGAATTAGAAGAAAATTTATGGAAAAAGAGGAAGCTGGGAAAAAGAGCAATAAAAAAAAAATCCAGGAATACAAAGGGATAATTAGAGAACTAAGTGACTCAATCAAATGAACAATATCCATATCATAGGAATTCCAGAAGAAGAAGAGCGAGAGAAAGGAGCTGAAGGTGTACTTGAAAATCAGAGCTGAAAACTTCCCTGATCCGGGGAAGGAAACAGGCACTGAAATCCAAGAGGCACAGAGAACCCCTTTCAGATGTAACTTGAATCGATCTTCTGCACGACACATCATAGTGAAACTGGCAAAATGCACGGATAAAGAGAGAATTCTGAAAGCAGCTAGGGATAAATGGGCCCTAACTTACAAAGCTAGACACATAAGGGTAGTAGCAGTCCTATCTACTGAAACTTGGCAGGCCAGAAAGGAATGGCAGGAAATCTTCAATGTGATGAACAGAAAAAAAATGCAGCTGAGAATCTTTTATCCAGCAAGTCTCTCATTCAGAATAGGAGAGATAAAGGTTTTCCCAAATAAACAAAAGCTGAAGGAATTCATCACCACTAAACCAGCCCTACAAGAGATCCTAAGGGGGACTCTGTGAGTGAAATGTTGCAAGGACCACAAAGTATCAGAGACACCACTACAAGCATGAAACCTACAGGTAACACAATTACTCAACCCATATCTTTCAATAATAACACTGAATGTAAATGGACTAAATGCTCCAACCAAAAGACATAAGGTATAAGAATGGATCAAAAAACAAGACCCATCTATTTGCTGTCTACAAGAGA
>NW_024412405.1:23911614-23963384 GCF_014898765.1 Herpailurus yagouaroundi
TCTCTTGTAGACAGCAAATAGATGGGTCTTGTTTTTTGATCCATTCTGATACCCTATGTAAAAGTCATTCTTTCAATAGCATTGAATTAACACATTATATAAGATGTAGAAAAAAGTGTCCAGTGTCACAGTTGCTGTTATGTTCTAATTTCTGATTGGACACGTGTATGTGGATACACATATGGATATCTTTAGCATAAACTTTTTTGTAGGTTAGTTTGTTTGTTTCCTTGTTGGTTTGTGTGCTAGTTTTAATTTTAATTAGGGAGAATTTTTCTGTCTTTTAGCCATCTTGAAGAAGGTTATAAGTAACTATAATAATGGTTATAGTCACATGCCAATTTTGAAATATTGATATAGTCTAAATTAGCATATTAATGAATTATTTTATGATGAAAATAATGGAATAAAACCAACAACATTTTATTAGTATCTTTGGAGAATATTAAAAACTATCTAAAAATGATATTAGAGTAAGAGTGCACATATATTACATATGAATATTTTTTTCTGAATATTTAATTTTATTATAAGTCAAGCAATTGTTGCCTAATTAATCATGATGTTTTCTTTGCAGTAATGCAATCAAAAAGTGTGATGATTATTATTGAAATATAAAGGCAATCAAATATTGACCAGTGTTAAATTTTATCTGGGTTTATTGAATATTTTAATCATGGGAATAATTTTAGTAAACATATTAATAGCATACTAGATATTATCTTTTTTCCTAAACCTATGAGAAAAATACTGTTATCATCATTTTACAGATAAGAATACTGAGATTTATAGAGGTGAGCCAAATTTTTTAAGGCCACATAGTTAGAAAGCAATGAGGCTGGATTAGAATTCAGGTAATCTGATTTCAGAATCAGAATTCTTAAATTTACATATTTGCCCCAACCCATCTCACTCTTTTCTTTGACTTGTATATTCTCTTTTCAGTTTCTTCCCTTTCTTTTTAAACCTCACCCCCAATTTGTGTATAAATGATAAGCCCTATGTCTTTATTTCCTGTTTGGTGATAAGAATAGTGAATGCATGGGAATCCAAAAGCTTAGTTGTTTGACCCTCTTAAGCTTTCCTTGTTTCTTGAAACTTTTATGGGAGCTAATTGCAGTACAACACCACAAAACCAATATGGTGTAGATTGCCAAGAAAACTCAAAAAATCATATGCAAGACCTGGTACATACAGGTGAGATACTAGAAACTAGAACTTGAAAGTTAGAGAACTGTTTTTGTTGTTGTTGTTAACATGAAATATTGGAAAGCAGAATTGTGATACAAAAAATGCTTTTTATAAAGTAGAACATTAGAATGTATCTGACAAGTGACATATAATAAGTGTAAATAAAATCCATGAAATTACTTTCAGAGTACCAATGTCCATAACAACATATTGTAGTAAAAATTCTTAGGGACTTCAATTGACACACATTTCAATGAATTAACATTTTGATGTGAGCACCAAAATGCTTCATGTGATCTTTTGAAGTATTGTATAATAACAAATCTTCATGTGATATTCATATGAAATTAATAGAAGCACAGTGTATAAAATACATGGTAGATTTACCACATTCTTCCTCTTAGACTGACTGTATTGAACTTGGTCATCCTTTTATCACATCCTCTCCCAGCTTTCTAATCTCCTTTAACAGCTCCACATTTTCCAGATGCCCAGTTCACTAAGAGGAATACTCTATTTTTAAATTCTATTGCTTTCTTCTTTCTGCTACCCAAAAAGCACACAGAAATTCCACCCAAATGTAAAGGTTGTTCATTGTTTCTCAAAATATTTCTAATATTTAACCATGTCTTACTTCAACTTTTATGATCTTTTAAAAAAATTTGTATTGTTTATTTATTCTTGAGAGCGTGAGAGAGAGCAAGGAGGGGAGGGACAGAAAGAGAGGGAGACACAGGGTCTGAAGCAGGTTCCAAGCTCCAAGGTGACAGCACAGAGCCCCATACAGAGCTCAAAATCATGAAGCGTAAGATCATGACCTGAGCCAAAGTCAGATGCTTAGCCATCTGAAAGCTACCCTGGTGCCCCCAACGTTTATGATCTTAAATATACTTCCTTTTTTTGGTAAATTCAACTTGTGACCAATTCTGCCCTTTGCTAACCTAATTTTTGCTCTGCAATCACATGGATCTGTCTAATATATAATTATGACAAATTCACCCTCATTGCTTTCCTCCTAATCATTGTAATAAAACTTGTGCTCCTAGGCATAGTTTGGGGGTCTAATACATGTAATAAATTATATGATTATTTCCTACCTCCCCAGTGTCACCTCATAGCACTCTATATCATAAACATAATATAATCTAGATACATAAGCATTCTTTCTTTTTTCTTAAAAGAAAAATTCAAAATTTTTGTCTCATTTTTAGGGCCTTGCCAATTGCTTTTTTTTTTTTTTTTAACAGGAATAATCTTTCTTCAGTTATTTGGAGAACATTCAAATCTCTTTATTCAGGTATTGACTAAACTGTTATCCCCCATGACTGCAATTTCTAAAATGTTATCTTCCACCCATTTCAGTCATTAATAACTTAGCATTCTTTATTTTCCACATAGGATATAATATTATTTGAAAATATTGTATATTTCTATTATTTTGATTGTCTGTCCAACCATAATACAAACACCAGGAAGTTCATAACTTTATTTGTAACATCTAAGGCAGAGTGCATAGAATCCCTCAAAATGTTATTTATTAAGTTAACCAATTAGTTACAAAAAGAATCTGAAATTTTGTGACCATCCATCAGATATATAATGGAAAGATTAAATAATTGCAGCAAAAATTATTTTAATATTTTGGCAAAATGTTTTTTTATATTTTTTTAATGTTTATTTATGCTTGAGACAGAGAGAGACAGAGCATGAGCAGGGGAGGGGCAGAGAGAGAGAGGGAGACATAAAATCCAAAGCAGGCTCCAGGCTCTGAGCTGTCAGCACTGAGCCCAATGCTGGGCTTGAATCCATGAACAGCAAGATCATGACCTGAGCTGAAGTCAGACACTTAACCGACTGAGCCACCCAGGTAGGTGCCCCTGGGCAAAATATTTTTATAATCATATATAAATTCCAAATCTTTAAAATTATATTTTCTTATTCTTTTTAGTGGCTTGATCATTATTTACTCATATAAAAAAAGTAACTCTTAATATCTAAGTAGAGGGTAAAAATGCCACCTAACACGAATTGAAGCAGAATTTCTCTAATTCTTATCTTTGTTTCTTTTTCATAGAAAATGAGGATAAAATAAGGATAACATTTGTGTAGAAAAGGAAATCTTCCTGTCAACTTTCACAAAAATATAATTTTTTAATGCAAAGCAAAACAAAGCAAAGACAACTGGAACTTAGCTCAAAACACATCCTCTGAAATGACAAAAAAAATCACTGAAGGTATAGAGAGATATCTTCCAAAGAGATTTACTTCCCTTGGAAGCATGTGTTTAGTTTACTAAGGGGGATAAAATCTTAAGAAGAGTTTACATTCCAAAGATTTTGTTTACATTAGGAAGATGATTCTTCTCTCCCTCTCTCAGGAGAAGACATTGGCAGCTGAGCAGTGTATAACCTGTATAAATGTTCAGATTCATAATCTTGGGGTTCCTCTCCTGTGGTCGGTTTAATCTTTTTTTTTGCATATGCTCAATAATATTTGACCTTCATAGCATCTGCTTGGGAGAGAATGAAACTTACGGATCTAATGTGTTTTTTTTCTGTAAGTATTACGTCTGAAATCGGTTCCAGAAAATGTGTGTTTCATGATAAAAATGAATAAATATGGATATTAAAAACATACCAATTACTTATAATTCTTACTAAAGCACTGATTTGTGACTACAAACACTTATCCTATTTCTTTACTAAGTTTTTGTAAAAATGTTTAAAAAATGAATCAAACATGTCTTTTGCTTTTCTCCATACCTCATTTTAGTCTCATGCAAACAGCTCTGCTGAAAAGGGAAATCCCATCCATTGACTTAGAGTTGCCAACAGTGGCTGTAACAGTTGGAGTTTCCAAGTGTACTTCATTGTGATCTATGTTAGATTTTCTTTTAAGAAATATTAACACAAATTATTTTAAGAGAAAATTGAGTACATTTTAAAGAACATTTTCAAATAGCAAACAAAATATGAAAAGGTGTGAAGATAATACTGGAATACATTTAAAAGGAATTCCCACTAAACAGCTCAACTTTTATCTCACTATGTTTAAAGATCAAAGTAATCTGAATATCAGAAATCAAGTTGATAATCATACTAGAACTGGAAAATTTGGGGGAATTATCCTGATGTTATGCTATATTTCTAATAACTGCTATGTTCTGATTAAACAAGTACATTTTAATACTTTGCTATTAATATTGAGTTAAAAATAAGTTATATTTTGTGAATACCTTAAAAGATAAAATATTTAATAATTAATCTTAGTAATTAATACATATGCCTCTCTAAATATGTTTCTCAAAGCCAAAACTTCTAAAATTAGTTACTCCTAACACCTATAATATCAAAGTTAGTATTTAAAGTTCCAACTTCCTTCAAAATAGGTTTTGCTCTCGGGACACCTGAGTGGCTCAGTTGGTTGAGCGTCGGACTTCAGATGTGATCCCACGGTTCATGAAGTTCGTGAGTTTGAGCCCTGCATGGGGCTGCTGTCATCCCAGAGCTTACTTCAGATCCTCTGTCTCCCTGTCTCTGCCCCTTCCCCATTCACATGCACATGCACCTGCACACGCTGTCTCTCTTTCTCTCTCAAAAAAGATTTTGCTCTTAAACACAAATAGTGTATATTTACAATTAAGTTTAGGTGAAATAGAAAGTTAAACTGAACTTTGAAAATGTAGATCCTATGAAACATTAAGCTTATGGAATTTATAAAGAATGAAGTTAGAGACAGCTATGTTTAAATGTTTTCTAGTTTTTCTTTAAATTAATGTGTAGATTTTATTATTTATATATTTTTATTAAAAATGTTTTTAATGTTTATTTACTTTTGAGAGAGAGAGAGAGAAAGAGTATGAGCAGGTGAGGGGCAGAGAGAGGGGGAGACACAGAACCCAGAGCAGGCTCCAGGCTCTAAGGTGTCAGCACAGAGCCTAAGGCTGGGCTCAAACTCACGAACAATGAGATCATGACCTGGGCTAAAGTCTTACACTTAACCATCTGAGCCACCCAGGCACCCCTAATGTGTAGATTTTAAATAAATTTATATCAGCATTGTTTTCGTTACATTGTGTTGACCATAGTTTTGTTTCATTTTTTTAAAGTAAAATTGTACTCATAACAATTATGACACACTTACAATAGCAGGACCCATGCCATGTTTACATATATATATGTGTGTGTGTGTGTGTGTGTGTGTGTGTGTATGTACACATATATATAAATTTTTTTACTTAAATTATATATAATATAATATATATTTATATTATATGTATACATTCACATGTGTCTTATGAAATGAGGAAAAGATCTTGTTCTTAAAAAATTCATTTGGGAGCTTCAGTAAATTAACATCTACTTTATGATCCACAAGTTTATATACATTTTTTAATTTAATGAACCTGTAAACATTGTCAATGTAACATTTATGATTGATCCTTACCAATAGAAAGATAAATATTTTTTAAAAAATAATTAGAGTGTATCTGCTCTTACTTTGTAACTTATTATGATAGAAGAGATAATGAAAAGTACACATGTAGCTATAATGTAAGTCAGATTATTATTAATGACATAAAAATTTCTGGAGGCAAAAAATAGATATAAAATAAAATTTACACATACCGAATGGAGAAAAAATAGGGAATATGAGTGATTGAAACAACTTTCAGTAGATGATGGTAAAGGAGACAATTTTCTAGGCAGAGATGAAAAAACAAAGTCATGTCACATAGTCTGGAAATCCCATGGTTTGTGGCAGAAATGGTGAGTAACATAAAATATATGCAGGGTAGTCAGGGCTAAGAAACTGGAACCACATATACTGGTTTCTGCCATGTCTCAAATTCCTAAGCACCTTTCACTTAGGAACCTAAAACTTTGGGGAAGCCAAAGTAAATAAAGGGGCACCTGGGTGGCTTAGTTGGTAAAGCTTCCAACTTCAGCTCTGGTCATGATCTCACGGTTCATGAGTTTGAGTCCCTCATCAGGCTTTGTGCTGACAGCTCAGAGCCTGGAGCCTGCTTCAGATTCTGTGTCTCCCTCTCCCCTCTCATGCTCTGTCTGTCTCTTTCTCTCAAAAATGAATAAACATTAAAAAAAATAAAATAAAAACCCAGCATGTTTATTGCTTTTGAAAAAAAGAGATTGAATGTAAGGAGACTAGAATCTTACTGCAACAATCCTGGTGAGATAAAACTAAGAATCTGAATTAGAGACATTAATTACAGCACTATAAATGAGAGTAGAGAGTAATGACATAAGTGGATTCTATAGCCGTTGGCTGATCCAGTTACCCTTAAGTGAGAAATATGAGGCAGAGACACCAAGCAAATAGGGAAGACAAGTTCCATCACTTCCACCATCCTCAGGAAAGCTTGTTCTTCTTACTTCAACTAAAAACAAGACATTTATCAAATTATGGCCCTCCTCCCCTTCTTTTCCCTTTCCCTGCTCTTCCTTCTGACTTGCACATGCTTACACTGACTCATACATGTACACATTGCTCACATACACTCAAGCAAATACAGTTAACACCAGTGTCATCACCTGTAATCACTACCAACAGCATGGTTTTCAGGTCCTGCCATCCTGTTTCAGGTTGACGGTACATATAAGTTCTTTTCACATTAGCCATTTTCTCATAACTTTTCCTTACCCACTCTCACAATATCTACCTTGCCTTTACTTTTCAATTACAGAACTCATATACTTACAATTTCTCTCTATGTGTTGCTTTCAGCCATTAGTTTAATTTATCATCTTTAAATGGAACTAAATCAGAATTGTTAATAATATAATAAGATCTAAATATCTATAAAAATAAAACTATACATGGCTGAGACTGAAACAAAGTGACTCTTTTTTAAGCTTTATGTATGGAAATGTTTTATAACTAAATAAAAATCAAGAGGGGAAACAATTCTGAATTCACCAATATAATTTTTAAAAATACTCATTAAAATAAAATGATAATAAACTGGCAAACAATAAACTGACAAACTGAGAACATATTTGCAACATATATAATAAAGTGCTAATAACCTTAATGTAAAAAGAGCTGTAACAAATTAAGAAAGGAAACCCAGAATATACAACTTGGAAACAACCTAAATGTCTATACATAAAAAGGTAGTTAAAGTATGGTTTATACAAACAAGGAGGAAGAAAGAATGAAAAAGGACTTTATAGAACTGATGTAGAGTGCTTTCCAAAACATATTGTAAGAAATGTTGTTAGTTGCAAAAAAGCAAATTATCAAAAATTATATATAATATATATTATACTGTCTATAAAAATGTAGGAAATAGAATGGTAGTTGACAGGGACTGGGGGAAAGGGAGGAATATTTTGGGGTTTTGGTCAAAGGGTACAGAATTTCAGTTATAAACGATGATTGAGTCCTAGAGATCTACTATAAAGCACAGTGCCTATATAGGCATTTACTGTATTGTATTATATAATATTGTATTGTATACTTGAAAATTTGCTAAGAGAATAAATCTTATGTTAAATATTCTTATTGCAAATAATACCTTTATTATTATGAATAATTGTTATATCATCATTATTATTTTAAATATAGATGATGGGAGGAAACTTTTAGAGGTGATGAATATGTTTATGGCATAGATTGTGGTGATATATATTTGTCTCTAAACTCATCAGGTTGTATACATTAAATACGTACAGCTTTCTATATATCAGTCATACCTCAATAAAGTGGTTTAAAAAATAAAAAAGAAAATACACTCATATCTCTTCTTTTGCTTAAAAAATACCAAAAGGGCAATCTAGAAACTAATAAAATTGGGTAGTTGTAGGCAGTGGGTGGAAAAAGGGAGAAATGAATGTGAGAATAAAAACAAGGCAGAAGAAAGAGGAACAAGTGATACATCTCTGAGTATACCTTTCCTTAAAAATTTTTTTAATGTTTATTTAATTTTGAAAGAGAGAGAGACAGAGCACAAGCAAAGGAGGGGCAGAGACACAAAATCTGAAGCAGGCTCCAAGCTGTCAGACTGGGGCTTGAACTCACAAACTGCAAGATGGTGACCTGAACTGAAGTGGGATGCCTGACCAACTGAGCCACCCAAGCAAACTGAGTATACTTTAAACAAACAAACAAAAATTATTATGGTAAAAACGCTTAACATGAAACTAAACTTTTAGCAAAGTCTAAGCATGCAATACTACTTTTGGCTATAGATACAATGTTGAGCAGTAGATATGATAAATGATACTTTATGCCTATCAGTTAGTAACTCCTTGTTACTGCTCCTGGCAACCACCATTCCACTTTTTGATTCTATTCATTTGACTATTTTAGAAACTTCATATAAGTGGAATCATGCAGTATTTGTCTTTCTGTAGAATTAAAATCAAGATCTCGAAAAGGTACTTGTTCTTACTTGCTACTGTGTGGCACTGAGTATGATCAGAATTGGGTTTTTGTTTATTTCAGGTATATATAACTTATAATTAAACCCATTGGAGTATATTTACTGAATTTTCTTAAGTCTAACATGAAAGACCAAATTTATGTAAATATTTTAAATTTAATGAAATATTGTGTGGCAGCTTTAAAATCCTAGTCAGATAATTCTAACACCTGAGTCATCCATGGGATGAGAGAGTAGTAGCATGGAAGACCAGCAACCCACACAGCTTTGTTAAAACCATGAGGACAAGAGGGGAATGTTTTTCTCTTGTCATTTGGCTGGTGGTCTATAGCAGGTATTGTCAAAAAGGTTTTCTGTCCTTCTGAGCCACACTTTTCCCAGTCCATTATCTAGAAAGAAGGGCTTTTGATGAAATTTTTATTTGCTACTGTTGGAGTTTCTTGTTTGGTAGCTTCTGTCATAACCTGTCAAGATATATGGGAGATAACAACAACAATGAAAAGAATAGAAATTCCTCAAATCACTAGGTCTCTTAGTAACCCGCCTTTTTCTTTCCAGTTTTCAAAGTTTTATTATCTGTGATTTTTTTTTTTTTTTTTTAGTAGTAAGTGGAAGGACCTAGAAAGAATTGGACTACTCCATCTTACATAGCTCTTAATCATCATTACAAATGTATGTGGTTCAGGCCCTCACTTGATGGTCTGACCCTGTCACTCAACACTTATTAAGGTAATTGCATCCATGGGGTGCCTGGGCAGCTCAGTCTGTTAAGCCTCTGACTTCAGCTCAGGTCATTATCTCACAGTTTGTGGGTTTGAGCCCTGCATTGGAGTTCTATGCTGACAGCTTGGAGCCTGGAACCTGCTTCAGATTCCCTGTCTCCCTCTCTCTGCCCCTCCCCTACTTGTGCTTTGTCACTCTGCCTCTCAAAAATGAATATATATTAAAAAATTAATTGCATCCACCCAATTCTGTTGCTTTGAAGCCTTGCCATATTCATTATTTGGAAGCAGCCCAGGATGGGCCTCTTAGATTCCTATGCATATTGTTGGATATGTCAAGATTGCAAGGTGAACAAATCAGGAGACTATAGATGCTGGAGAGGATGTGGAGAAACGGGAACCCTCTTGCACTGTTGGTGGGAATGCAAATTGGTGCAGCCGCTCTGGAAAGCAGTGTGGAGGTTCCTCAGAAAATTAAAAATATACCTACCCTATGACCCAGCAATAGCATTGCTAGGAATTTATCCAAGGGACACAGGAGTACTGATGCATAGGGGCACTTGTACCCCAATGTTCATAGCAGCACTCTCAACAATAACCAAATTATGGAAAGAGCCTAAATGTCCATCAACTGATGAATGGATAAAGAAATTGTGGTTTATATACACAATGGAATACTACGTGGCAATGAGAAAAAATGAAATATGGCCTTTTGTAGCAACGTGGATGGAACTGGAGAGTGTGATGCTAAGTGAAATAAGCCATACAGAGAAAGACAGATACCATATGGTTTCACTCTTATGTGGATCCTGAGAAACTTAACAGGAACCCATGGGGGAGGGGAAGGAAAAAAAAAAAAAAAGAGGTTAGAGTGGGAGAGAGCCAAAGCATAAGAGACTGTTGAGAACTGAGAGCAAACTGAGGGTTGATGGGGGGTGGGAGGGAGGAGAGGGTGCCATCTGATGGGTATTGAGGAGGGCATCTTTTGGGATGAGCACTGGGTTTTGTATGGAAACCAATTTGACAATAAATTTCATATATAAATAAAAAAAAAATTGCAAGGCCCTGACTACTCATTCAATCTATAGCAAGAAATTATTGTCTTGAATCAAATAAAAAAAGAGAACATATTGATAAAACAATTAAAAGTTATAGAAAAAGACAATGCAAATTATAACTGGAAAATACAATGACAGTAATAACAACCATAACACGACCAACCAAAAAACTGTATGGGTTTAATAGTATAGTGGAGATGACAGAGAATAGAATCTGTGAACTCAGTGAACTTGAACTCAGATCAGTTGAATTTACTCAATCAGAACAAAAGAAAGAAAATAGAGGAGGAGGAGGAGGAGAAGAATGAGGAGGAGGAAGAGGAGGGGGAGAAAATGAATAGAGTCTTAGGAACAAGAGCAACACTAACAAAAGAGCTAACATTCCTATCACCAGACTCCCAGACGGTAAGGAGAAAGTATGTGGGGCCATAAAAGTATTCAAAGAAATAGTGATATTAAAGTTTCCAAGTGTGGTTAAAGGCATAAATCTACAGATTTAAGAACCTGAACCTCAAATAGGATAAACCTAAAACTTATGCCAAGTTATACTATAATTAAATGTCTAAAAGGTGATGATAAATCATCTTGGAAGAAGTCAGAGAGAAATGACCTTATGTATAGCAGAAAAGCATTTCAAATATGGTGGATTTTTCATTTGAAATTGTGCATGTCAGAAGGAAATAAGCATGCTTCAAGTGTTATAAGAAAAGAATCATCAACTGTGAGATCTAGAACTGACAAAACTATCCTTCAGGAGTGAAGACAAAGTGAGACATTCTCAGATAAAGCAAAACTAAAAAACTTTGTTACTAGCAAGCCTACCCTTTCCATACACAGAAAAGAAATGATAATTGAAAAATGCATGGGATTTCAGAAAGGAAATTGAAACATGAAATCTTTACAAATAAGGGTAGACTATTAATCTCGTGATTTTCTTAAATCATATTCAATGGCTGAAGTAAAAATCATAACATCTGATGATGTGTAGGATGTATACCAAGGAAATTCTTAAAATAATTATATACAAATTAGGGAGGGTAAAGGGACCTAAACAGAAGTAAAATTTGAGGTGGCACGTCAGTGGCTCAGTTGGTTAAACGTCTGACTCTTGGTTTCAGCTTAGGTCATGATCTCACAGTTCGTGAGTTCCCCGCATCAGGCTCTGTGCTGAGAGTGTAGAGCCTGCCTAGGATTCTCTCCTTCCCTTTTCTCTCTCTGACCCTTTCTGTCTCTCTCTCTCAAAATAAATATTATTTTAATAATGTTTATTACTTTAAAAAAATTTTTTAAAGAGAAGTAAAATTTTGACATTTACTTTAATTGGAAAAACCATTAGTACCAGTAGACTGTGATAAACTTTTTTATGTATATTATAATATCTAGACCAATCACTAATAAAACCATGTAAGGCAAATACCATAAAACACTATAAATAATAAAAAATAAATTATGAATAAATTTCACTTATCTTGGACTATTCAGGCTACTATAACAAATTGCCATAGATTGAATGGCTTAAACAACAAACATTTAGTTCTCACTGTTCTGGAGGATGGAAAGTTCAAAAACAAGTTTCCCTAGACAGGTTAATTTCTTCGTGAGGGCTCTTTTCCTGTCATGTGAACAGCCATCCTCTCACTGTATTTTCATATGGTAGTATAGAAAGATCTCTGTTTTCTTATTGCTGAATGTCCAACTTTACAGATAAAGGAAATAATGCTGAGTCCCTGATATGCCACCATCCCTCAAAAAAAACATACTTGATTATAGTAGACTCTGTCAAGCTAATCCAGTGATTCATTCTTAAAGGAATAGGCATATAATTCAAGTATGTTTTCCTTTCCTTCCCAAAGGGCCTTAGCCAACACAACCGGGTAGAGCCTTATTGAGTGTTTGCTCTGTCAACATTGGATCAATTTTACCATCATATCTGTCCAAGGTTCTTTCTCATATTATTCAAAATGTTGGGAGTGGCCAACATGACATGAAATTTTTGCACTTTTAGAAATATAATTAACATTAAACATTAAATTATTTTAAATAAAACCTCCATTTCAGGGGCGCCTGGGTGGCTCAGTCGGTTAGGCGGCCGACTTCAGCTCAGGTCATGATCTCCTGGTCCGTGAGTTCGAGCCCCGCGTCGGGCTCTGTGCTGACAGCTCAGAGCCTGGAGCCTGTTTCAGATTCTGTGTCTCCCTCTCTCTCTGCCCCTCCCCCGTTCATGCTTTGTCTCTCTCTGTCTCAAAAATAAATAAACATTAAAAAAATTAAAAAAAAATAAATATAAACCTCCATTTCAAACTAGGTTTTAAAGAATAAATATTCCAGTGACCATTTTTATATTTTATC
Source organism: Herpailurus yagouaroundi (assembly GCF_014898765.1). Lineage (NCBI taxonomy): Eukaryota > Metazoa > Chordata > Mammalia > Carnivora > Felidae > Herpailurus > Herpailurus yagouaroundi. Next base: position 23,924,340 of record NW_024412405.1, read on the forward strand.
TGCATTGTCTGTGGATGGTTAATGTACTCAGTGAAATCAGTTGTCTTCCCTAATTTTTTAAAAATATTTTTATCTATGTGTCTACCTATAATCAATTTTAAATTTTGTAGAAATAAGCATAATATAATGGCTACTAACACTGCAGCTAGCCCCTACATGACTAAGAAGAGAGTGGCTTCCACCATCTGATTAATACTGAGTTATTGCTGGAAATTAGTACTAGGTATTATGGTAAGAATACTAGGTAAGAATAGTAATTAATAGAAAAGGTAAGAATTATTTTCTCCATGGATAGAGAGAAAGCACAGCAAAATCACCTGGCAAAATATGCTCAGTATTTAAGAAAATGCTACATCTTGACTCACAATAAATTAAAAAAATATTCTTTTTTCAATATTCCTAACATGGAATGTTAGGTTGAAGAGCCAGTAATGTCCGAGAAAATTTCTACCGTGGCATCGCATATTATCAGAGACAAATTTTTGTTTTGTTTTTTGGTTTGTTTATTTCAGGTATATCTAATTTATAACTAGACTTACTGAAATATATTTACTGAATTTTCTTAAATCCAATAAGAGAAACCTAATTGATATAAACATTTTAAATTTGTCCATGACTTCTCAATAGCGTAATTATCCCATGTGTTGATGAAAGCAACTTTAGTTAAATGGAATATCTTGTAACTACTAACATAATTATTTAAGAGTATAAAGTGTAATTGAAACCTTTATTTCTATAATATTAACTTTAAATAGTTACAAAATGGAAATCCATGCTTTGACTAAAACTAAGGAATCAAAATAAAGGAAGCAACTAAAAACAATATATTTGAGTTGTAAAAGTATATACGTTTTGTATAAGTACATTTGAAATCAAAAGATTTTTTAGTAATAAAAAACTGTCTTAAAAATTTCTTCTGACTGATTTTTTTAAAAATGTTAATCCTTGAGAGAGACACAGGGAGAGAGAGAAAGAGACAGAGACAGAGAGACAGGGTGCAAGCAGGGGAGGGGCAGAGAGAGAGGGAGACACAGAATCCGAAGTAGGCTCCAGGCTCCAACCTGTCAGTACAGAGCCTGACGGAGGTCTCAAACTCATGAACCACAAGACCATAACTTGAGCCGCACTCCAGTCTCCTGACTGCATTTTTAATCAAGTATGAAATAGTTCCCTTAATAGAGTTGCAATGTAAAATAAGTATAGTGAAGGCTGTTCAAATTTTTGATTACTTGAAATATATATGTCTTAAGGTTTTAACTCAGTTTGTTTTCAGTGAGATAGGGCAAATTTTCCAAAGTGATTTAAACCTTTAAGGTAAATTGGTGGAGATATCTAGAGGAAAGTATCTTTATTTTGAGTGTATGTGACCAATAGTTACATTTTCATCTCATAAATCTGTAGGTAAAATTTAGTCATTTACTAAAACTCTGATTTACAACATATATGGATTTTTCTTTGAAGTAAAGAAGTCAGAATTACATTAGAAGCAAGCAGCTACAAATAAAATATGTTGAACTTTATACATGAAGATGACACTTCTGATATTCCTTGAATTGGATGAAGCATTGAGTAATTTTTTCTAGAAATTAGATGGTTGCGCTTTAAATTATCTGGTTTCTTGTTCTGTACTCTGAACTAGCTGTCACTTTTTCACTCTATTTCTCTATGGGCTCCTGGAAACATTTAAAATTTTAGTTAATGAATTTTCATATTTCAAAACATTTCATATATATATATAAATAGATATTACAATATTAATAGGCTTGAATAAATATAAAGTCAACAATGATCAAATGCATTTGAATAATGATGTATTATAAAAGTATAAATAGGTTAGATATTTCAATAATTATTTCATAATAATTTAAAATTTTAAGAAATAGATGTACTACTAGATTTTCCCAGGGGAATTTGAATATATGATACCTAATTTTAGAAGGCAACCATGTCCCATTGAATTACATTTTTAGAAATTCTGATTTATGCAAACAATCAATTAATAAAAGAAAACCTGATCTTAGCCATACTTTCTATGAAATTTTAATGGGTTGAGAAAGGTAATTCAATTCAGTTGAATATACCAAAATTCTGCATAAGATACATTTTTTTCCCAGTACTTGTAAATATATTTCAGACACTAAAAGTGTCATTTTTTTCCTTTTTCAAGTTTTTATTTAAATTTCAGTTAGGTTACATACAGTGTAATACTAGTTTCAAGTGTACAATTTAGTGATTCAACACTTTCATACAACACCCAGTGCTCATCACAAGTGTACTCTTTAATCCCCTTCATTATTTAACCCATCCCCCACTCATCTCTCCTCTGATAACTATCAGTTTGTTCTCTATACTTGAGTCTGTTTCTTGGTTTGCATATCTTTTTTTCTTCCTAGGATCGTGTTTTGTTTTTTAAAAATTTTTTTTTCAACGTTTATTTATTTTTGGGACAGAGAGAGACAGAGCATGAACAGGCGAGGGGCAGAGAGAGAGGGAGACACAGAATCAGAAACAGGCTCCAGGCTCTGAGCCATCAGCCCAGAGCCCGACGCGGGGCTCGAACTCACGGACCGCGAGATCGTGACCTGGCTGAAGTCAGACGCTTAACCGACTGCACCACCCAGGCGCCCCTCGTGTTTTGTTTTTTAAATGCCACATATGAGTGAAATCATATGGTATTTTATTTACTATTTTTCCTATAACTTTAACAAAATTATGAAAAAATAAAGTTAAATTCAAAATGTGCTAGTGTCAAGAACCATCTTTCTTATCAAAACTGTGTCTTAAGCTGTAACTCCCTTAATGATTATTATTATTTTTGGGAAAATAATGTTTATTGGCTCTTCTTTAATTTTTATTTATTTAAAAAAATTATGTTTATTTTTGAGAAAGAGAGAGAGAGTCAAGAGTGCAAGCAGGAGAGGCAGACAGAGAAGGAAACACAGAATCTGAAGCAGGCTCCAGGCTCTGAGCTGTCAGCACAGAGCCCAATGCAGTGCTCGAACCCACAAACTGTGAGATCATGACCTGAGCCAAAGTCGGGTGCTAAATCGACTGAGCCACCCAAGCACCCCTTCTTTAATTTTTAGACACTCATCAATGAATAACATGGGAAACCATCAAATGCATGCATATTAAAGGCAATTGTTTTTAACAATCAGAAAAAATGTATATATAATAATTATTTTAATAAGAACACCAAACTATTAATAGTAGTTTATTTGAGTGGTGGCTATGCTTTAATTAAATACCCAGTGCATAATATTAACTTAGTCAAAATCTCAATTCAATGAAGATTATCAGCAGCAGGCAGTGTGAGGCTCTTGTTACTTGTTACTATTGTTGTTACTGTTGTTTTTAACTCTATTCTCTTTTCCAATTCTTATTATTTTTCTCTTGTAGGGACTTAAATGAAATTTGTATTTTTCACATATTTAATTATATTTTACACAAAGACATTGCGTTGTACATGTTATCATTTCCAGCTAGCCATTTAGAAGAACTCTCTATGTAGCTCTAACTATATCTAATTTGTCTTTTCCAGTTCCATAATTTTTCATAGTATATATCAACCATATTTTGTTATTGCACTTGTAAGTTTCCAGGGCACTCACCTACCTGCTACCAAAGGCAATGATAATATGAATATCTTTGAGGATACCTACCAGTGAAATATGTAAAGATTACACTAGGAAGTATGTGTAAGAGTAGAAATTCTGAGTAATAAAGCACATGCCTTTCTATTTTTACATGCAATGTCAAAAAAATATTATTTTACATTTCACTTCTTTCCCTGAATGTTTCTGTATCTTTGTATTCTTGCCAACACTTGAAATTATACAGATTTCTAATATTTAGAAAAATTCACATTCTGTTGAGTGTGAATAGGTTCAATTACTATTTTGATTTGCATCTTATTACTTACTATTTTTCAATATCAGTTTGACCATCTGTGTATATACTTGTCAAGAACTAGCTTTTTCTGTCTATAATCTACGTTATCTTTATTCTTAGGCAATTTTCCTTATAAGCTCTAGTATTTCTACTATTTAGGCAAGAATTTGCTGAATATTTTATATATTAATTCCTTCTTAGTCTAGGATTATCTGGGTCTAATCTCTAAGCTTTTCCAAAGTGGTTAATTTTGTTTACAGTATTCTTTGTTAATCAGAACATTTGTTTACTTTTATTATTATTTTATTTTTTTGTTAATCAGAATATTGAAATTCTCCAGAATCAGTTCCATCATTCTTTATACTTTTTGGGAATTGTGTATGAATTCACTGTTCCATTTTATATCATTTTCTCTATAGATGTTTCATAGAACATGCCTCAGTTTGAATCTGTCTAATGTTTTGTTACATTTTTCAATATGGTAGGTATGCCACAGAAATAATGATGTAGTCTTCTTAGTCTATTATATCAAGAGGCAGATGATGTCAATGTGTTCCATTAGTGTTTACTTTGATCACCTGGATAAGATGCTAACTTTATGGTCTCTTCATTGTAATGTTATTATTGTCTCCTTTTTAATTAATAATTGCATGGTGGGAAGACACTGTGAGACTGTATAGTTACAGTTTTTTTTGTTTATTCATATTGTAGAAAACAAGGGATCATCAGAAATTGTTTAATATTACAAAGTTAAAAAAATATAAAATAAAAATGGAATAAAGAAAGAAGGGAACAGAACACATTTAGGAATTAAAAGAAAAGCTTAAAAATTTAAAGAATGTATAATTAACTTTCTCAAATATTGTTTCTATGTGTAACAGTACAGATTTCTATAAAAATAGTACAAACAAGCAAATGTCTTTTAAAAACTTGACATATTATAAACATATGCTTTTTTAGTCATAAAATTTAAAGATAGAATGAGAGACAGAGACAATGAAAGAATGGAAAGATAAAGAGCAGCATTCAGCCTAACCAATATTAAAATAATCAAAGCTAAAGTAATAAAATAATGTCTGTGGTTCATGAAAAAAATAGTTTAATAAAGATAAAATAGACATAGTATGTGCATATATATATGGTATTTACTGTTACACATATATTGATTTGATATATAACAACTAAGAAAACACAAATACTGTGCAAAATGAAGGTTTATCAAATTAAATAATAATAAAGGCACCTAAATGTAACACACGATCAGATATTTTCACTCATTACTTTTATGATGATTCTTGCGTGAATAATTTGTATGATGGTTATCAAACGGAAATTTCTTAACTCTCCATAGTTTCTTATCAGTTGGCTTTTCTTTTTTTAATTTTGTAATGTTTATTATTTTTGAGAGAGATAGAAGGACAGTGTGAGCGGGGGAGGGCAGAGAGAGAGAGAGAGAGAGAGAAAGAGAGAGAGAGAGGGAGACACAGAATCTAAAGCAGCCTCCAGGCTCTGAGCTGTGAGCAGAGCTTGATGTAAGGCCCGAACTCATGAGCTGTGAGATCATGACCTGAACCTAAGGTGGACGGACGCTCAAATAACTGAGCCACCCAGGCACCTCAATAAGTTGGCTTTCTATTGTAAAGGGACTCTTTTCCTGCTACACCATTTATTTTGGTATTTATGCATCTCTATATGCATTTATTTATAGCAGTGTGTTTAGTTTCTCATTTCATTCACTAATTGTATCCTTTTTTTATCACCAGTCCTTTACACATGTCCCCATTTTTCTTTGATTACTATTTTATTTTCTGCCACCACAAAATATTTCAGTCTCATTTTGTAACTATATTGACCTGACCTGGAGGCAATCATGTCTTCGAGGAACACTGGCTCCTTTTTGTGAAGAATAATATTTGCATAGAATGATATTTGAATCTAAAGCTGAAGTGATAATTGTGCTCATTTCTTTTGGGGTGTCATTGCTTCTCAAACTTCTCAGTGGATAGATCAGGAAGTAGATGCATGAATTCTTAGAAACTCATACATACATGTATGCGTGTACATATATACACAAAAAATGTATATCTATATTACTATAAACAAAATAATGAGTTAATCATTTCAAGCAAGTTCCCTTTTTGCCATATTTATTTTTCCCTTCCCTGTCAGTGAGAAACCATTACCAGAATATTTTTACTTATTTGTCAGTCTAGAATACATATATAATATATTCTGGTTCAAAATTTCTAGCCCATGGATATGTAAAAAAGAAAACAAAATCCTATAAATTAGAGTTTATGTAGTATATTTTTGCTTCAGCTTGAAGGTGTATAGATTAAATACTGAACTCAATTTTTAGTTGTTACTTTCCCTTGCCCATCTATCCTTCACTCTTGTTATGTAATTCACTTAAAATATATTTTAGTTTTTTGTTCTTTTTTGTATTTCATTTTAAGTATAATTTCCCTATTGTTGTTTATTATAATTAATTTCTTTGGGTATGTGAAACCCACCAAAGTTCCAAAAGACTGAACTGTACAAAAAGAAAAAGTCAGAAAAGTGACTCCATATTACTGCTATCCTTTTAACGCAGTTCCCATTCACCTTCATTAGGTACCCTGCTCGTTGTGCTATGGTATAAAATTCATAGTTTCCTTTTGCAATATTCAAATACAGTAAAACCTTGGTTTGCGGGCACAATTCGTTCTGGAAACAAGCTTGTAACCCAAAACACTCATATATCAAAGTGAATTTCAAGAACCATTGGCTCAGTAGTTATCATGTGACATTCAGCATCATGTACTATTCATATTGCAAGACATTCCTCATTTATCAAGTTAAATTTATTAGAAATATTTGCCCAGCTTGCAGAACACTCACAGAACAAGTTACTTGCAATCCAAGGTTTTACTGTACCTGTATATTTTGCTGTTCTCCTCACACTTTATTTATTTACTTTTTTACATAAAGTGTAGTGACAAATGGCATTTCTAAAAAAAGGATACAAAGTAGAGAATAACTGGGTTAAGACTGACTATCTTCTTAGTAGAGGAGATAAGATGGCAGAGTAGTGAAAGGACCTTACGCTTGCCTACTCCTTCAAACACAGCTAGATAATTATCAAATAATTCTGAAGACCCAGGAAATTGACCTGAGAAGTAGGAGAACTGCACAACCTAGGGAGAAAAGAGGCCATATCATGGAAGGTAGGAGTTGTGGTGATGTGATTGGGGGTGAAAAGAATGGAGGACACTGCAACACTGCAAAAAGGATAAATCCTGATCATGGACAGTGGAGAGAGAGAGAGATTTTGAGGGTGCGGGGGGAGAGATAAAGCAGCAAATAGGTGATTGTACAAGAAAAACACTTCCCCAAAACCATTGACTGGGAAAACCAGAGGGGGTGATTATTGCAAGTTTTTATAAGCAGTAAGGATGAGAGTAAGGTTTTAGACGTCTGTGCTATCACCAGTGTCAAGCCTGGCAGGCATAGCTGTGCTCCTGTGAAGAAGAAAGGCTGAGGCCCAGGAGTGGACAGCATGCTCTGTGGATTCCCTGGGTTGCACTGGGAGAGATAGTTCCCCTTCATGGAGTGCATTTGGGAGAAGTGGCACTGACTCTCAGGGGACAAAAGAGCCAACGGGTGCCATTGATCTGCCTGATTCATTAGCATAAGAGCAGAGATGCCTGTTGAGGGCAGCTGACCTGGATGCTGGTTTTGGGGTTTTTTTGCAACACTTTACAATAAACTCCAAATGTCTTGCAGTCATGTGGCTGCTTTTCTGGGAAAAACACCTACCAGCCACAGCATGTTGACATCCTCTCCCAGAGAATCAGCACAGGTCTGCACAGTGCCAGGTCCCTAAAATTTGGAATTTTGAAACTCAGCTGCACACCTGAGATAAGACACAGGAGCACTCCACCACTGGGAGGGCAGAAGGCTTGGAAAGAGAAAAGGTGAAGGCAGGGATCTGATGGAAACCTGGGACAAAAGAGGGGATATTGTTCCTTCTGTGAGGACTTCCTGAACAGTGGTGGACACCACCTCCCATCTCCAGGGAGGAGAGCAGGCTGATCCCATTTTTCACCCTTCCCATAAGAATGGCTGGGCTTTAGTTAGTGGGACAAGGCACACAGTGGAGGCCTGATCTTACACGAAGCCCCAATCCCCTGCAGATGCCTCTTTTACTAGGGCCAATATGATTGGGAGGCAGAACAGCAGCAGCCCCCCTGCCCAGAAGACCAGTACAAACCACTTGCACAACAGGTCTACTGATCATAGAGTGCTTCCAAACTTCAGCTTTAGTGGAAATAGGACCAGGCACAGTCTTTCCTAACACACAAAAGATAGAGACCTAAGCAAAATGCTAAGACAGAGGATTTCATGCTAAAAGAAAGAACAAGAAGAGGTCACAGCCAGGGAGATAATCAAACCAATATAAGTAATATGCCTGAAGCAGAATTTAAAACAACAATCATAAGGATATTAGCTGAGCTTGAGAAAAGCATAGAAGACACCAGAAAGACACTTACCACAGACATAAAACCTAAAAACTAGTCAGGCCAGAATAAGAAATGTTACAACTGAGATGCAAAACTGACTGAATGTAATGATGACAAGGCTCGAAGAAGTAGTTCAATGAATCGGAGAAGATAAAATTATGGAAAATAATTAAATTGAAAATTGAAAAGAAGAGGGAAATAAAAATACAGGATTAAAAATGTAGAGTTAGAAAACTCACCGACTTCATAAAGCATAATAACATTCACATAGGAGCCCTAGAAGAGAGGTAAAAAGGAGCAGAGTGTTTATTTGAGCAAATTATATCTATAAACCTACCCAATCTCGGGAAGGAAGCAGATATCCAAATCCAGGAGGTACATAGAACTCCCATCAAAATGAACAAAAACCATCCAATTCCAAGACACATTACAGTAAAATTTTTAAAATACAGAGATAAGGAAAGAATCCTGAAAGCAGCAAGGAAAAAGAAATCTCTCCACAGAAACCTGCCCGGCCAGAAAGGCATGGCATGAGATATTCAATGGGCTGAATGGGAAAAATTTGGAGTCAAGAATACTTTATCCAGCATGACTGTCATTCAGAATAGGAGATAAAGAGTTTCACAAACAAACAAACAAACAAACAAAAAAACAACAAAGGAATTTGTGACCACTAAACCAGCCCTCCAAGAAATACTAAAGGAGGTTCTTTGAGTGGGGGAAAAAAGAGCAAAAGCAACAAAGACTTGAAAGGTAGTAGAGAAAATTTACAGAAACAACAAATTTATAAGTAAGACAATCGCACTAAATTAATACCTATCAATAAGCACTCTGGATGTAAATCGACTAAATGCTTCCATCTAAAAAATAATGGATTAAAAAAAAGACCCATCTATATGCTACCTACAAGAGACTCATTTTAGACCTAAAGACACCTCCAGATTGAAAGCGAGGGGATGGAGAACCATCTATCATGCTCATGGACATCAAAAGAAAGCTTGAATATCCATACTTATAGCAAACTAAATTTTAAACTGAAGACTGTAACAAAAGATGAAGAAGGGCACATAACATAATACAGGGCTCTATCCAGCAAGACTATCTAACTACTGTAAATATTTATGCCTCCAACTTGGAGGCACCCCACAATATAAAACAATAACAAACATAAAGACACTCATTTATAATAATACAATAATAGCAGGGGACTTGAACACCCCATATACAGTAATGGACAGATCATCTAAGGAGAAAATCAACAAGAAAACAATTGCTTTGAATGACACACTGGAACAGATGGACTTATGGGCATATTCTAAACATTTGATCAAAAGTAGAATACACATTCTTTTTGAGTACACATGGAACATTCTCCAGAATGGATCACATACTGGTTCAAAAGTCAGGCCTCAACAAGTACAAAAAGATTGAGGACATACTATGCATATTTTTAGACCACAATTCTATGAAATTAGAAGTCAACCACAAGAAAAAAATTTGGAAAGACTATAAGTACATGGAGATTAAAAAACATCCTACTAAAGAGTGAATTGGTTAACCAGGAAATTAAAGAAGAAATAAAAAAATACATGGAAACAAATGAAAATGAAAACACAACAGTCCAAAACACTTGGGATGTAGCAAAAGCAGCATATGAGGGAAGCATACAGCAATACAAGCCTACATGAAGAAGCAGAAAAGTCTCAAATATACAATCTAACCTTACACTTAAAAGAGTTAGAAAAGGAACAGTAGATAGAGCATAAGGCCAACACAAGAAGGGAAATAATATTAGAGCAGAAATAAATTATATAGAAACAAAAATACCCCAAACTGACAGAATAGATCAATGAAACTAAGGGCTGCTTCTTTGAAAGAATTAATAAAATTGGTAAACCCCTAGTCACTCTTTTCAAAAAGAAAAGAGAAAGTATCCAAGTAAATAAAATCATGAATGAAAAAGAGCGTATCACAACCAACACAACAGAGATAAAATAAAAATAAAAAATTAAACACAACAGAAATAAACAGAACACAACAGAACACAACACAACAACACAACACAACAGAAATAAAATAAAAATAAAAAATTTTATAAAAAATATGAGAATATTATGAAAAATTATATGCCAAAAATTAGGCAATCTGAAAGAAATAGATAAATTCCCTAGAAACATATAAACACTAAAACTGAAGCAGGAATAAATAAAAAATTTGAACAAACCCATAACCAGTAAAACAATTAAAACAGTAATCAAAAATCTCCCAACAAACAAAAGTCCAGGCCCAGATGGCTTCCCAGGTGAATTCTACCAGATATTGAGAGAAGAGTTAATTCTTACACTTCTCACACTGTTCCAGAAAATAGAAATGGAAGGAAAACAATTTCAGACTCTTTCTATGAGGCCAGAATTACCTTGATTCCAAGATGAGACAAAGACACCACTAAAAAGGAGAATTACAGGCCAATATCCTTAATTAACATGGATGCAAAAATTCTCAGCAAGATACTAGCAAATTGAATCCAACAGTACTTTAAAGTAATCATTCACCACAATCAAGTGGGATTTATTCTTGGGCTGTGGGGGTACTTCAATATTCACTAAACAATCAATGTGATATACTACATTAATAAAAGAAAGGATAAGAACCATGTGATTTTCTCAGTAGATGCAGAATAAGCATTTGATAAAATACATTTTCCATTTTTGATAATAACTGTCAACAAATTAGGGATAGAGGGAACATATCTCAACATTATAAAGGCCTTATCCAAAACCCAATATCTAATTTCATCCTTAGTTGGGGAAAACCTGAGTTTTTCCTCTAAGGTCTTGTATAAGACAGCGATGTCCACTCTCATCATTGTTATTTAATGTAGTACTGGAAGTCCTAGCTTCAGCCATCAGACAACATAACGAAGTAAAAGCCATCCATATAGGCGAGGAAGAATTTAATTTCACTATTCACAGATGACATAATACTCTATTTAGAAAACATGAAAGACTACACCCCAAATTGCTAGAATTGATATATAAATTCAGCAGAGCCACAGGAGATAAAATCAATGTACAGAAATCTGTTCCATTTCTATACACCAATAATTAAGGAGCAGATAGAGAAATCAAGGAATTGATCCCATTTACAATTGCACCAAAGACTGTAAGATACCTACCAATAAACCTAACCAAAGAGGTAAAAGATCTGTACTCTGAAAACTATAGAACACTATGAGAGAAGTTGAAGAGGACACACACACACACAAAAATGGAAAAACATTCCATACTCATGTATTAGAAGAGCAGATTTTTTATGTCAAAGTAATATTATTACTGAGAAACAAGATAAAACAAGAAGTCCTGTGAAGCATGAGATTATCTCTTAAAGGTTGTTTGTCTTCATGTTCTAGATATTTGTTTTTTACCTCTCTTGTGAATTTTTTGGCTTCATGATATTATCCTAACATCTCAGAACATAAATTATTCTTATACTAATTACTTACACAACGAATATAAATCCATAAAATAAATAGTATTACATAGAAAAGTTCTTGTGAGATCTGAATAGATCATCATTTCTTGATGTTAGAAATCCTAGACCTATGGAATATAAAGTTGACATCTATTCCATATTTGCTATCATTTATTATACTCTAGTAAATATTATAGTGATGTATACAGTACATTCTCTTATCTGTTCAATGAGTAGAAATGTAAATTTTGTAATATTAAATAAAGAGACCTGATAAAACAGTCATCAAATGAATGACATTGTTAAGTGATTTTATGTGATAAACAGTATAGCTAAATGTTAAGAAAAATAAGTGGAAGGAATATACCAAGAAAATGAAATATAATTGAAAGTATGAGAATAAAAGTTAAAATGATATTTATCACCTAATTTAAAAATCTTAATATACATTTATACATCTATCTCTCTCTCTCTTTATAAGGCTATACAAACAAGGGTTCATACTGATACCTCTAATCTATTTAATATATACTTAGCATAAATATATTTATTGTGTTATTTGCTCAGTCCTAGAATATACAGAAAACAATTTTAAAATTGTCACTCACACTCTGAGTAACAAATATACATCCTGAAGTATAACATTTGTTTACTGTTCTTTTTGGCTTGAGCTCTACATTAGATGGTCAAATGTTGCATTCTGAAGTTACCTAAATTCATCCCCCTTCCCTGCTTCTGTCTTTTATGGTTATGTTATTCATTTGAAATTGAGGGATTCATTTAGTTCCATTTGTATTCCATTGTGAGTTTTCTTTCCCTCCTTTGATTTTATTCTTTAGTATGTGAAACATTAATATGACTCTAAAAGATCTGTATAAAGTGACATATTCAGAAAATCATTATCCCCATTCCCTTTGTTTCATTATTGAGATACAATTCACATGTTATAAAATTCATTCTTTTAAAAATATACAGTTTGGTGGTTTTGAGTATATTTACCATGTTTCATTTTCCTGTTTATTCCATCATGCTCCCTATCCATACCTAATATTAAACAAAGTTAACAAATTAGTTAACTTCTGGGGAGCCTGGGTGGTTCAGTCGGTTGAGCCGCTGACTTCGGCTCAGGTCGTGATCTCACGGCTTGTGAGTTTGAGCCCCTCATCGGGCTGTGTGCTGTCAGCTCGGAGCCTGGAGCCTGCTTCGGATTCTATGTCTCCCCCTCTCTCTGCCCCTCCCCTGCTTGTGCTCTCTCTCTGTCTCTCAAAAAATGAATAAATGTTAAAAAAACCCAAATTATTTAACTTTAATTCTATACCAGATATTGTGTCTTACACTTTATAATTACCTTATATATATTTTATATAATTTTATATATAACTTTTCTAAATATATATTTACATATATATGTTATATATATACATATATATGTTATATATGTATATATATATGTATACATATATATGTATATATATGTAATATATATGTAGTATATATATTACATATATATGTTATATATATATATATATATATATATACACACTTCATTTATTAATGAGGCTACTAAAACTTAGAATACATAACTTCTGCAATATCAAAGTACCGTGTTTATAAATTTGGCTTGGAAACCAGGTCCTCTGAGGCCAAGAACCATATACTCACTAACTCTCAAACTCCTCTACTGTTATAGTCCTGGCATGGATACCACAACACTTCATCAGGATTTTTGCATAAGTGCTCAACTGGTATCATGGTCCTTCCTTGCCTATGTTTGTTCTTTGCAATGCAACCATAATGCACTGGAGAATCGAGCTCATATCATGTTTCCTTTCTGCTTGAATTTGTATAAATTTTACCCTTTAAATGAGAATAAAGGTCTAAGTACTTCAATGGCCTAAAGTTTCAATATGATTTTCCCACCTGCATTTTTATGGTTTCATCTTCTAACACTCTATCTAATGAACCAGCCATGCTAGAATACTTGCTAACAACAAATAGTTTCTCTCCTTTAAAGCTATTATTATTATTATTATTATTATTATTATTATTATTATTACTATTACTATTATTATTTTTTATACCCACCTTTCTTAATATCATCACTGCTGTTCATGTCCTTTCCATGTGTCTTAACCTATCAGAGAGTCATTTTCTGACCACAATCCACTTTTGCCCTTCCCTGGCATTTCATATCCTCTTCATATCCTCCTCTTCATTTCAGTAGCATTTATTACTGACTGTCATAGGTTAAAAGTCTACCATTATTCCTCTGTTTCCATAAGAATGACATCAAGGAATATGATGGTTTTGCTCCCTATGTAATCCACAGCACCCGCAACATATACTACTCCAACAAAATAAGAGATTAAGCTTTTATAGACCAAAGATGATGATGTGCTATAATATGTAGAACAGATTTAGTTTAATTCTCTACTCCAGAAGTATCAAAGAGAAGTAAACTAAATAAAGATACAGTATACTAACATCTGCTGTTGAATTGATTCCAATTATACTAATGAATCTTGATATTGCCATTTTCTATCATACAGACAATTATTGTGACCAATTAATTATATAAGATTTTATTAAGAAGAATTTCTAAATTCTGTAAACTTCCTTAAAATCGGTTATTTGCAGCAGAAAAATAGAAGAAGTTAATACAGCAATCTGTTGCTGGATGTTTAGTTCTTAATTATAGACATTCATCGCATGAATAGCTTTAGCTAAATATGGACTAATGAGGATCTTTTCGAAAACAGAAACTATTCAAAAGCTATTTGTTCACCTCTAGTTTAAAGGTAAAGTCGAAAGAAAAGATATGTAATAGATTCTGATAAGTACTTGGAATAAAAACATGTTAAGAATTACATTACAGCCATGAAATGCTTATCACTAATAAACTAAGTATAAAATTTTTTTTATTCTTCTTGATGGATAAAAGGGATAGTAAATACCTTGACTCTAATTTGAAATGTTTCTCATCAGCTGGAATTTGATCTTGGCTAGGGCATAGTGACTAAGGAAAGTTTGATATCTTCCTTTCCTTTCTTCCCCTCTTCTTTCCCCTTCTTCTCCTTCTCCTTCTCCTTCTCCTTCTCCTTCTTCTTTTTTTAAACATTATTTATACTTCTCCCATTCTAAATGGAGCATTTTAGAATACACGGGAAAAAACTCATATTTATGGGTATTTGTATTTTGTTGTCTACATTAATGAGATGATTTATAAAAAATAATTAAGTTTATTTATTTATAAAGAGAGAGACAGCATTAAGTGGGGGGAAGGCAGAGAGAGAGGGAGAGAAAGAATCCCAAGCAGGCTCTGTGCTGTCAGTGCAGGCACAATGTGGGGCTTGATCTAACCAAACTGTGAGATCATGACCTGAGCCAAAATAGAGTCAGAAGCTTAACTGACTGAACCACCCAGGTGCCCCGAGATGGTGTGTTTTGTTAAGGAAATAGACTTGCAGATCAGTAAAAAAGAATCAAAATATTGGCAAAAGGAAAGTAAGGCAAAAAATAATCCCATAGTGTTTAACATTTTGAGATTCTATGGCACCTGAATTTGTGATGTCTGCTATAAAATGTTTTCAGAATACCATAGCTTAATAATTTACTCATATGACAAAATGAATGATTTTATCAAGACCATTTCAAAAACAGATATGACTAATAAAGGAAGTAGAAACTTCTAAACATGACATGACATTGCTGAACTATTTGAAAACACTCAATTTTTCTATAAACAATATAAACAATAGAAATGTGGGACTCATGAGAAAGTTGTATATAGATAATAAGTAATCAATTTGCTCATGATATCTAGATGCATTTATGGATGCTTTTAATATTCAAGGTGAGTTAGTGGTATAAAATACCTAGATTCAACTAATGCTTTAAATGTACAGTATGTTAAATGTATGAAACAGCAAATATAGTAGCAATAAATAAAAAAATTAATGAAAAAACGAGTGCTACTTTTAGATACAAAGGTATAAACAAATAAATCATTATTATGACACATGTGGGCTAACAGCTATGAATTTCTTAAATTGGTGACACTCAGTATGGTTCTATTATTCCCATGTGTGCTCAGCCCAAGAAAAACCGATAAAACTCATAACTGTTCTGCAAGATAACTGGCAAGCTACAGCTCTTGGCAAGGCATATTTTCACCTATTCTTATGAATAATTCTAATAGAAGATGTGTGTGTATCATTGGCTCTGTCATCTTCCATCTGTTGGGGACCCTTTGCTCAAATCTTGACTCTAGTTCATATAACCAAACTTTTTGTGGAGAAACTGGTGGTGGTGGAAAGATGAGAGAGAGAGACAGAGAGAGAGAGAGAGAGAGAGAGAGAGAGAGAGAGAGAGAAAGAGAGAGGCAACATATAAACATTGCATAACTCCGTATTCAAATAGTATAACCCTTCCATCCATGAGTACCTTTTCCCAAGTATATTTATCTCTTGATTCTCTCTGTGCATTTCAATTTAATCTGATAAGTATATGTTTCAGTTACCTTAAATTGGTCTGTGAGCATTTCTGTTCCATGACATCTGGGATAGTTACATGATATTGCACTTGGAAGCTACTATTTCATAAAGATAATTGACAATGACATGATAATGATATGACATGACAAGACACTACTGCCCTTTGACATTGGCGAAGATCAAATGCATCAACAACTTGTTTTGGAGCCTTATAAGTTTCCATTTCTACACATACCACTCCCCATCAGCCAATGGAACATTCCCACTTAGAGCCCATGCCTCTATGTTTGAAGATTATGCACTGGGTACCTGGGACTAAAATTCTGAATTTAAATGATTCTGAGACCAATATCAGAATCTGCATGGGCCTTTACTGTAGATCTATCTTCAAAGTGGCCAAGAGGACGAGTTTTTAGAGCACATGAACAAAACTTGCTAACGTGGGCAGTGCGTCCATCTGCATGTGTTCAAGACACCCCATTGTAGTGCAGGAGAAAACCATGGATGGGCAGAGGATGTAGGCTGGGGGCCAGGGTGGGTTCTCTCCACAATGCCATATTTCATTCTGGCAATAGAAGGAGTCTAATAATTCCAAATTCAAACCTGGCTTTCCAGGACTTTATAAAGGTATATTTGTCAAAGTGGAAAGATAGGATATATTTTATTTCACAGTCTGTTAACTTGGTTTTTAACTTTTAAGTATTTGGACATATGGTATGTGGGCTGCCTTTTGTACCCAACCTTCTTGCAAGTACTAAGACTGGGACTGCCTTAAGGCCCTTATTTATCTATATAAAGAAGGAAAGTATAATACCATGTGAAAACAGAATGATTTTTGAAGCAATACCAGAACTTCGACTAAAATATTACATAATTTTCAAACAATTTTCTTCTTCCAAAAAGTATTTAGCAAGTTGGTTGTTCTAAGTTTGAGAAGCATTTCAAACAGAATAGCTGAAGTTTAAGGGAAGGCAGGTTTAAATACATACATGAAGCAATAGAAACTAGGAAAAATGAAGTTTGGTGGCACGAAGTAATGCTTTAGTGAAGTCCTCTGGAAAAAGTGAGAAGTTGGAACAGTGTAGGAACTCAACTTGATATGAATACAATATTTCAGTCAGTTGTTCAGATATACAACTATAACACTTGAACAAAACAACACCAGGACAAAAATCAGTTACTCATTCACCTAGCCCATTACTCATAAGGAATTTTATTACTTACCAATCCTATCTTAACAATGTCTACTGTTAACATGGTTTGATATACAGAAAAGTAATAATTATGTATGCTTTTGGTTATTTAATCATGCAATAAACCAAAGTACTTACTAACTCATTGATTTTTCCTGACATTTCCTGAAGATGCTGGTAAATGTCACCATGTTTGGAAAGTTTTTACTGTTGACTGGTCTTTATTAAAAACTTAAGAGTTCCCTTCCTATTGAAGGATAATCTATAATTTTATCATCTATAGTAGATAAAAGTAAATTGAACACCAGGGAAAATAATTTAAAAAAAAAACCCATAGAAACAAAGATAATTTGAAGCACACACACACAAAAAAAAACTTTTAAAAATATGAGCTTCTAAAAGTTTTCAGAAAAATTTTGCACATCCAAACATAAAAGTAACTTCTATAAAAGAACAGTAACTAAAGAGAAAAATGTGTTACTGAATGTTTTTAAGAAGGAATAATCTGTAATTAAGAATTGCTGAAGAACATAAAGGGTACATCTAAAGAATCAATTGGTGTCTTACATATAATAGAAACCATAAAGTATAAAAATGTGAGGCACTATATATTCTACATATAATAATTTTTATTTCTAAAAAAAAAGAAAGAAAGAATGAGAATGGAGCAGGGTAGAAAAACAACAAATAAAATGTTAAAATAATAATTACTGAAATCAACCTAAGAAAATTATATGTCTTCAAGTGGAGAAACACTGGCAAACTGCCCAATCTCATGATTTTTGGCATATATAATGATGTATTTTGAAAAAAATTGCAGCATTAAAAAATAAGTAATATTCATGGAGAAAAACAAATCTATAAATTGGTAGTTTGAGAAATTACTTTGAACCCAGAACTACAAACCCAACCAGAACCACCCTCCAATTCTAAGTGAATGCTAAAGTCATTTTCCAATGTGCAAGGACTCAGAACTTGTAACACACATGGGAATATATACATATATTTTTTTAAAACATTTTTTAGTGTTTATTCATTTTTGAAGGAGAGAGACAGAGGATAGGTGGGGGAGGGGCAGAGAGAGGGGGAGACACAGAAACCAAAGCGGGTGCCAGGATCTGAGCTGTCAGCACAGAGCCCACGTGGGGCTTGAACTCACAAGTCTCACAAGTGGTGAGATCATGACCTGAGTGGAAGTTGGACGCCCAAAGGACTGAGCAACCCAGGCGCCCCTATATATTTCTTGAGCATCTACTACAAGGAGAAAGTAAGATAAAAGAAGGCATATCAATAAATCAGTGTTGGGGGCTGTCAAAAATAACAGCTCTATAATGATCCAGGGAACATTTGAACTTATGAAAGTACTTAAAGAAAAAGGTGATTCTATGTGTAAAATTTTAAGATAATTTAGTAGGAATTATTCAATTTGTATTGGCTACCAGAAATGTGTAACTGAATTTGTCATTCCCATAGGGGAAAAAGAAAGCTTTATAAGGAAGACAAAATCCCAATATAAAAATAGAAAAAATACATTGTGATTTTGTGAAAAATGATGATCTGTTGTGGGAAGAGGCAGTCCATTTCATCATTGCACTTAAAATATACACTTTGAGCAGCAGAGTTAGTAGAGTTGCATTTCTTTCTTTAATGTCTTTATACATTCCACTATGTTCCTCAGTCAACAATATTAAACAGTTAAAAATATGAGTGACTTATTGAACGGTACGTTAAGAATGATACTGACAAAAAGAGCGATAATTATGGACAATAAAAAGACAAATGTGGTTTAAATCTATAAATTGACTTCCACCCCAAATGTTCACTATTTTTTCAATCTTTCTCCTGCATTGTTTCACTGCCATGTTGCATCAGCTGCATTCAGTGTTTCAGTATCATTTATTAGTAAGAGGACAATATTAAAAGAGAAATCAGGGGCGCCTGGGTGGCGCAGTCGGTTAAGCGTCCGACTTCAGCCAGGTCACGATCTCGCGGTCCGTGAGTTCGAGCCCCGCGTCAGGCTCTGGGCTGATGGCTCGGAGCCTGGAGCCTGTTTCGACTCTGTGTCTCCCTCTCTCTCTGCCCCTCCCCCGTTCATGCTCTGTCTCTTTCTGTCCCAAAAATAAATAAAAACGTTGAAAAAAAATTAAAAAAAAAAAGAGAAATCAGAAAAAACAAAGAAATAAAATTCCTAACTCCGTATTCTAAAATATGTTTTTTAAAACCAATACTTTTGAGGAATAGGAACTATTTTGCAATTTAAAATGCTATATTCCGAAAGAATAAGCATGTAACAGTTTATGCCGTAAGAACGGACTGGAAAGATAATAAATAAAACAACAGACGACCCCTGAAAATTATTTACATTTTTCTGATGAAGGAAAAAATTCAGAAGCAGAGATGAGACCAAAATAGTGCTACATTACTATCATTTAAATCTCAGTGGAAGATTTAACCAGGATGATAAAATTTCCATAACATTTGAGAACTCCAGTAGACATCACATTGCATCTTACTTTGTGGGTGAAGCTGAATATGTGATAAGCCTCACAGAGCAATCTTCCATTTAAAAAATGCATGGCGTGTGGACTTAAAGTATCAAGCGTGTGAAGCTGTGTTTACGTATGGAGACCCAGAGTAAACCTGGGTGACTTCCAGACATAAAGAATGCATTATGTGATAATCAGAGAGCACAATAGGGGAAAATAGCCGCTGTGTTTACATTTGGAGGTACAGAGTAAACTCATTCTAAAACAAAGCATATAGTGAATCCCTAAAAGGCACATGTTAAAAAGGAAGTGTCAAAAGTCAGCAGACAACATACAGTTCAACAGAAGCCATTTAGGAGAGGTAGATCTCCAAGAAACATAGAGAGATTTCACATTTTTGCCAGGAGGAAACTGAAGCCTTCTGTCACTAAACCACTCCCAGAGTAGAATTAGACCAGTATTTAAGAAGATATGAAAGTGATCAGATAGAAAAAAAAAAAAATGGTAAAAACAGTGAATCTAAAAACAAACAAATAAACTAAAAACCAGTGTCTGAGCAACCCAGGTATTGTTAATTCTGCGAAACAATAGTGAATAGTCAGAATGAGAGTTTTGTATCTGTTTTATCTGTTTAAAAAAATATCCAGGGGCGCCTGGGTGGCTCAGTCGGTTAAGCGTCCGACTTCAGCCAGGTCACGATCTCGCGGTCCGTGAGTTCGAGCCCCTTGTCAGGCTCTGGGCTGATGGCTCAGAGCCTGGAGCCTGTTTCCAATTCTGTGTCTCCCTCTCTCTCTGCCCCTCCCCCGTTCATGCTCTGTCTCTCTCTGTCCCAAAAATAAATAAACGTTGAAAAAAAAATTAAAAAAATATCCAATAATTCTTAAGGTAAAAAGAATAACTGTATGCTTTTTCAGTATCATGCTGGACATTGTGTAGCAACCCAGTCTCCATCTCTGCTTAAGAGTCTCTGGTTGAAGAGAACCACCAGAGGATTAGCAGAACGGAGTCGCCGGAGCCAAGCGCAGATGAGAGGCCCACGGAAGAGGGTAGGAAGGGCGGCGAGGCGGTGCGCGCTCCACGGACTGGCGGGAGGGAGCCGGGGCGGAGGGGTGGCTCGCCAGCCAAGCAGAGCCCCCGAGTCTGGCTTGCAAAAAGCGGAGGGGCCTGACGGACTGTGTTCTGCCAGCAACACAACTTAGCGTCTGGGAGGTCATAAGTTAATAGCTCTGCTCAGAAAGCGGGAAGGCTGAGGACAAAGGGAAGGAGAGCTGCTGAGCCCCCTGACGACAGAGCTCAGTTTGGTGGGGAACAAAGGCCCTCGCCAGCGCCATCTCCCCCACCCATCCCCCAGCCAAAATCCCAAAGAGAACCAGTTCCTGCCAGGGAACTTGCTCACTCCGCGCAAACACCCAACTCTGCGCTTCTGCGGAGCCAAACCTCCGGCAGCGGATCTGACTCCCTCCTGCTGCCACAGGGCCCCTCCTGAAGTGCATCACCTAAGGAGAAGCAAGCTAAGCCTGCCCCTCCTGCCCCTGTGCACCTTGCCTACCCACCCCAGCTAAGATGCCAGATCCCCAGCATCACAAGCCTGGCAGTGTGCAAGTAGCCCAGACAGGCCACCCCACCCCACAGTGAATCCCGCCCCTAGGAGAGGGGAAGAGAAGGCATGCACCAGTCTGACTGTGGCCCCAGCGGTGGGCTGGGGGCAGACATCAGGTCTGACTGCGGCTCCGCCCACCAACTCCAGTTATATACCACAGCACAGGGGAAGTGCCCTGCAGGTCCTCACCATGCCAGGGACTATCCAAAATGACCAAGCGGAAGAATTCCCCTCAGAAGAATCTCCAGGAAATAACAACAGCTAATGAGCTGATCAAAAAGGATTTAAATAATATAACAGAAAGTGAATTTAGAATAATAGTCATAAAATTAATCGCTGGGCTTGAAAACAGTATAGCTGACAGCAGAGAATCTCTTGCTACAGAGATCAAGGGACTAAGGAACAGTCACGAGGAGCTGAAAAACGCTTTCAACGAAATGCATAACAAAATGGAAACCACCACAGCTCGGATTGAAGAGGCAGAGGAGAGAAGAGGTGAACTAGAAGATAAAGTTATGGAAAAAGAGGAAGCTGAGAAAAAGAGAGATAAAAAAATCCAGGAGTATGAGGGGAAAATTAGAGAACTAAGTGATACTAAAAAGAAATAGTATACGCATAATTGGTATCCCAGAGGAGGAAGAGAGAGGGAAAGGTGCTGAAGGGGTACTTGAAGAAATCATAGCTGAGAACTTCCCTGAAGTGGGGAAGGAAAAAGGCACTGAAATCCAAGAGGCACAGAGAACTCCCTTCAGACATAACTTGAATCGATCTTCTGCACGACATATCATAGTGAAACTGGCAAAATACAAGGATAAAGAGAAAATTCTGAAAGCAGCAAGGGGTAAACGTGCCCTCACATATAAAGGGAGACCTATAAGACTCGTGACTGATCTCTCTTTTGAAACTGGGCAAGCCAGAAAGAATTGGCACGAGATTTTCAGTGTGCTAGACAGAAAAAATATGCAGCCGAGAATCCTTTATCCAGCAAGTCTGTCATTTAGAATCGAAGGAGAGATAAAGGTCTTCCCAAACAAACAAAAACTGAAGGAATTTGTCACCACTAAACCAGCCCTCCAAGAGATCCTAAGGGGGACCCTGTGAGACAAAGTACCAGAGACATCACTACAAGCATAAAACATACAGACATCACAATGACTCTAAACCCATATCTTTCTATAATAACACTGAATGTAAATGGATTAAATGCGCCAACCAAAAGACACAGGGTATCAGAATGGATAAAAAAACAAGACCCATCTATTTGCTGTCTACAAGAGACTCATTTTAGACCTGAGGACACCTTTAGATTGAGAGTGAGGGGATGGAGAACTATTTATCATGCTACTGGAAGCCAAAAGAAAGCTGGAGTAGCCATACTTATATCAGACAAACTAGACTTTCAATTAAAGGCTGTAACAAGAGATGAAGAAGGACATTATATAATAGTGACAGGGTCTATCCATCAGGAAGAGCTAACAATTATAAATGTCTATGCGCCGAATACCGGAGCGCCCAAATATATAAAACAATTACTCATAAACATAAGCAACCTTATTGATAAGAATGGGGTAATTGCAGGGGACTTTAACACCCCACTTACAGAAATGGATAGATCATCTAGACACACGGTCAATAAAGAAACAAGGGCCCTGAATGACACATTGGATCAGATGGACTTGACAGATATATTTAGAACTCTGCATCCCAAAGCAACAGAATATACTTTCTTCTCGAGTGCACATGGAACATTCTCCAAGATAGATCACATACTGGGTCACAAAACAGCCCTTCATAAGTTTACAAGAATTGAAATCATACCATGCATACTTTCAGACCACAATGCTATGAAGCTTGAAATCAACCACAGAAAAAAGTCTGGAAAACCTCCAAAAGCTTGGAGGTTAAAGAACACCCTACTAACGAATGAGTGGGTCAACCAGGCAATTAGAGAAGAAATTAAAAAATATATGGAAACAAACGAAAATGAAAATACAACAATCCAAACGCTTTGGGATGCAGCGAAGGCAGTCCTGAGAGGAAAATACATTGCCATCCAGGCCAATCTCAAGAAACAAGAAAAATCCCAAATACAAAATCTAACAGCACACCTAAAGGAAATAGAAGCAGAACAGCAAAGGCAGCCTAAACCCAGCAGAAGAAGAGAAATAATAAAGATCAGAGCAGAAATAAACAATATAGAATCTAAAAAAACTGTAGAGCAGATCAACGAAACCAAGAGTTGGTTTTTTGAAAAAATAAACAAAATTGACAAACCTCTAGCCAGGCTTCTCAAAAAGAAATGGGAGATGACCCAAGTAGATAAAATCATGAATGAAAATGGAATTATTACAACCAATCCCTCAGAGATACAAACAATTATCAGGGAATACTATGAAAAATTATATGGCAACAAATTGGACCACCTGGAAGAAATGGACAAATTCCTCAATACCCACAAGCTTCCAAAACTCAATCAGGAGGAACTAGAAAGCTTGAACAGACCCATCACCGGCGAAGAAATTGAATCGGTTATCAAAACTCTCCCAACAAATAAGAGTCCAGGACCAGATGGCTTCCCAGGGGAGTTCTACCAGACGTTTAAAGCAGAGATAATACCTATCCTTCTCAAGCTATTCCAAGAAATAGAAAGGGAAGGAAAACTTCCAGACTCATTCTATGAAGCCAGTATTACTTTGATTCCTAAACCAGACAGAGACCCAGTAAAAAAAGAGAACTACAGGCCAATATCCCTGATGAATATGGATGCCAAAATTCTCAATACGATACTAGCAAATCGAATTCAACGGCATATAAAAAGAATTATTCACCATGATCAGGTGGGATTCATTCCTGGGATGCAGGGCTGGTTCAACATTCGCAAATCAATCAACGTGATACATCACATTAACAACAAAAAAAGAGAAAAACCATATGATCCTGTCAATCGATGCAGAAAAGGCCTTTGACAAAATCCAGCAAGCTTTCTTAATAAAAACCCTTGAGAAAGTCGGCATAGAAGGAACATACTTAAAGATCATCAAAGCCATTTATGAAAAGCCCACAACTAACATCATCCTCAACGGGGAAAAACTGAGAGCTTTTTCCCTGAGATCAGGAACACGACAGGGATGCCCACTCTCACCGCTGTTGTTTAACATAGTGCTGGAAGTTCTAGCATCAGCAATCAGACAACAAAAGGAAATCAAAGGCATCAAAATGGGCAAAGATGAAATCAAGCTTTCGCTTTTTGCAGATGACATGATATTATACATGGAAAATCCGATAGACTCCACCAAAAGTCTGCTAGAACTGATACATGAATTCAGCAAAGTTGCAGGATACAAAATCAATGTACAGAAATCAGTTGCATTCTTATACACTAACAATGAAGCAACAGAAAGACAAATAAAGAAACTGATCCCATTCACAATTGCACCAAGAAGCATAAAATACCTAGGAATAAATCTAACCAAAGATGTAAAGGATCTGTAGGCTGAAAACTATAGAAAGCTTATGAAGGTAATTGAAGAAGATTTAAAGAAATGGAAAGACATTCCCTGCTCATGGATTGGAAGAATAAATATTGTCAAAATGTCAATACTACCCAAAGCTATCTACACATTCAATGCAATCCCAATCAAAATTGCACCAGCATTCTTCTCGAAACTAGAACAAGCAATCCTAAAATTCATATGGAACCACAAAAGGCCCCGAATAGCCAAAGTAATTTTGAAGAAGACCACCAAAGCAGGAGGCATCACAATCCCAGACTTTAGCCTCTACTACAAAGCTGTCATCATCAAGACAGCATGGTATTGGCACAAAAACAGACACATAGACCAATGGAATAGAATAGAAACCCAGAACTAGACCCACAAACGTATGGCCAACTCATCTTTGATAAAGCAGGAAAGAACATCCAATGGAAAAAAGACAGTCTCTTTAACCAATGGTGCTGGGAGAACTGGGCAGCAACATGCAGAAGGTTGAAACTAGACCACTTTCTCACACCATTCACAAAAATAAACTCAAAATGGATCAAGGACCTGAATGTGAGACAGGAAACCATCAAAACCTTAGAAGAGAAAGCAGGAAAAGACCTCTCTGACCTCAGCCGTAGCAATCTCTTACTCGACACATCCCCAAAGGCAAGGGAATTAAAAGCAAAAGTGAATTACTGGGACCTTATGAAGATAAAAAGCTTCTGCACAGCAAAGGAAACAACCAACAAAACTAAAAGGCAACCAACGGAATGGGAAAAGATATTTGCAAATGACATATCGGACAAAGGGCTAGTCTCCAAAATCTATCAAGAGCTCACCAAACTCCACACCCGAAAAGCAAATAACCCAGTGAAAAAATGGGCAGAAAACATGAATAGACACTTCTCTAAAGAAGACATCCGGATGGCCAACAGGCACATGAAAAGATGTTCAGCATCGCTCCTTATCAGGGAAATACAAATCAAAACCACACTCAGATATCACCTCACGCCAGTCAGAGTGGCCAAAATGAACAAATCAGGAGACTATAGATGCTGGAGAGGATGTGGAGAAACGGGAACCCTCTTGCACTGTTGGTGGGAATGCAAATTGGTGCAGCCGCTCTGGAAAGCAGTGTGGAGGTTCCTCAGAAAATTAAAAATAGACCTACCTTATGACCCAGCAATAGCACTGCTAGGAATTTATCCAAGGGACACAGGAGTACTGATGCATAGGGGCACTTGTACCCCAATGTTCATAGCAGCACTCTCAACAATAGCCAAATTATGGAAAGAGCCTAAATGTCCATCAACCGATGAATCGATAAAGAAATTGTGGTTTATATACACAATGGAATACTACGTGGGATGAGAAAAAATGAAATATGGCCTTTTGTAGCAACGTGGATGGAACTGGAGAGTGTGATGCTAAGTGAAATAAGCCATACAAAGAAAGACAGATACCATATGGTTTCACTCTTATGTGGATCCTGAGAAAATTAACAGGAACCCATGGGGGAGGGGAAGGAAAAAAAAAGAAAAAAGAGGTTAGAGTGGGAGAGAGCCAAAGCATAAGAGACTGTTGAGAACTGAGAACAAACTAAGGGTTGATGGGGGGTGGGAGGGAGGAGAGGGTGGGTGATGGGTATTGAGGAGGGCACCTTTTGGGATGAGCACTGGGTGTTGTATGGAAACCAATTTGACAATACATTTCATATATAAAAAAAAAAAAAAAGAAAAAAGAGTCTCTGGTTGAAAAGCATGTACTTTTTAGGGGTGCCTGGGTGGCTTAGTTTGTTAGCAACTGACTCCTGATTTTGTCTCGGATCATGGTCATGGATTAAGGCCCAAATCGGGCTCTGGGCTGGCAGTGCAGAGCCTGCCTGGGATTCTCTCTTTCCCTCTCTCTCTCTTCTGCCCCTCTCCTGCTCATGGGTATGGGCTCTCTTTTATATATATAGAAAGAAAAACAAATTTACATATATATATATATATATATATATTAAAATTAATATATATGAAAATAAATAAACTTCAAAAGCAACGTGTGTACCTTTTAAAAATACGTATTTACTCTTTACTATTGATTAGGATATTTTACATTTCTGTAATTGTAGCTTCTAGCTAGTGAAAAAAACTAACGAAGATGCAAATGATGCATACAGAGTATGTATGATAGAGCTGCAATTAAGTTCTGTTCATAAGAAAATCTCAAAATTTAAAGTTTATTGTCCTATAGAACTTTAATTTTGTTGCTAAATTAGTAATCTTATTCAAAAATTATTTCTCTTAGCCACTATGCATGCATCACACTCTCACTTTCTTTTGTAATTAGCCTGAATATCATGCTAGAGTCTCCATTAATTAGTTACATAGCTGACTCTCTCTCCTTATATTTTCAGTTAAAAGTTAAGATTATTGAAGATAATTTGTTGCTACAAAATTCCCAGGAAGGAATTTTTAATATTGCATGAACTGCAAAACTAAATTAATATAGTTTGATTTGTTGGTTATTTATCTAAACTATTCTAGAAAAGAGATATTGTGGTGCATTTGAGTGACAAACATTGAGGGACTTAAGAAATTAATGTGTAAATATTATCAAACCTACAAAAATACAACAAAAATTATTTTATCTAATAAAGACTCACACAAGTCAAATGTTGCCTTGAACATAAGTTCCAGCCTTTCCCCAACTGCTTTTTTCATACTCTCGTGGAATTTAGGCCCAAATTCCAGCAAATTCTCTGGAAATGGACTTTAGGTCACATCATGAAGTCCATACTGTAACCATAGACACCAACATTTTTAGGTAATTTGAGATTGCACTTTTAAAATGACCATTACTTGATATAAATTAAAGACTTTAAAAAAATTTTTTGGGGGGCGCCTGGGTGGCTCAGTCAGTTGAGCGTCCGACTTCGCTCAGGTCACAATCTCACCGTCCATGAGTTCGAGCCCCGCATCAGGCTCTGTGCCGACAGCTCAGAGCCTGGAGCCTGCTTCAGATTGTGTGTCTCCCTCTCTCTCTGGCCCTCCCCCCATTCATGCTCTGTCTCTCTCTGTCTCAAAAATAAATAAATGTTAAAAAAAAGAAAAGAAAAAAAAATTTTTTAATTTATTCATTTTTTGAGAGACAGACAGAGACAGAGCACAAGTGGGGGAGGGGCAGCGAGAGAGGGAGACATCAGAATCTCAAGCAGGCTCCAGGCTCTGAACTGACAGCACAAAGCCCAACACGAGACTTTAGCTCACAACCTGTGAGATCATGAGCTGAGCCGAAGTCGGATGCTTAACTGACTGAGCCACCCAGGCCCCCCAAATTACAGATAATTTTTAAAAGAGTTTTTAAAGCCTGAATAATTTGAAAATCTGTGAAAATGTCAGGATGCCAAATGAGTGTGTGGAAAGGCAAAACAGATTATAATTCTGCATGTTAAACGCCTAAACAATCATCAGAAGGCAGAAGAAACTGTTTCAGCTGGGGTGTTGGACTAGGGAAAAAATGTTGCAGAAGGCAGTGACGGAAGAGACAAATTAAGCTCATTTTTATCAAGCAGCAGTAATATCTATTCTCAAATACTTTTGCATGGGAGGCCACTTCCCACAATCCTCCCCCAAATTAATTTAAGGGAGGACCTAATTTCCATTAAAATAGTTTTTACTCCATACATACACAATATTACACTCTCACAGATACACTGCATCACACTGCCAAATTGGAATTAATTTTATGACAACTGTATATCTACAGAATCCTTCTCATTGAAACCGCATTATGAAATTCTTTAGGTATTGATATAAAATGAATATCAAAAGTAAATGTGGTACAGTGTAAACATTAACGGTGAGAAGTAACACAGATATGACCTAGCAAGGTGCATTCAAGATTATGAAAATAAAATATTCCAAAAGTGAAAGTTAGTTACCTGCTTAACACAATTATGAAGAATGAAGATTTGGTAATCTTGTATATATGCTAGATATATGTGGAATACTTTAAGCAAAGAAAACACAGTGTCAAACACATCGTAAGTATTCAATTGTTACACTGTAAAAAACAAACAAAAAAAAAACACCTCACCTAATTCCAGATATTTTGTCTATCTTTATTCAGTTATCATTTCGGTAGTGCTGATATTAATTGGAATGAAATATAGCCTCTTCAAAGTTTCTCACATTGATGATCCATGATAATTTGTATGAAGGTATATAAAAATAGAGAAGTAAAAATCATACTAACTTTTATAAAATTAAATATATGAATCTAATCTTTAATATAAGAGTTTTCAGTACTGGAGGACGTAAAGTGATCAGGATACATTCCACGTCTATTTTATGTAGATGGGGGAAAAAAGATCTGTGTCTGCATAACACTTAGTGAATCAGTGATTTGGGAAATTATTTTAAAAATATTCCTTTAATAAAGATGAATGCTTGATCACATTATGTTAACAGGTTTTAAGAAATCTGACAGTAATAACAGTTTTTAACTGAGAAGTAAATCAGGACAAGCTTGAGTATTCCAATTCTCATTTCTGGGCATACTGGTACATAAAATGTAGATTAACAAATATACACAGTTGACAAAAATAAGCTATGAGAAATGGGTGTGAAGATTAAGAAAACTGCATGCAGCTAGGTCAATAGGAAAACCACAGAAAATGTTATTGGGGGGTGACTAACACAGCAAAGAAATGTTGAAATGTACAAGACCTAGAGGTGTGAGTGTGATAGAAACTGCTGCATGGGGACATCTTGGCAAGCAGGAAAGAAACAGGAAGTAAGATAAGGAACAGCAAGAGATGCCATTTCATCCAGCTTCAGGCAGCAAACCCTAAGGCTGTGTTTCCTTTAAATCAAGGAGAAACAAGTAGATACTTCTTGAGGCAGACCTTGCATGGGGCACTTGACTGGACCCCTGAGGATCACAGAATCAACAGTGAATTAGAGGATACTGTAGAATAAGTCACTTAATCCTTCTGCATATTTTGATAATGATTAAAGTGTTAATGTCTGTACATTTTTCACTTCATTACAATGCTGGGGAAATATTAAGTGAGAGAAGAGAAAAACAAAATCTGAAGAGACATGAAAAGCTGAAGAGAAAATGAATAGCAACATCACTTCATTAATCCTACCTCTACCCTCACCCTGCTTTTGACTAAATTCCACACTCATGCAAAATAGGAGGAATGTCAGCGTCCAGGGATGAAGCGTCAATATTAAGTCAGGAATTTCGTATAAGGCACAACAGAAATCTACTACACATCAAGTACTTCAGGTTCTATTATGTTCCTTCTGGGACTAGAAAGGTTATTTGTAGAATGATCCTAATTTACCAGATTGCCTGGGAAAAATCTCCAAGTCAAAGTCATCTTCTAAAATAATTAATAATCATGCTTACTTTAATTCTTGCAAACATTTTGTTTGGAATATAAATTATAGGGTCAGCATAGCTATGGGGCTAATAATGCTCATGTGAGCACAGTGACTTGGGGGAGGTGGTGCAGTAAAGTTGTAGGTGGATGAATTAAAAAAATTAGGCATTGACCTCGCTCCCATTGTGTGTGTGTGTGTGTGTGTGTGTGTGTGTGTGTGTGTGTGTGTGTGTTTACAAAAAGCAAGACGGTCAGTATGGTAGTTCAGTTTGGAGGCAGGGTGAAAGAAGCAAATTCTCACTTAGAGTAACATCATAGCAAGGAAATAAGAGACATGTTAAAACTGTGACAAACAAGAAACATTTGAATTAGCGCATCATTCTTCATACAGTAAGGATAACATTATTTTATTGTTACAATAGCAGTTATATACCACTTAAGTACACCTGGCACTTTCCTGATCACCTTATTTCCATTACCCTCTTTAAGTCTCATGTGAACCATAGGTAATAGGTACTGTTAGTCGGATTATTTTGTAGAGATGGAAACTGGAGAAAAAAATTACTGGTCTGAAGTCACACAGTGCTAATTAGATAGACAATATGTCAATGTAGGCCCTGTGGAGTCTCAGTAGGAACTTTCATAAATAACCACTCAAACAGTGTTGCCTAATAAACATTCAGTAATGATGGAAATGTTCTACCTTGTTGTCCAATATGATGGTCACTAGTCACATTTAATGAGCAAGCATTTGAAATACGGATACATTAAGTTGAAATTTAATTCTATTTACTTTAATTAACTTTAATTTACATAGTCAAATGTGCTAGTAGTTACTATATTAGGACAACTCCAGAAAATTAATAAAAAAATAATACATTTTGTGACTTTTACTTTTTTCTCATGCTATGTCCCACATTATTAATTTAAAAAATTGAGTTTCTCAGTGTCAACCAATTAAACCTTTTTTTTTAAGTTTATTTATTTATTTTGAGAGAGAGAGAAGAGGAGAGGCAAAGAGAGATGGAGAGAGAAAATCCCAAGAGGGTCGGTGCTGTCAGCTCAGAGCCCAATATGGGGCTCAATCTCATAAACAGTGAAGTATCATGATCTGAGCTGAAATCAAGAGATGGATGCTTAACTGACTGAGCCACCCAGGCACCCCAACAGGTTAAACCTTTTTTTAAGAACACAATATGATTTGTAGATTATGATAATGAACATATCAGAAACACCTTTTTCCTATACTCTCTATTAAAAGTAACTTTTTAAAGCACAGTATTTCTAGAAGATTTTAATACAATGGCTAGACTCATATTTAACTTTGAAACATTTATGTTACAAAAATCCATGATTTTAAAATGCATTTTTAAAATTAATAACTTCTTTCCAATTAAATATAACTTAAACTGTTCAGTAGTATTTCATTCTGCCTATCTTAATAAATCCACACACTACAAAATCTTGATTTTGCCTATAGATATTCTTATTTTTTTTTAATTTTTTTTAACATTTATTTATTTTTGAGACAGAGACACAGCATGAACGGGGGAGGGGCAGAGAGAGAGAGGGAGACACAGAATCTGAAACAGGCTCCAGGCTCTGAGCCATCTGCCCAGAGCCCAACGCGGGGCTCGAACTCGCGGACCGCGAGATCATGACCTGAGCTGAAGTCGGACGCTCAACCGACTGAGCCACCCAGGCGCCCCTATAGATATTCTTAAAAAAACTTTTTTTTAATGTTTATTTCGTTTTGAGAGAAAGAGGGACAGAGTGTGACCAGGGGAGGGGCAGAGAGAGAGGGAGACACAGAATCCAAAGCAAGCTCCAGGCTCTGAGCTGGAGCGCCATGCAAGGCTCGAACTCACAAACCATGAGATCATGACCTGAACGGAAGCTGATATTCAACCAACTGAGCCACCCAGGAACCCCTCCCTGCCTATAGATATTCTTAAAATATCATTGAATTAAAAAAAATGAAACATTTATTCATTTGAAGTATATTGAATAATCATTTTTGATTAGTGGCTTTTACAACATTGGAGATGTGCAAGTTCCTGTCTTTCTAACCAACTTGGGAGTAACACTGTATATGTGAGGCTCTTTTACACACACTGAAAAGCTACATGAAGGCTTTCATAACCCTAATGGATGCATCTGAAAACAATTTGCTATTTGCACAAATCTTGTATACAGTTCTTACCAGTGTTGCTTTTGTAACTTTTGTTGTTTATGAAGGGTTTGTTTTTGGTTTCAGTTTTTTTAAGAGATAGGAATCAGACATTCTAAGATACAAACTTTGAGATCATATATAAATGTATACATCTTATTTAATAAAAAGTTTGGGGCACCTGGGTAGCTCAGTTGGTTGAACATCCAACTTTGGCTTAGGTCATGATCTCATAGTTTGT
Organism: Herpailurus yagouaroundi; assembly: GCF_014898765.1. NCBI lineage: Eukaryota > Metazoa > Chordata > Mammalia > Carnivora > Felidae > Herpailurus > Herpailurus yagouaroundi. Next base: position 23,957,249 of record NW_024412405.1, read on the forward strand.
GGGTTTGAGCTCTGTGTCAGGCTCTGTGCAGACAGCTCAGAGCCTGGAGCTTGATTTGGATTCTGTGTCTCCCTTCTTTGCTCACACTGTCTCTTTCTGTCTCTCAAAAAAATTAATTAATTAATTAATTTTTAAAAAAAGGTTCATTCTTTTGACACAAGCAAAGGATAAAATAAGTGAAGCTTTGCTTTTATAAAAACATATACTTCCCATTTCTGTGCAAATTCTAAACGCATGCAAACCTTTGTAAGATGAATGAATGGTAGAATAAATACCATGCTATCATTCAATATTAGTGTAAAATATTTTTATGTTAATAATGAGCAAAAATTTGTTTCCTAGTTTGTGAACTTTGAAATAAATAGCAAAAATATAGCTGTCATTTTCAGAACTATCCCAATATAAAAAATGCACAGTTGCATTTTACATATTTAATGCATCCAAGAATATTGTGATAATGTTTAAAATAATATACCATAACTGTGGTATTTTCATATAATAGAATATTACACATCAATTAAAATGAAATTACTGATGCCCTCAACAGCTGATAACCACGTGTTTGGCTGTTAAAACTGGAGGGAGATGCTTACAACATATGGCAGGTGAAGGTAGAACTTCTATGCATACCACCAGTAGGACAACCAGCATGACAAAGCATTGTCCAGCCCAAATATTAGGAATGCTGAGGTTGACAATCACTGGCCAAGATGTAAGAAAGTCAAACTTTTTAAACTTATCAAACTTATAAAAAAAGAAAACCATAAGAAAAAATTTTCTTTACCTTGTGTTAGGCAACACTGTCTCCATTTGACAGTGGGCTTAAATAATAAAAAAAAAACTTGGACTTCATAAAACATAAAAGATTTGATCTTCAATATTAATTGTTAACAAAAGGAAAAGGAAGATTCAACCACAGGTTAGGAGACAAGATTTTTTTTTAAGTAGCTGGCAAAGTACTTACCTTTAAAAAATTTTTTTAATGTGTTATTTATTTTTGAGACAGAGAGAGACAGAGCATGAGCAGGGGAGGGGCAGGGAGAGAGAGAGACACAGATTTTGAAGCAGGCTCCAGGCTCTGAGCTGTCAGCATAGAGCCTGACGAGGAGCTCGAACTCACAAACCGCGAGATCATGACCCGAGCTGAAGTCGGGCACTTAACCAACTGAGCTACCCAGGCGCCCCAACAAAGTACTTATTTTGAGAATATATGATGATCACTTTATGGCTTACAAGTGAGACAAATTACAGAATTAAAATAGAAGTAAATGATTTGAACCAATAGCTGACCCAGAGATATATGCATACATATGTACTAACAAAAGATGTGCAAATTAGAGAGTGTTAATATACCTGATAATTGGGACTCTTAGCACTGCTGTTGGGAATTTAAATAGGTACATACATATTGACTAAGAATTTGACAGTTTCTTGAAATGTTACGACTATATCTACCATATCTATTCCAGTCCTAGGTAAATGAGCAAAAGTAATAAAAATCTATCATCACACAAATACACTAACACAAATGTCCACAATAGCTTGATTTTAATAGCCTTAAACTGGAAACAACAAAAATTCCAGTGAGTGACTACACAAATATATAGTGATATAGCCTAACACGGAGTACCACGCATCACTGAAGGACCAAGTATTGTCTCACTTAACATCATAAATGAATTTCAAAATGATTTTAGAATTGCTGAATAAAAAGAGACAGAGATGGTGCACACTTCTTATTCAATATTATTAAATTATTAAGCTAAATGTAAGATCATTTTTATTGAAGTGAGAGAAATCACACCAGTGGTTGCCCAGGTATTATTTTAGCTAACGGTAACTAAAAACTGAAGAACACAATTTGACAAATAGCTATCTTTTTAGAATATTTCCCCAATATATCTGCTTTAACAATAATTAAACAAATAAGTATTATCAAAATTTTACAATCCTAAATTCTAGGGCACACATAAATATGTACAATTAATTGTTTCTCAGTTATAAATAGGAAATTACATCATATCACTAAATTCCTGGGAAATATGTATATTTAATGAACTGGTGAATGCAATAGGCAGAAAATTAAAATGGCAGTGCAAATAATGAAATCAAGTATTTTCCCTTGAAAACATGGCTTCAACTTAATCCAGCATATATTAATGATGCCTCTTAAAATCAAATTTATTCCTTATTATAAAGCAATGAGCTATGAAAGGATTTCCACATATAAATATAATTTGGAAATGGGATGGACACAAATACATAATTTTATAGGTAAGTAATGAAATGCTGAGACACAATTAGATGATATACTTTCAGACCTTATGAAATTATATAAATGGAAATGCTAGCAGCAGTAAATCAACTACATTACTTCCTCTTCTATCAGGTGTTCAAAACCCTGGTTGTTTGAAAGGGCCAATGCGCATAAAATATTTTGAAAATGTAAATCATAGACAAATATGACAAAATTATCATCATTCCTTTTTAAATTCTGTCTTATCTCTGATGAGGTTGGGTGCAATGGCTCAAAAGCCTGAAGTTGAATTTTTCCTCTGAGAAAGATCTAATGAAAGAGATTAGTAATGCGTAGAATAAGTCCCACATGAAAGTTTCAAATGATTGGTGCAGAAGTTTTGGGAGAGTTCAAGATCACTTTTGTGAGAAAAGTCCAAGGAAGTTTTACTGGAAGATTATGTGAAATATCGAACAGTGGACTCTCAGTTATTTTTGATGTAATGTTATAAAAGCAAGTTGTAACTGAAGAAGGAAAGCTTGAACGAAAGCAACAGAATGGAATCTTTGAAGTTGTACTGTACAAAAATACATCCATTTTGTGTCAGTGTAACACACTCAATTATCATGGATAAAAGGACAGTGTTATGTTAATGTACTAGGTAGGTATATAATAGCTAATGATGATAATTTTAGTATATGCAAAAGTTTATATACTGCACTGGCTTTTAAAAGTTTTATAGAATGATGCTATTGAAAGAAAACATTTCTTGGACAAAGTTCAGACTCCTATGACTATCAATCTACAGCCTTGATATTTCACACATCTAGTGTAGTTCCTGGCTTTCTGCACTCCAGTGCATAAAATACTTTCTCTTGCCTTCTTTTGGTGGGGTGTAATTATGCAGCTAGTTCTGGACTGAGAGCTCTTAGCTGAATACTGTGTTAATGTCTGCTGACTGGGGTATTTAATTAAGATAGTAGGAGGGAAAAGGGACTGAGGAATATACAGGAACTCTGGACTCTTTGTAATTTTTCTGTAAATCTTAAACTATTCTATAATGAGAGTTTACTAATTTTTAAATGTAGCAAATTAAATCCAATAGTATATAAAATGATAATTTATCACACCCATGTGCATTTACCACAGAAATATAGAGTTGGTCTAACGTTTGAGCATTAACGAATACAATTCATTTTGTAGGAATGAAATGAAAATGAAAAAAAAAACAATAAAAAACCAAAATAATACCAACAGATGTAGAAAAAAACATTTGCTAGGTTCAACCATCCATTCTTGCTAAAAATTCTTAGCAACTTATGAGGAAGAGGGAATATCTTCTATCTCAAAAAAGGCATCTATGTAAAACCTACATACAGTTAACATGTTCTTTAATGGTGAAGACTGAATGCTTTCCCTGTAAGATGAGAAACAAGGCAAGGATGTTGACTCTTACCACTTATGGTGGTTTCAGCCAGTGTAAAAAATTTAGAAAAGTAAATAAGTCACCAGGAAAAATAAGTGTTTACATTTTCTATGTAGAAAATTGTATGAATTCAACAGAAATGCTACCAGAACTTGTGAGTTTAACAAATATGGTAGACACAAATATTTTTGTATTGTTTGTTTTGTCAGTCAAACAGCCTACACTTTTATTTACTCATTTTCATATTTACAAAGTAGACCATTATCACAATGCTATCATTTGTCCTTGTTTAATCTTTTCTCCCAATGCCTGTGTCTTCTGTCTCTTAGTCGACCTCTCATTCTTTCTCACACACTTTGATTTTTCTGTTTTCCATGTATTTCATATAGATCTTATCAATAATCCCTATTTTGTGACTTCTGAAATGAAAACAAAGTTTGGATAACAGACCAAGTTCAAGTGAATGACAAGTCGAGTTCTGAGCCTTTATTACAAATTGTCTAAAAAGTTTCAATGGGCATTTTTTTAAAAATCTTTTTTTATATAGTTCAAATGACTTTTATATTTATTTATTTCTTTATTTTAGCTTCACATTTTTTTTAAACTCCCAGTTAGTTAACATACAGTGTAATAACATTTGGTTCAGGTGTAGAATTTAGTGATTCATCACTTATTTATAACTCCCAGTGCTCATTACAAGTGCCTTCCTTAACATATCTGTCACTGATTTAGTCCATCTTTCCACCCACCTCCCTCCAGCAAACCTCGGTTTGTTTTCTATAGTTAAGAGTCTGTTTTATGGTTTCTCTTTTTCCCCCTCCATGTTCATTTGTTTTGTTTCTTAAATTGCACATATGAGTGAAATCATACGGTATTTGTCTTTCTCTAACATATTTCACTTAGCATAATAGTTTCTAGCTCCACCCATGTCATTGCAAATGACAATATTTAATTCTTTTTTTTATAGCTGAGTAATATTCCATTGTATATAAATACCACTTCTTTACCAATTTATCAGTGGATGGATATTTGGGCTCTTTCCATAATTTGGCTATTGTTGGTTATGCCGCTATAAACATCGGGGTGCATGTATCCTTTTGAGAAGCTTCTGTACTGTTTTCCATTGTGGTTGCATGAGTTTGCATTCCCACCAGCAGAGTAAGAGGATTCCTCTTTGTCCATATCTTTGTCAATATCTGTTGTTTCCTGTGTATTATCTATTTTAGCCATTTTGACAGGTGTGAGGTTATATTTTGTAATTTTGATTTGTATTTCCCTAATGATGAGTGATACCTGACATATTTTCAGGTATCTGTTGGCCATCTCGATATCTTCTTTGGAAGAATGTCTATTCATGTCTTCTGCACATTTCTTAACTGGATTATTTGTTTTTGGGGTACTGAGTTTGATAAGTTCTTTATAGATTTTGTATACTAACCCCTTATCAAATATGTCCTTTGCAAATGTCTTCTCCTTTTCCGAAGTCTGCCTTTTAGTTTTGTTGTTTCCTTCACTGTGTAGAGGATTTTTATCTTGACGTCCCAATAGTTCATTTTTGGTTTTGTTTCCCTAGTTCAAATGATTTTTATATCACAAAGTCTTACAGTCTTTAATAATTTTTTTAATTTGCCTCAAATTGCTTTAAGATCAATTGTCATTTTATTTATATGAAAATGCATACAACAATTTGAGAATTTTAATTGCAGGAACTTAATATATTTTGTATAATCTTTGCAATATGATATTTGCCTATATGGAAAACTACCGTGTGTTTTCGGGTTTTTTTAAATACTTATTTATTTTGGGGAGAGCACACGTGGGGGAGGGGCAGAGAGAGGGGACAGAGGATCCAAATTGGGCTCCATGCTGACAGGAGTGAGCCCAAAGTGGGGCTTGAACCCATGAACTGCAAGATCATGACCTTAGCCAAAGTTGGACACTCAACCAACTAAGCCACCCAGGTGCCCTGTTCCATGTGATTTTTCAATTCAAGAACTGTTAGAGGGTAATACTTTCATTGTATTATTTTTAGAAAATTTTAAATGTTTTTTTTTTTTTTATGAAATTTATTGTCAAATTGGTTTCCATACAACACCCAGTGCTCATCCCAAAAGGTGCCCTCCTCAATACCCATCACCCACCCTCTCCTCCCTCCCACCCCCCATCAACCCTCAGTTTGCTCTCAGTTCTCAACAGTCTCTTATGCTTTGGCTCTCTCCCACTCTAACCTCTTTTTTTTTTTTTTTTTTTCCTTCCCCTCCCCCATGGGTTCCTGTTAAGTTTCTCAGGATCCACATAGGAGTGAAACCATATGGTATCTGTCTTTCTCTGTATGGCTTATTTCACTTAGCATCACACTCTCCAGTTCCATCCACGTTGCTACAAAAGGCCATATTTCATTTTTTCTCATTGCCACGTAAAAGCAAGAGTGAATTACTGGGACCTTATGAAGATAAAAAGCTTCTGCACAGCAA